>NC_066250.1:2173977-2484545 GCF_024542735.1 Bombus huntii
GAGGCAAGCAATTTTTCACAGGTGTGGAAATTAGAGTTTGGGCAATTGCTTGTTTCGCTCCACAAAGAACTGTACGCGATGATTCAATACGTAATTTTATAGCACAATTACAAAGAATAAGCAATGATGCTGGGATGCCAATTATTGGGCAACCATGTTTTTGTAAATATGCTACTGGGCCAGATCAAGTAGAGCCCATGTTTAGATATCTAAAAGCGACATTTTCATCATTACAACTTGTTTGTGTTATATTACCTGGAAAAACACCTGTATATGGTAAGTATATATATATATATATATATATATATATATATTATATTATATATCATATATTAATTTTATCATTATTATTAATATATATATAGTAATTATATATATTATATTTTGTTAGTAGCTAGTATAATGTGATGAAAAGTTTATATAATTTTATAATGTAGTAAATTAATCGTATATAGTACAATAAATAACATTGGAGGTTGTTACAACGTAAAATGTATGTTTTGCATTATGTGAGATTCTACAGTATCGATAACATATTAGTCTACATATGTTACATACTCTGCTTACAGCTGAAGTCAAAAGAGTAGGAGATACATTATTGGGTATGGCAACGCAGTGTGTACAAGCAAAAAATGTTAATAAAACGTCACCACAGACGTTGTCGAATTTATGTTTGAAAATTAATGTAAAATTAGGTGGTATTAATAGTATTCTAGTACCCACTATCAGACCGAAAGTGTTTGATGAACCTGTTATATTTTTTGGAGCTGATGTGACTCATCCTCCTGCTGGAGATAATAAAAAGCCTAGCATAGCGGCAGTAGTTGCTAGTATGGATGCTCATCCATCTCGGTACGCAGCTACTGTTAGAGTTCAACAACATAGACAAGAAATTATTCAGGAACTTAGTTCAATGGTGAGGTAAGTAAATTGTTATAATTTTTAAATAATACAAGTTTATTTACGTTTTAAGCTCTTATAGAATGTTCATATAAAAAATATTATATTAAGTAAACAAATATTTTGAGCACATTGAATTTTTACTTTTTTCCATATACATATAAATACAAAACATATTCTGTAAATACGTTTTGCCATATATTATTTTTAATTAATAACGGCGAAATATTTCTTTTTAAGGGAACTCCTTCTTATGTTCTATAAAAGCACTGGTGGATATAAACCACTTAGGATAATTCTTTATCGCGATGGTGTCTCAGAAGGTCAATTTCTTCATGTTTTACAACACGAGTTAACTGCCATTCGAGAAGCTTGTATTAAACTTGAAGCTGAGTATAGACCTGGAATAACATTTGTTGTAGTCCAGAAGAGACATCACACTCGCCTATTTTGTTCGGAAAAAAGAGATCAAAGTGGTAAAAGCGGGAATATACCAGCCGGTACAACAGTTGATGTCTGTATAACGCATCCAACTGAATTTGACTTCTATTTATGTAGTCACCAAGGCATCCAGGTAAACTTTAAAACTCTTGATCAACTCTGTTTCTTTGTTTGTTTCATTTGATCTAGATATTACATTTATTTATATTTATTGTAGGGCACGTCTCGACCATCACATTATCACGTTTTATGGGATGATAATCGTTTTGAAAGTGATGAATTACAGTCTCTAACGTATCAATTATGTCACACGTATGTCAGATGTACGAGATCTGTTAGTATACCTGCACCAGCATATTATGCTCATCTCGTAGCATTCCGAGCCAGATATCATTTGGTAGAAAAAGAGCATGATAGGTACATAAAATTTTATATTGATATTATATAAAATCTTCTTTTTAAGCTAAAGCAAAGTATTAATTTGCTGCATTAAAAAATGATAATATAAAATTAAACATGCCAACTGTTTTAAGACGTAGTATATAGTTAAAGATTTTGAAAATAATAAATTAATCACATATGTGTTACCATTCGTTATCAACATGAATCTTCATCTTTGAATTTCAGTGGAGAAGGATCTCATCAATCTGGCTGTAGCGAAGACAGAACACCAGGTGCAATGGCAAGAGCTATCACAGTTCATGCAAACACAAAGCGGGTTATGTACTTTGCATAATTCTTCTTTGAATTTTTCTTAGACACATAAGCAAAATAGTAAAAATAATAAAAATGATACCATAAAATGATAATGATCATCATATCTTGCACGTTGATATTTTTAGACTGCTTGAAATGCTGGACAATCTTCTTGAGTGGTCAACTTTTTTGCTTACTTTTATAATCAAATAAATCTGCCTAATACCTAAAAATATGTCGAACAATTTTATATTAAGCTTCTTTTTTTCTTGTTTTTTTTTTTATTTAATATATTGTCGACTAGGTTTTGGACAGATTTTTTAACACGTTAGGAAGTAGGTATTAAACGAGGTGCTTTTAGTTAATCATGTTTTAGATTGATGCAGCTTGACTGTCGGATAGTTTCGCGATAAAAACCACATGAACGAATAATTTAAGAATCCGTGCTGCCGTGGATATTACGCTTATTTCTTTTTTTTTTTTTTTTTAGAGGTTGAATTTCCTCTAGCATTTGTATGATACAAAAAGATCGTATTACAACATAAATTCACGATTGTATAAATCGCTTCTGCAAGACTGTTATCTTGTTGTTTATATATAGTTGTCATTTGTATCAGTCATTTTTTGTAAAAAGGAAAAATAAAAAAGACGTGGACTTTCAAGTCACACTCACGACTATAAAATATTGGCATGTAAAGTCTATTTTGCTTCAGCATATTCGTTATTATGCTTATGAGACTATGTTCTTTACAAATAACATACTTATCATATCTATCATATTTATCATAAGCATTAAAAAATTTGGCCACATCAAGCAATGATTTGTCAATAGAGAGATACAAATAAATAAAATTTGTAAATGTTAATTGTGAAGGTCTACAAATCAATGGCCAAAATCTGTTAAGAATTTTTAATAAAATTCAAAGTTGTGGCAAATTGATAAAACATAGTGTTATGTAATATGTTTAGTCTCATAAAGAACATTGTGCCACATTTGCTAAATAATATCTTTTGTATGACTTAAACTTGAATGAAACTAAATCTAATGTCATTTTTGGGATTGTTTAGAATATCTAAAAGATTGACCTATATACAAACACAGATCAAGAATTTCTCATGTGACTAAGAAAAACTTCAAATGAATGATATGTAATTAAGAATTGTTCTTCATAATAATAAGTAGAATGAAATATGGTTTGATCATTGAATTATAATTATGTAAAAGAATAGTATGTTACACATACAAACAATTTAACGTTATCAACTGAAAATCCAGAGACACATATTTTATTCTTCTCTTTTTTTAGTTGCACAAACATTATTCTTTGTATATGGAGCGAAAATTATTGCGTAGCTTGAACTGTGGTAGTACTTTATTCATATCGACGAAGGTAAACGAATACCTTCTATCTGTATGTTTGAAATATGAAACATCTCTTCAAGCAAGGCAAGTACTTTTAAATGAAACCTATATGGCATTAGATCCTGGCTGATAATGATTCTCTATTGACACGGAAAATGACTTGATTAAGAATAGAATAAGGTAATTTAATAAATACAAAGTTATTCAAAATATAACAAGAAATTATTAGGATAAGCTTTACGTTATTTATCGTGTAATGCGAGTTTTAAGGTCCTCAAGTTTTTATTTCAAAGAATTCATCATTCGTGATTCATATGCAAATGGAACTATGTAAATGGAACAATAATCTTAATCGAAACAATAATTGTGTTAAGAGCCTTGTAAGTAACTACAATGTAGAGGCAATAGATAGGACAATGAAGCGTATAAGTATGTATTGACGTGCCCCACAAATCGTTTATTATATACCGTTAGAATCATTAATACACTAGTAAAATTTTTGATAATTTTCGTTGTTTTAAATATAATAACACAGGTAATTCTTTAAAATGATAATTTAATTTTATTTAACACAGAGCAGTATTAATAACATTTAAACATCATATCATTGCACGACGAGGCAAATTATAAAATTGTGGAACTTGTTAAAGGTTTTTAACAAATATCCGTGATAGAGTTCTACAAATTTTATTTAATGTAGGAGCCAATTTATAAATAGACAATAAATGCAAAAATTCTACTCTAACGTTTGGTATTTTAATAGAGATCTCAAAACACAACAGGAAAAAGATCATTCCGAAAATATTAATTATTGGAATTGCAATTTTAGCACCTGAAATTTGTAGAACTTTGTGCATTAATGATTCTAATTTTAGATTTACAAGCGATACAATGTTAATATTATCTCGGAAAGTATGAAAAGGACCTTAATCTATCAGTAATATTTATTCTAATTATAAATTTAAGTCTATGCCGTAGGTTATCACTTGTAATCATAATGTTTAATGCCTAGCTTTTGACTTTATGACAGATTAGGTAATTTGTTAAATATGATTTGATTATGAGTAAAGGTCTGAATATAATCTTTGAACGTTCACAACGATAGTTCAGTGGTTGAATCAGTTCCAAGCAATTAAAGGCAGCAGGTAAACAGAAGCAAATAATATAATCAGTATAGAAAGTAAAAGAGAAGTTGCGAGTTCTGACTAATGGAAAGAAAATAAATTTATTATTCTCACGGGTGTGAAAATACCAAAATGTAGAACATGAAAAGTTTAAATATTAATGAATTACGAATCGATTTGAATCGTAATAAGGCCATATGGATCTAGATTACATTTAAGTCAATTTAAGTGCTACAAAATGTTGCAGTGTAAATATAATCGGTGCGCAAGTAAATACCAAAATTGACATCGATGAAGTAAAAGATCAAAAGATCAAAAGTAAAGCATTCATCAATTATGTAGTTTAAAGTAAAGTATTCGTCATTTTATTATTCACATTTCGTATCTCGATCTAAGCAATCCTCTCTAACGAGATTCTTTTCTTATGGGCTTGCGCTGACATTTGATATTTTCCTGCGCCCGATCAAGAATTAGCCTCCATTTGTAAATATACCTCAGTAATTTATCAATACATCACTATCCCATTTAGTAAATAATGCTCGGCGGGCAACAGGTGGAACGTTAAGAACGATTTTTGTCATTCTTATTTTAACAAGATGAATTCACGTATTAGTTATACATTGCTTATCGATCTTTTACATCTGATATAAAAAAGAATGTTACATTAGAATAAATAATATTTCGATCAAAATTCAATTTTGATAACGTACATGAATTTACGCAGCATGTTGTAAACTTGCACTTACAAGAAATCACGAGGCAATTTAGAAAAGACAGACAGGTTTATTAAATGATCTTTACTTAGTATATAATAAAATAACCGAGTCTATTCACAAAACAAGAATTTACTTCCTATCACGAGTCCCGAATATTTTAAGATAAGGCAAATAATTTATATTTGTATACCTACAATATATATATATATGTGTACATATATATATGCGTATATATGTATATACATCTACGTATACATATATATATGCATATGTGAAGATTAACTGTACTGCATTTGTTAACAAATGCCATGTGCAAAGAATAGATATGAATTATACAACACCACCAGGAGTAAGGTGACGATAAATATCCTTGTATTTCGAAGAGCTTTACAGGTTACATCGCAATCAATTGTATTTGCAAGTGATCGATTTTCGTGATCTATTATCATGACTTTCGTGATTTCGTATATATAATTAATAAGCTGTATCGTCTTTGAAAAAGATATGTCTTTATCTTGTTCTCAAAAGATCATCGTAATCGTCAGTGTTTTTAAGTGGCGTTCAACGATAAACTTAATAAAAATTAAGCAAGTTCGATTTCGATAAATTATGAATTATTGACACCATTGAATGTTTATCAAATCATTTTACAGTATAAATATTAATTCGTTATCGATCCCACTGTACCATTATCTCTGCACAAAATCATGTAGGTAAATTGTGATTCTTTCTTTTAGCCTTTGTAACTGGCAAAGCGCCACCAAAGACCTTGACGTTGTAATATTATGATTTTCAACAAATATTACGTAGGTTTACGATAAAGGGAAAAATTGTATTAACGAGATTAGTACGATGTTAAACGGATATTGGTCAACTTCCAGGAAATGCAAATAATTCGACTTGTAATACTTGTAAAAAAATACTTGTAATGTCTTAAGGAAATAGAAATTAGGGTATATAGTGACGAAGAGAGATATTAGTACGGACAATACAGAACTGTGTATAAATAATGAAAAACTATTATCTCGTTTTTAGAACGTTTCTAAATTGAATATTTTACCAACTTTTTATCTTACTTGAATGTCTCGAGTGATCATACGGTTATCAAAAACAGTAGAATGTACATTGGTAACTATTTGCACCGAAGCAAGAATGTATATTAGTACTTTTATGGTTTTACATGGTAAATTGTTAAATTAGTTTGCTTTTATATTTTGTGTTATATACATAACTTTTTTTTTATTGTTTCTTAAACCGTATCAAACATCGGATGTGTTTTATAAATAATTATCTACCGTATTAATTACATGTATTATCAGATCGTTCTTGAGACTACGTGTCATTGTTTTAAACGTGATTGTACTATTGTTTTAGTCTTTTTCTCTAATTTAAATCAAACATATTTGCTAATGTTTAGATTCGTAACGTTGAAAATAAGAATTCTCTTTTAAATCTCATTCTTTTATGTTTCTATATATGATATATTTCCAAACATAGACAGTCCAAGAAGTGGTCTGTTCATCGCTATATACTTGCATAAAGAAAGAAACAAGAGAATCGATAGCTTCGTATAATACACGAAGAAGTTGTATAATATTTTTCCAATACTTTTTGTTTGCTTTTCCTACGAGGTTCCAACCACTAGCCGTTATCCTTTTCTTTGTGAAAATGTTAAAACTTTATCATAGCATAAGTTTACTTCGCTTAAGCACTCAAAAAACATACACGTGTGAAGGTGCTTAGGGGTATAAATGACAAAAAAATATTAGCTTTAAGAATGCCAGCAACCTGAACAAATTCAGTGATGTCGTTCCCAATGAATTTTATGATTCATCATAATATAGTATCGTAGTTTTAGGGTTGTCTAATTAAATCCGTTTTAAAATGCGAATGTGAATAACCATATTGAAATAAGGGGGTAACCGAGTAACAATGATGATTAATGACAATGATAATAATTAGCTGACTGTAAAAGTAACGCTTTATAGGCTAAGCTAACTTGTATAATTTCTTGTTGAGCGTGCTCTGATTTCTTGTCTACACGCGCTTCTTCATCAGTGATCTCAGAGGATGTTTGCGCACCTTCTATTACGTTGCTATGTGTTTAAGCACGAGCTCTCTTTAACCCTTTCGTACCAGTGAGCTCGAGCACCTTAATTACTGTAAGGAAAGGTTTATGCAAATTTGTGATTTCAAAGTAATGTAAATTGCAATTAAATACGTTTGCCGTTTGTAGGAAGCCTCTCGGACGACTTTAATTCTATCGTTACAAGAATATCGATAGTTTGCAAATTCCTTTAATTGCATCAGCGATCAATCTTTCACATCCACGCTTAATATTATCATCGATCGTATGGATGGAAAACTGATTTCTGGAAATTTCATGAGATTTGTTAATTTTTTAACTTCAATGAAAGTTAATTCAACCATTTTAATTAAAAGTACGTTTAGTTAACAAACTTTCTCTTACGAGTTTCGATTATCGAAAAAGGATTGTTCTTCTTTGATGATATTTCAAAAAATCGATATTTACGTATCACAAACATTTGCACATTCACATAAACATATAACAAATACAAGAGTTTCTTTTGCAAGCTAAAGGCTTTCTTTTTTTGCAAGCTTTACATATAATGTGATCTATCGACTAAAATGAAAATAGCATTTATTATCGTGTCAATCCAGTCTAGTGATTTGTTGTAATCGATGAACGTTTTATACATATAATTTTCAATGAGGAACTAATTTTGTAAGCTGACTAGAAGCAGCGTCTTTGACCAGTACTCTATTAACTACATCTATATAGCGGGTGAAAAATTGTGCGAGGAAACATTAAGATTACGAATGAATAAATCGGAAGAGTGTAAAAGTAGCGATGTTGAGCGCATCTAAACTACAATTGGCTGCCTCGAAGGGTGTCGTCGACGAGTAAACAATGTAAATAGAAGAAATAAAAAGATGGTAAAGGCGACGCGATGGTCGAAACTTTGAATCGTCAAAGTCCACGACAGATGCCAATTGTAGCGAAGACGAGACATCAACCGCTTATTTTCGAAGCTTTTATTTAAAATTTTTATCGGCTAACATTTTATGCGAACTATTTTAGTTTTTATTTTTTTTTTTTTTTTATTTTTTTAATATTAAGAGTGTGAAAGCGAGGGAAACGTTCGAATACTACTGTACCTGTTGGATTTTGAAAAAAAAAAAAAGATACAAATCCAAAAAAAAATAATCGAAATGTTTATTTGCAAAAAATTACACTTCTCAAAGGCTTTATTTATATGGAAGATTTTTTTATAGAAGTAATTTTTGGGTTTTGTATCGTTTTAAATATATGTTATGTACGTTTACTGGTATGTTTATTTTTTGCGTTCTAAATAATACGAACTTTTGCAAATTACAGATAGATAACTTTGTAATAGCAGATGCTTGTTTAATTTTTTAATCGAATTTAGAATTAAATAATGGGTTTTGGAACGATGGACATTATTATTTTATCATTTGAAATTGTTATTTATTTTCACTCAAGTTTGCTCGTAAACTTTCCAGAATAAGATACGTTACACGATCAGGACGCTAAGCGTATGGCTTATTTATACACGTTTTGAGGACGATTTAAAAAAAGAAGAAGAAAACATAAAATACGCGTCATCGAAATAATTGTGACATTATTAGAACAACGTCGTCCGTCCTACAAACTGCCTTGTTCAACTAAATTCGACGTCCCACTGGATAGAAAAAATTGTATAAATCTTCCTTATATCTACAAGTGCCTGGCGCTTTATCTGCGCGTGTTCGACGTGGCAAGTAATAAGTTTGAATTTATTAATGCGAATACAGATTTTTCAAATTTTAAAGAGCGTGAAAGAGCGCGGAAGAAAGATAGAGAACCTCGAAATAAAAAGAGTGAAAGGGAGAGAAAGAGAAAATGCGAGAACGAGAGTGAAACGTTGTAATACATGTATGTGAAAACAAAAAATCTAAGAAACCGAGGTGACCATTTTCTGAGTTTCGTAGTTGGACATCCAACCTTCACGTACAATAAAAATTTACATATTGCACAATACAACTATTACGTATTCCAGTTTCTATATAATATGTATGTAACGTGTTGTGTGAGTTGCATATTATTATATAATATAATGACGCATCTCGTTGGCCCTCTACAATCCAGGTAAGGTTCGAGCAAGGAACCTTAGGAAAAATTTGTTTGTTTCCGAGACTACTGTAAATATCGTTGTAACATATACCACTGTGCAATTATCGTTCTAAACATACATATTATAAAATAGGACGATTCTTTCGAATAAATGTTCGTATTATGGGTATTACTATAATTAAGAGTAAGACGGTATGTAGAAGGTTTTAAAAATATTCAATTAGATTTTAAAGGTGTGCGCAGTTTCGCTTCACGGCAGTGGAGCTAGAAAAATTGATGTAATCTTTCCCGAATGCTTCTTTTTGTAGTTTTAAGTCTTTAAAGTTTTGTATAAGCCGAGTATATACGGAAGCGTTCAGAAATGACTTTATACAAAAATTTGAAAACGTTGGCTCGTGAATCCCCAAGTACATGTATGTGTATATAACAAATTCCTTGATATATAATATATAATGATCATCGTTAAAACATAGTTGACCGTCTGGTAAGTTTTCGGAGATACATATTTCTAAGTAAAATAGACAAGTTTAAAGAATAGAAACTCAAGGTCATTTCGGACATTCCTTCTGTCGTATAATCTTTAAAGATGTCGACTCAACGACGAAGCATTTGTGGTTTTACGATTTTACGTTCGTGCATAAATGTACACTCTATATATTTTTATCATTCTACACTTTTAGACTCGCTAGACAATTTTAGGAATCATTGTTCGGATCTATTTTGTCAGAAACACGAGTCACACGAAATGTACGGAAGTTATAGAGAATTGTAGAGGGTTCGGATACGTGTAATATGAAATAGCTGTATTATGATATGGATTCTAGCACCAATAAAACAATCTGAAATTAATTTTTTGCACTTGAACTTTCTTATGTCTTTTTTCTTTTTTGTCATTTTACAGTAGAATAGTTACTTAAAATGGTTACATCTATTTCATTTCTCGGTCGTTTTGTCGGTTACGATCAAATTGTTGCTTCGTATTTACATTTAGAAAATCTGAATTTGCAGTTTTCGGAGGAATGAAAAAATAAATATCTTCGCGATCGTTCATGATTACAAAGAGTAAGGGTTAAAAGGGTTGTAAATAGAATCAAAATTACGATAGAAAGGTCACAAATTGTACATATTCTGCGATGGGGGATGGTCACCTTAAGGACAATGCGCTTGGGATACGAAAAATTCATCGTGAAAACATGTCGAAATGCGACTGATAACAATAAGGCGCTTATATTTAGGTGAATAGATATTTGTTAAGAGACGTGTTGCTAGTTTACTATCGATTGCACATTGAAAGTATGTACTTAAGTATATCTGTTAAAAAGTTTTATCAAACTGCCGGGAAAAATGTTATTTATTAATCGTAAGATACCAATACGCCGACATCTATATCTATACACACATCTATATACATACGTGTAGTATAAAATATATTTATAAGTGTTTAGCAATTAATTTTCAATAGGAATAATGTGCATTGTGTGTCATTAACGATTAAATTTCATTCTTAATATATCGATATTTAGCTTGTGCATTGATTTATTAATTATCGTTGTACGATATTACGAATGAAATATTGTGCATTGATCAAAATGATTGTTCAATTTCCAGTACACGTATAGAGTATTTCTTTTCTTCTTATAGATATATATATATATATCGTTTATGTAAAAGATACAATTTTACCTCATTTCATCGCTTTACATTTCAATTACTAGATATAATATATATATATAAACAATTTATTAATAAAAACAAAAAGCCTATGATTCTAAAATCATGTATATGTGAATAAACAAGTAAAAGTATTTAGTATAAAGTAATGATCATACTTTTGTGTTATTCTATTTTTATTATTAATTATTAACTACGAATACTGGATGTAAAAGTAAAATTTGTCAGATAAGAAAACGTTATGTAATAAATAAAATACAAAAAGAAGACAAAGAAACTACAACAATAAAGTTCTTCGACAAAAGAGATCTAATTGTTATGTCCCAGTCCCTCCGTACAACCACTGGAAGCGTCTGAAAAATTCTTCTCTGAAAATATCAGAAATTGAAAATGATGCTGATTGTATTTTTTGATTCATGGGGAATCCATTTCCTTATAAGAAATATTATAAATTGAATGCCGCTTCCAACTGAATGTTTAAAACTGCTATTTATCTGGTATAACCACGTGTTGTGGCAGGACCGTGGTTGTAAGTAGTAACTTATGACCTTGTGACAGTGATAAATTCAATTTGAGAGTTTTTATGGCAACAATAATATTAGCTAGCTGCTAAATTTGATCGGATTATAATCATAAAGTTCATGTAGATGTGTACATTTCACGGTAATGTTAAAAAGTAATATTGTATTATCATATTGATAAAACATTACAATATAACCTATAATTCGCCGGTTACACTGTTTATTTGTAGTTTATAAATTACTATTGTAGTATAAATTACTTTGTTGATTATAATATGCAAGTTAAATATATACTATAGTTATTTATCATTATGCTTATATCTCTTTATTGTTGTATTTACATAATTTCTATTTCTGTACTATTTACATAATTTCATTTAATAATTATAGATGCTTAAATGTCAGGAACCAACATCTGCATTTGCAATGTATGCTATGAAACGTAAAAATGCAGAATTATCATCAAATTCAAAGAGATTAAAGAGAAAACACAGTCTTCCAGAAAAACTAGTAGGTTCAAAAAATGATGCACATTTGAAAATACGAAGAAAGGCAAAACAAGCACCTGTGCATAAAAGTGATCAAGAGATAAATAAGATTCCAAGAACAATAAATAAAATTCAAAATGTAAATGGAAAGAATAATCTAATATCTAAAAAGACTAATTCTTTTGTGTCTTCTAAGAAAAATAAATCAATTCAAAAACCAATACATAAAGGAGATAAAAAAATGGCTATAATTCCTAATTCAAAGAAAATTGAATCAAAAAAAAAATTAAGAAATTCTGTTTTAATGGTAAATAGCGGTGTTGCAAAAATGAAACAGATTAAACAGAAGCAACAGAAACAAATTAAAAGCAAAATATTAATAAAAAGGAATACTCGAAAGACTGCTTATGCCAATTGTAACATAACTGAAGAAAATCGTGAGAATCCACTAATAACAAGTCGCTCGATGTTTGAATGGTTAATACATCCTATGAAAGTAGAAGATTTTTTTGAGTAAGTTAAAAATAGTTACAAATTATATGTACTTGTAATTAACAATAATTAATAAGTTAATGAGTGATATACCATTTCTTTTTCCAGAAATAATTGGGAAAAAACACCTGTCCATGTAAAGAGAAATTTTCATAAGTATTATAAATTGCTTATGTCTACTCCAATGTTGGATAAAATATTAAGGGAATCTCATATTTTATTTACAAAAAATATTGATATTACCTCGTATGAAAATGGTGTAAGAGAAACGCATAATCCTGTTGGCCGTGCAATTCCAAGCGTTGTTTGGGACTATTATATGAATGGATGTTCTGTTAGAATGTTAAATCCACAAACATACATACCAAAGTTACATTCCTTAAATGGTATTTTTTATGAAGAGAATATTTATAACATAAACATTTTTTTATATAAACATATGGAACATAACTTCTCAGTTCTATAATGAAAGATATTTATTATTTTCAGCCACGCTACAAGAATTTTTTGGCTGCTTTGTTGGTGCAAATTCCTATTTAACACCCCCTAATAGCCAAGGTTTTGCTCCACATTATGACGATATTGAAGCCTTTATATTACAAATTGAAGGTAAAAAGAGATGGAGATTGTACAAACCACGGAATGAAAATGAATATTTGCCAAGGTATTCCTCGAAGAATTTCTCACAATCTGAGATTGGTGAACCTATATTAGATACAGTTGTAAATGCAGGAGATTTGTTATATTTTCCACGAGGAACGATTCATCAAGGTGAAACTATTGACAATACACATAGTCTCCATATTACATTAAGTGTTTACCAAAAAAACAGTTGGGGTGACTTTTTGGAGAAGTTACTTCCAAATGCATTAACAACTGCTATAGAAGCAGATAGTGAATTTCGAAAGGGATTACCTATTGATTACCTAAGACAATGTGGATTTGCATATTCTGATATTCAGAACAGTGCCAAGGATGAGTTCAAGGAAAGAATAAAACATTTATTTAATAAATTAATAGAGTATATTGACATAGATAAAGCTGCAGATTTAATGGCAAAAAATCATATTCATGATTGTTTACCACCTATTATTTCTGAAAGTGAACAGGAATGCTCTGCTGTTCAAGATGGTGAAAAGATGATTGAAAATGGAATTGTTGAAAACAGGGTAGAGATAGAACCTGATACTAGAATTCGATTATTAAGGTCTCATTGTATAAGGTAATTTGAGTTATTCCCTAATTTTTTAGAATTATAAGTTAATTGTTTGTAAGTTTAATATTTGAAAATTTTGATTGATTTTGCATTAAAAAATCATACAATTATGACGTTAAATTTCGAAAATTTATACTGGAACAAAACTACTATTCAAAAGTTTTATTTCTTATTATTAGGTTAATTAAAGAGGATGAGACATTTAGGATATATTATTCGAGTGAAAATTCTAAAGAATATCACGAGTATGAACCACAATTTTTAGAAGTTGGTGAAGAATTTGTACCTGCTATACGAGATATGATATTGCGATATCCTGACTTTATACGCGTAGAAGATTTGCCAATTGATAGTGAAGATAATAAGGTAAACAGAAAACTACATAAATCATTTCAGAGTAGCATCATAATACAGAAGAGTCTCTCGCATTTTAACTAGTAGAGACAATTATGTTCAAATTTGAAAGGCTCAACTGTACATAGAATGTTTTCTATTATTTCTATTCAACAAATAATTTAATATTTTAAATTATTTTTATTTAACAGATACAGATAGTTAAAGATCTTTGGGAAAAATGTCTTCTTGTAACAGAAAATCCATTATGTATTTTGGAATAATCACATATTTTAAATAATATGTATAAAAATCAATAAAAAAATAAATACTAAAGCTCAAAGGTTCATAAAAGTATTACTGCTATCTTAATTTTGATATATGTGTATAAAAAAGGTATGTTTATATTACAATTTTTTAAATATTTGTATATTTATACAATATTACAATCATATAACATAATAATTAAAGTAATCATAACAATTTTTAACGAAAATAGAATTAATATATCGAGTATTTCTTAATCAAAAAAATAACAATATTTGACGAGTGATTGCATGGTATGTATGGAAAAAATTTGATTATTTATTATTGTAGTATACAGGATGATTTTTTAATTACCTGAAATAAATAATATACTGTTTTGCAGATTAAAATGGATTGTATTAAAAATTACAGTTTTTGTACATTTTAGTTGAAGACAATTGTTACAAATCAATTAATTAGAAAGAAACAAAAGGTCTTGTTTTTCGTATGTTTTTGACATAAATTTATATGTTATACAGGATTCTATTAATTATTTCATCGGCCAAAGGCGTTGTACTAGATGTGCTTTTAATTCTCCAATTTGTTATTCCGTTTTGCTTGAGCAATGTGATCTCTTTGTCTTCCAAGTACATACTCAATATATCCAAGGTATCCATCATGATCTAAGTCATCTTCTCTCAGTACTCTGTCTACAAGTTCTTTATAACAGAAATAATTATTACATTTTCAGTATTTCATATCTTAATTTCTATATTTCTATTACGAAATTTGTTCTAATTCGAATACATAATTGTGGATATACGCACCTATGATCCAAGGCAAATCATCTTCGTAATCCATGGTTCTGGTATTTTCACTCGAACTTTCACGTTCAGCATTGGCGAGTCTGTTCTCGTGAAACGTATGTTGAATCGCATAGAGAATTTCTAATCCATCCAATTTAGCGTTATTGTCGATATCGTGAACTCTGAATGAAAATTTAGATATAAAAATAATTTTTGATACATAAAAAAGAAAGAAAATACGAATAAATTTGCTAGTCAATAAAAATATTTAATTTACGAGAGATAACCGAGCATATTTCCTTTAGGAAATTCTTCACAATAATGACTGATAACGATATTACTAAGATGTGCAAATTATTTACTGTAGCACTGAAAATATAATATATTATTAGTATTACAGACGTACTTGAAGTAATGGAATTCGATTTCTTGTTCAGTCATGTTCGAAAAGTCCAATTGATCCGCCATTGATCCTATGTCTTCTTTTAAGTGGCTGAAATTTTAATCCTTATATTTCGAGCTTTCGCAGTGGTAAGAACTATATAAAAATTATACAAATATGGATAAGGTAAATAATACTGGAAATGCGCAAAATAATTGACGATAAAAATAATGTTTGTTGATTATTGCAATATTAAATTCTAAAAATGCAAAATTGTTAGAAGTTTAAAACTAGAGTAAAGATAAAACAATAACAAAGTGAAAAAACGAACACATACTTAAATAAAATTATGATACTCAAGTAAATGAGTTAAGTGTTAACTAACGTAGCATCCTGTAGTAGTTGTGCATCTTGCGTTATTTTAACATCTTTCTGGGGGACATAATGGTGATGAGAGACAGGACTTCGTGGATGATGAGGTCCACGTAAACCATCACAAAATCCGACGAATAAACCGATCAGAATTGTAGGTATCATTTGTTTGTCTGTAACAGTTTAATAAAGAGTTTTTCGTAATCATTATATACACATATTTTTTTTATTAAGGTGATCGAGATCCTCACGAGAGGATTACTATCAGTATGTTATACTTTATCAAACAGATTACAATTACAATTATGTGTAATGCACTATTTCCTTAAATTGCTAGTATATATGTGTTATGCATTCGACAAAAATTTTAAACAACGCGCGAAAACCGAGGAAATATGTGACACTGCGTGATATTTTTTACAATGGTCAACAACAATAGGACCTGCTGAGACACTCTGATCGTCTATGTTGCCGTGACATTGCACACTGCCACTTGTAGGGGTTGAACACCCCTTGGCTAGCGACAGATGGACGGTAGAGGGGGTTCTAGTAATTATTATGCGATTACCCACAAGCCCATTGATTTAGATTGGACCCCGGGGGGTACAGCGTACGATGCTCTGGGCCCGTCTTCAAATTTGCTACACATCACTCGTCAGGAACTTTGCGATCAGTTAAACCCCTATGAGACGTGTACACTAAAAGTCTATGCATTCCGCCTTTCTTCTTCTAGTTTAGTCTCCGACAAATAAAATTTAATGCGGCTAAAATAATATCTCTCTGTTATATTAAATTTATTGTTTCTTTAAGGACTGGATTTATCAAAATGGTCGTTTATAATACTTATGTGTGTTAAAATAATCAGATTTTATATGAAGGTTTATTACGAAAAGTTTTGAAGCGAATGAAATTAATTGAAATTTTTGAAACATCTAAAAGTACAGGCGATATCATCGTACCAGTATTATAGTCATTTGCAAAGAGCGTCAACAGGAAAGAAAGAGCAAACGAAAGTGTCGTTTTCAGTCATGTTTGCACTCAAACTGAACACTCGAAGATTTGTGTAGAGAACAAACGAAGATAGGTGTTAAAAGACACGCGAGATTGACAGGAAATCCAGGGTACTTAGAAATCAATTTTATATAGGCTTACGGTGGTCGAGTGAAAATGCATATGTTGAGGGGGCCTCGAGGGGCTTTTGATGCAAGTGGACCCCCCCGGGGTATACACCCCAGTTGGAACAGTACACCCTCGATTCCCTCCCCGCGCTTTGGTGTCGAAATCTATAAATAATTTATATCATTTGGTCCATTCACTGAAAGAGCCCATATGTACCTGTGTCGCCTTACAGGGGACCTGTGACCGCTCCAGATTTTTTCCGCAGAATATCGTTCAGATCAAGAACCTCAAATATTCAAATATATTATGTCGCTATACAATGTACTTCGATACAAGTAACATATGCACTATTGGAAAATTCTATTGCATTGTTCAAATATTAAATGAGCCGCTCAGAAGTCGTACTAATCAAGTCCATAAGCTGAAAAGTAAAGAAAAATGATGTCATTAACGCATATTATTTTTAAAACACGCTCTAAAATTTATGCTTATATACTAATATAATTTTCGTACGATTTTGTTACATCATAATGGTAGAATAATAATACAGAACGTAGTAATTACTTGTCAGTACATAATTTTTACTTGTCATTCATATATGTAATTAAATCTTAACATCTTGTTAAAGACGAGCAAATGTTCGGATACTTTCGAGCGATAATGTAAATTTTTAAAAACCCGCCCTCTAGCTTTTAAGATTCAGCATCCGTGACTATCGAAACGTAATCTCGAATCGAAGAAGTAGAAGTCAACCCCTATTTTAGCTCGGATCAGGTTATTCTAACCTAACCTTAATTTGAGACGAGACCAAATGAATATTCTCTTCTACTTAAATCGTATGAATTTAATACGCGTAATTAAATTAATAAGTAGAACGTGCTCTTTACCTGGATTTGCCGTGGACTATCTATCAGTTATTGGCCTACGAATATAGGTCGAACTTTCGTTCGATTTTTCTCGGTCGATCTTTTCGACAATGTTTTCAACTGGGTTGTCACTTCCGTAAAGCGCGTGACATTTATCGACGTTCTTTATGGAGTTTGCGTATTTGAAGAGTTGCTCGCTGCCGTTTTTCCTTAGAGCGGGTTATTTTACTTTTGAACTTTATAGAAAATATCTTTCGGAAACAAGGATCCAATGCATACTAAAAATTGAAGAGTCACTACCCCTGCGTGTGAACAGTCCTAACCCTCAAATGGTATCGTTGGAATATGCGCGATTACAATAATGTGGGTTATAAGTTAAGTTCAGTCTTCTTTTATTTTATGAAGTTCTATTTTATGAAGTTTTATTTTATGAATTAAAGTTTCTATTACACTATGATAAACTACCTTGTTTCGAAGTCATACAAATTTACGCGTTCTATCATTACTCGGTCCTCAGTGGATCAACTCTTTCAGAACTCAATAAATTTTAAGAAAATACGTTAAACTGGAATGGAATAGTTTGTTTTATTTCATCATTTTAATGCACAAATTATTGTCTATACAATACAATCAACCTTCATCTTGTAGGTAAAAAATTGTTTTGTAATTTTATTTTCTGATTCTCGTTTTTTTATGTATTTTAATATTTTGATTGTAGATCACGTAATTTATTGCTCTTTTATCGTATATTTGATATATTTAAGTAAACATATATATATATATATGTATATAGTATACATAAGTATGTTGCATTACATATATAATATATGATACTTAAAATTTAAAAGCTCTTCTAATTTAGATTTTTAATTCAAATTTTTGCATTCAATTAATATATTTAATATACTTTAATTATTTTTCTTTTGTTAGAAGAAAATAATTATTATTTTCACTCTCGAGTTGAAAAAATGAAGCTCTCAGTCGATTAAAGCCGATATTCTTTACCACGTAGTCGGTATTAAAAATAAAATACATTTTGAAAAATATTTTTTAACTGTTCATTGTCGATATATTTTACATTGTGTTCGATGCACTTTTCCTGTATAAATTACATTATACTTTGGTTTTCTATGATGGCTCATTTTTTCCTAAAATTGTGAGATGCGGCAAAATCCATCAAGATAAAAAATTGGCTGAAAATGAAGGTATAGATATCTCTTATTCGTTTTTTTTTTTTTTTAACTAACCGATTATTTCATTAAGTTCCTAATGATAAAATAGCAGAATGCTGATATTTCATCGTCAAACTATTGTCAAGCTAACCTTTAGATATTATGGTTTGTCGATTGTAACGAATAATTGACTGTTCAGATACTTTCGTGATTCACTGTACATATATTTGAAAATTTATGTTCAGGTGCAGCGATAGAAAGGTGACCGCGAAGTCAATTCTAAAGATAATTAAAAGTAAATGCCCATGGGATCGATACATAGAAACATGCTTTAACGAATTGCAAGTTCAAAGAGACAATTAAAAACAGGAGAATCAAAAACGAGCTATAATATAGACACGTATATAATATATATATATATATATATATATAATATGTACATGTGTAGTTGAACGACAGTTCAGAAAATAAAGGACCGTGCGTTCGGTTTGCGCCGACGCGGACAAAATAGAGGCAGAAAAGGTGAGCGAAAAAAGGGAGAAAAATGAGAAGATGAACGGAATAGAGAATCGGTGGAATACAGTGGAGAGAGGGTGGAAAAGCGAAAATATGGCTAACGTGTTCAAAGGAAAGGTGGAGGAGCGGGCGGAGGGTGAACGAGCAAAGGAAAATGGAGGAAGGGGAAAACACAGGGAGAGAAAAGTATGCGAAAACAGGGAATAGAGAGGAAAACAGAGAATTAGACGTTACGTGTGCAAGGATCAAAGTTAAAAAGATGAAAAAAGAAAATGGCAAAAAGGGAATGAAATAGAGAGCGTCGGGAGGAAAAAAGGAGAAAGGAAAGGGACGTTCACGAGTTAGGAACAGAGAACGAAGGAGAATAGGTATGGTATACATGTACGAAGAGAGGCAAGGAAAGAGAACGAGAGAGAAATTGCGGGAGGAATGAAGAGGAAAGGGTGCGTGTACGGGTATGAGTGTATGTATGTTTGTATGTGTGTGAAGAGAGAAGACGAGGGAGAGAGAAGCAAGGTACACGGATGGGTCTCTGGTTGCCATGGTGACCACCGTCGCCTAAAGCTATGCTTTTATTGATTCCAAGCCGCAAACAATGTACAGGAGTGGATGTTTCGCTCTGTTCTCTCTCTATCCGTCTGGATAGTGAGGTATTAACGTACCCCGAAATACCGATACCCATGGGCACGTGCCCCAGAAAAGCAGGGTCACACGAAGAGTCCTTCGATTAATTTGCAGAGAACAGCAACTGAATGTATCTTCTCGTTCGGCTTGTACGTTTTAAGTCCTATCTAATCGCGTACGAATAATCACAACGTTCTTGTTACAAAAACGCTACGAGAATATCGCTACGGAAGAACAGTTCTTTAAAACGAGGACCAACGATCAGTCGTAGGACTGTTTGCTCGTGGTACACCGAAAAACCAAATCTTTTCTCTTTATCCGTAACCACCTATTCAAAATCGAATCAATAACAACGAGTGGATCAACCGATGCGAAAGTCAGATCGCGATTGAGTTTTCTACCCGATTACAACGAACAGGACCTCCTATCGTGATATCTAGATGAACGGTATACCGCCTAGGGAATGCGTTCCGTCTGTGTGACGAGCCTCTGTCTCCTTTACAACTTGCAAAACATTACGTAAAGGAGTATCTGTTTGTCAATATTTTATTTTCTATTGTGGTTATCACATTTTGCGTAATTAGATTATTTAAGGTAACACGTTTAAGGTAAATTTTAGTATAAAATGTGTACTAGTAGTTTATACTAATTTTACTTTTGTCATATAACGATAAAATTTAATTATTTAACGATCAAAACTAGTTTAATCAAGACTAAACTGATTCGATCGTTGTCGCCGAAGCATAATTTCGCGTATTTTCAAAACACGATGTAAACGTAATTCCAAATTTCTTCGATAGAATATCTTTAAGTATTTACGTCGCTTTTTTTAGAATTCACGTGCTAGAAATATTCGGTAGAAACTTAGGGATTAAGTTTCCATGTTTCTTCATAACTTTCCAGATTACTTCCGCGAATGATTTGAAAGCCGCTTGGAACGTGCTTGCTAGTTTAAACGTAATACTATTTAAAGCTTAATTAAATGTCAGGACGAAGTTAATTAAAGATTTAAAAAGTCGTTCAGAAGGTATCTACTCCCATTGACTACATAAATATTAAGTTGTACTTCAACTTCTAATGAATTTCCATTTTTTGCTTTGTTACGCATCAACACTTTATTTAAATTCAAACTGCTCGTTATCTGAAATTTCCTCTAGAGAATAACATTTTGTTTGTAATAATTGCATCAGTTTAAAATATATAAAACGCTTTGAAAATGGATATACTATAATTTCCTTGTAATTCGTCCAGCTGACTTTAATTATAAAGCTACGATTAATGGGAAAGTACTTACCGTACTATTTTATTCAGGTCGTTTGAAAGTAATTTCGTGACAAATTTAACGTATCATTACTTTTCATTTCAGTTTCGCCCATTTTCGATCCATTAAGATTCGATTTGCAACATCATTTTTAATTTTATACATTATGTCATTAGTTAATTACAATTGCGAAATGAAACGATAAAAAGCTGTTAATTATCTAATTTAAAGAAGTCCTCTTTCTTTAAATATCAAATTTCGAGCGTCGTTTGAAATAGTCCTGATTCGACGTCTGATACTTACGAAAACCCCTGTTCTAATATTTATGAGAACGAGTACATGTGCTTAAATCAACGAAATTGCGTTAGAAAAGTCTCGCAACTTCTCCACCTTCTAAATTATAAATTATTTTCTATAAATTATTTTTGTTTTTTTATAGAACGTATTCGTCCCGTTACTTTTCTCGTCCGCAGTTAAATACTCGTTTTAATCTATTTCATCTTTCAGTTCACTGAGAACACAACGGAAGGCGAAAGAAGAGACAAAGAAAGAAAAAGGAGAAGAGTACGAGAGAAAGAGAGAGAGAGAGAGAGAGAGAGAGAGAGAGATTCTCCTCTTGCCGCCACAGAGCAAGAGAGAGAGGTAAGCTGTTCAGCCGTGTATTTTCGATAATTATTCGACAGTCGATTTGCGTGCGGATGCAGCGTTGGGTGATACGCGGAATAGAGGGTGGTTGCAGAGGGTGGCAGCAGCATGGGGTGCGGGCGGCGGCGCGGGAGGGGGGCAGAGGATTTCGAGAGTCGCGTTCAACCATCCGGAAGCTATGAATATATTATTTGACGGGCAGTTTCGGTAGTCTCCGATCGGATGGAGCATCGATCATGGCTGGCGCATCCCTTTGGGCCATTTTCATGCGTCAGAATGCGACACACCTCAATCGAGCGGCTGCCGCGAAATGAAAAAAAAAATACTGCTGTTAACTGGCGAAATACTTGTATGAAAAGCGCGTGACCTGGATTTCTGTTCGGGGGAAAAAAACACGCAGAGTTGTAGGATTTGCTTGTGGCGGCCGAGCAAAGTTGCGAAGTGCGGGTCAACAGGTAGGGCCAATGCACCCTGCTTTTCAACCAGGTTCCCGTAAATAATTGCCCAACATATTATCATACGAACAATACGCGAGACAAATTAAGCGATTTCGATGAGACAATAATCGAGTTGGTGGCAAAGTAACGTCGGTTTTTGATCGTACCAAGAAAACCAACTTCAAGCGGATCGTATATTACGGTTTACGAGAAAATCGTTTTCTAAGGACGATGTTTTGTATTTATAAAACGCTTGACCTTCCTCTAAGCTTAAAATTCAATGTTAATCGAGACAGCTACGAGAATTTCTTCCTCGTCCTGCCAGTTCGGTAGAGCGGTGTCATCAGACTCTGTCACCATTTTCGGTCGTTGTAAAATTATTTGAAGCTAAAGAATATAAACAGATTAATTTACTCTTTCCAATTAGAATCAGTTTCGCCGTGAAAGATGCCACGGAGAAGTTTCCACAGAATAGAGGGATAACCAGGAAGAACGATCGATTAAATAACAGCGTAAATTAATCTAGTTTTTATATGTACAGATCCGACATTACTTTCTCGTCGATCCGATATTAAAATTCAAATACTGGAGGAAAGGTTCTACCGTGCTAATTTTGTTTGTAAACGTACGATTTATTTTCATATTGCAAGTTCGCTCGGCGTTCCATTTTTCTCGTCGTTAAATGCACGTAAGAGGTGGAAGGCGGGGAAAGAGCGCAATATATTCTATAAAGCCCCGTTCTCTTCCTTTTTCTCTTTTCGTTCTTCTTCGACTCGATTCACGGGCCACTTCTTCGTCCAGCTTGTTGCATCGAGCTAAGTGCAAAATTATTTTAAAAACATTTTCTTAACCACGTTATCCTGAAAGCTGACCCCATCCACCCCGCGTGCGTACGTAAAAAGAGGGATGCGTGTTGAGCGAAAGGAATTGGTAATGCCGCATCGCGGTTTTTCGACTCGCCGCGGTTTCTGCGCTCCTTCCGTATTTTTTATCCTCACGAACGCAGACCTCTGGTTGTTGTATACGAACGACAAACCACCGGGTTTCAAAATAATCTTTCGAAGGATAACCACCAATCTTCGGGAAAGTTCAGCCGAACGACGTTTATAATCACCTAGTGAAGGGATAAGTAACCCTAGGGTAAAGCGTGTTAATCTTCTTGTGGCTCGGTGTTGTAAAGTTTGAAGACGCAAAAATATTGAAAAATTCGGTCGATACGAGAATCGCAAGAATTATGAATTAAACAACCGAAAAGAACGTCCAAGTTTCCCATTATACGTTTAACAGTTTCTAATTAGCGAACCTTTACAGTATGATACGATTATAATATTATACAAAGCTACCCCGGTGAACGTTCGAGCGAGAAAATTGATGCTCGGAAGTTACCAGTCTCCAACTCGTCCGATGAAGTAATATTTTTGAGAAAATTCCAGTTAACATATCGCGTTTCGTGTAATCCATCGATATTTTACGTTTCGTTTGCGTTTATATCATTACGTTTCGAACGGTAGCGTATTATAAAAGAAGCAAGAAATGCTTTTTACGGTTTAGCGTCTGGAGGACGCGATAAATTTGTTTGACATTTTCCTTCCATATCTCCCGTCTTCTCTACGACTGCTTTTTCGAGAAAAAAGCTCTCGAACAAGTTCAACGTTTTCTACGTAACGCTGACTAGAAACTCTTGGCCGAAGCAACGAGAGGTTCAAAATAAAAGAAAAGAGCAACGTAAAAAGCATCGGAGTGGTAGGGGTTTCGGAGAGAGGATGGTTTAAAAGTACGTGGAATGGAAAAGGTGTGTAAAGGATGTACGCGAGTACCGCTGGAAAATATAAAGCTGCGTAGACAAGAGCGTATCGAAATCAGTTTGTTGCTTAACGAAAAAAATTTCATTGTCCTACAAACGAACGATTAATACCTTGTTATTACCTACGTGCGATGTAAATGGTAATGGAAAAATCAAATTGCCGACATCGATCAAAGTTTAGAAGATAGAAGGTAAGCTGCGTTTTTTCAAGTTGATCGCACAGCACCGTGCAAGAAGAACGTTTAAAAAATTTAACGAGATAGAAAAAAGTTGGAAAAATGGATTTCAAGATTACAGGAATACAATACGATAAATCAAATATCGTGTTTTTAAATCGTCAAGAGTTTCTTTTACTCGTTTTAACGGATATGTTATCGGAACGAAAGTGTTTTATGCGTGTACATACATTGCTTAATATCAGTTTCATCCATAAGGTCGATCAAAATATCTTCATCGAATACTTAATTACTTTGATATCGCTATCTTGTAGATGGCTTGCTCTAACAGCCATGTATATTATATACAAGGAAGACTTATGATGGGGTTCCAATTTGCCGCGGGGCGCCGTCAGGCTGCGTTTAACAACTTTTTAATGGAGGCTTGGCGACCATCTCCCCGCCGCCAACGTTGAAACATTAATTCTAACGGGTGTCGTCTTAAAAATAACTTACATCTTCCCGTATCTTTTTTGCCCATGGAGTTTTTAATATTTCAGATCCTAATATTCGTTATAGAAATTTCAATCGTTACGCGTTGCTAATTCCTTTTCGTGCCTTTAAACGTTTCGTATATATTTTTCCCTGTTACGCGTATTCTACGGAGTTGTTACCTAAATTTCCCACAGATACACAAGCGTTCGCATAATTTGTGCTTACGTTAAACGAACTTACGGATGCGAATCACCCGTTTCTCGAGAATCGAACACCGATCATATTATCTACGTACGCAACGAGATAGGAAGATTTACGGAAAAACGTAGCCGATCGCTTTCTCTCCGATCTCTGGAGAGGCTCGATTATCAAAGCAAAATATTTCAAGTCGATTAAAGATCGTCTGCTGCGGCCTTCGAATCGACTTTATTTTATTCAAAGCTGAAAGAGCGTTTCTCGCCTAGACAACAACTATTTCATTTATAATCGTAGGAATCATAGCTGGCCATGGTTCGCCGCTTCTAACGAACCAATCGATTTTTCACGCACGTACGCACGCACGCACGCACGCACGCACGCATGTACAATGTACATACGTACTCACGCAAGCAACCAGCCAGGCAGGCAGGCAAGCTGGTAGGCACAGACACGCGGAGGCACACATTCGGGCCGAGCCATTGCTCCAAGCTCTCGCAGAGTCAAACCCCGAACCCACCCCCGCATCCACGACAATTCTCCACCCCTGATAAGCGTCCACCATCTCTCCTGCCTCGTCCCTATCGAGCCACCCCTTTGCTATCCAGCAAATCCAGACCTGGCTACCGGAGTTTCGGAGCCCTGGCCCTCGATCCTCTACTTCCCTCCCTCCTTGGATCTTTAGCATATCGCCTGGTTTCCACGATGTAACTCGATGGAAGCGAACAAATTCTATTTTCAACGATATCCTCTCGGTGTGTTGTGCACGAGTCGCGCGAGAAGAGAATTCAAATGCGGTTTTAATGATATGTGAATGAAATTATATATATTTTGTATATATATAACACATATGTCTGTGTGTATGTATGTGTGTATGTATATATTTAAATATATGCATAGAATGTGTTGCGAATAATGCAGGTTATATAATAACATTTCAACAAATTGATTTACGTACTGCGTATTATATTTTATTGCATGCTTGTAAAATCGAATAACGAATATAATCAACGGGAAAGTTAAAGCATTCCCGTGCTGTCCTTTAAAGGTCTAATTGAAAGTCGGTTGCGAAACGGTTTTTGGAAGTCGTTATTAAGGGAATTATAAAACAATCGTAGGCGTTACTCGATACAGGATAATATTTGCAAACTGGGGACGAGAGTTACAAGAGTCGTAGTTTGAAATTGTACTAAGTAAATTAGGAAATAAATAAGCAAATTGTGTATATCTGTGACACTACAATTCTGCAAATTTAATTACGCGATTAATCTTATAAAAAGAATTCAGCGAGGAATGTGTTTTCAGAATCTGTACGTTTTTAGTCACAAAATGATATTAGAGAAAAATAGAAGAGGCAAGAAATGGTATACTCTAAGAATTTAAACTCGTCATTTTGATGGATCTGATGATGGCTCTCTGCTATTAATCGGATTCGAAATAAACGAGGATAATACGGGCGCGTATGTGAATTTAACGCGCGCTATTTATGCGATCTACGAACTTCTTTATATTTTCGTATACGTTGTAACGGCGAATATTTCATTTATCAAAGAATAATCAATTTATATTCTTTTCAAACGATATCAAGCTTTAATGTGTTTTACAAATATCAAGAGATTCGAAATAAACGCGAAAACTCTTTAACAAAAAAAGAAGAAAGAAAAGGACGATTATTCTAACGCTATTAAAAACTTTCTTTTAACTCACGTTTCTAGTTAAAAGGTTAAGGAGAGTTTCATAGCATATTCAAGTATTACCAAGATACTTTTTTATCTTAAATCGAGCGACGAAACGGCCGAGAAACAACCGTAGCGGAAAAATTATTTCGTCGAATGGGAAAATTTCCACTAGCTCTGCAGTGGGATCTCGAAAGCAGTTGATCTCTTATAGGAGCCTCCTATGAATATTTTATGCGCGTTATACGAAGCATTCTGAATTAACACTGTAGCAGAGCACAGCCATTATCGTTGGATTCATAAAATTTGCGACTGAGAATGCACAAGGTAGACGGTGCAACTATTTAAATAGTCACTTATACGTTACGTTACAAATACAAATAAACGTCGATATTCGGTGTGACCATACTTAATGCTTATCATACGCTTGAGATGAATATTTATGTTGCACACTAACTTTCTACCAAATATATGTTTGCAATGAAGATCTTGCAATTTCTATGTACATTTTGCGGCTGCTTCCAAATCCGACCAGTATAATCGCCACAGCCGTGTCTTATTACAGAGATAGCGAAATTTAAAAATGTTTTATATAACACACACAATATGGACATAAAAAGTTTTTCATGGTAAGTGTTGAAATACTTTCGCGAACCAGTGTACATATATAGATTCAACCCTGAGCGAACTCTCTTTCCTTCGGTTTCTTTCTCTCTCTCTTTTTCTCTCTCTCTCTTTCTCTCTTTCCCGTATCGTTCTGCGCCCCTCGTTCTCCTGGTCCAACCTTTCTAGTCACCCTCTACCCACCCTTCGCCGCGTTCTCCACCTAACCTAGCGCAGCATCCGCGTTCTGGAGCTGCTCTCGCAGCTCTCGTAATCGCATTTGACGTCGCTACGTTTTTGTTTCAGAGCTGTACGTGACGCTTCCGCCCATGAGGGCTCTTGGCAAAACACGCGAGCGAGGAAAAAAGAAAATGGGGAAGAGAGAAAGGGGAACCGAAGGCGGAGAATGACGATGGCGAAGAGGGTTGGAGGGAAGAAAACTAGAAGCGGGAACGGTGTTGAGGATCGAGAGATCGAATCGGTGTTTCCTTGGGAGATCGGCTTCCACGGGATGTGACCTCTCTTCGACTCGTTCGAGAATTCTTTCCGACGCTCCTCCAAGATTTTTTTCCCATATTCGTTCCTTTTTCTTCTCGGAATACGCTTCGACCTCCGTTTTTCCGTTAGATCGCGCATCGCTTCATCGAATTCCTCCTTCTTGCCTCGTGTTTTTCAGTAAAATGACTTTAGAGTAAAACGTAGAACAGAACTAAACGGGAATAAGAATCGAATGTTATTTGCTTTTGCTGCATGGGCCAGAAAGTTCAACGTTCGTTTATTTCAGATAAAATACGAAGACAGACCCTGGCAAACTATGGCAAGTCCATTTTTCTTGATTTCCTGATTTCTGTGTTGTTTCATGTAAGCTGGAACGAAGAGAACGTCGATTATTCGACGTGACGCGGACCGGCTCTACCACGGATAATCGAAAATTCGGATAATATGCAAAGGTCTGATTAAGGTTTATTAATCGTCTGGTAAAATCGTAAGGAAAATTTTAATAACGCAATGTCGTACGTGCATTTAGGTTTCATTCGCTATTTAATCGGTTGAAAGTTTGATTAACTGCTTGCACAATACTCTTCGTATTAAAATTTCGAAAAAATTAAGTTACGGTGAAGTTTAAAGCACCTCGGATAATACGGAACTTCGGTCGAACGGGACTCGAAAAACCGAGACTCCATCGTATTTTAATATGAAATGGTTAACCGATATTGCTATTGCCAGATATCCTTTTTATCCGTTAAAATAGGAGCGAACAAAAAGAAGACGAGAAAAAATTCAAAATCGTCCAGAGATTTATTATTTTTTACTTATCTTTCTATAACGAAACGCAATCTGCATTTCACTCGAATCTGTTCTACTCCTCGTTTCAATGTATTGACATTGTTTGGTGCAAACTTGACAATCTAATGCTATATGTAACTAATGCGCAATTTGGAATTACCGTGTTCCTCTTTGTGCAGAATGTACTTTGATTGGACAATATTTTGTGTTGATCAATGGGAACCAAAATATCGATAATACACTGATTATACCTTTGGCAATGGTACGTGCGGCACTTTAACACTTAAGGGAACGTTTAAATTGAACAAAAGTGCCTATTATTATCGAAAAGTCAGAGAGATATGGAGAGAGAGAGAGAGAGAGAGTTAAGCGGCACGTGCTTGCTAATTTGTTCCCCGCACGTGTCACCGATAAAACCGCGTCAAAATATTGCTGGCAATTTGAATAGGCCAATTATGAAGATAGAGCCGAAAATACGCCCATCTTTTTAAAAGGAGAAAGATTATTCGCACAGACATCGCTTTAGTTTTAATTCACAGTATTACGCAGCTGCGTTATAAATAAAAAAGGTCTGTATACTATGTGAAAAATGCTTAATTTAATCATTTATTAACTACATTACTTGTTTACATAAATTATTGGAATTTATTACTTTTAGGTACATGAGACAAGAAAAAGGAAGAGAAGAAGTAAAAATGAAAAAACAAGCTCGGTGAACAAGCAAAAAAAGGTATTTAGAAGCTTATAGATATTGATGTTAATTCTTTTAATGTTCTCAAAGACGTTTCTTGCAAATTCGCAATATTCGGCAATGCTGGTGTTTTTAGTACTTAGGTTACGGATCACTTCAAGTGCAAATGAGTCGCTCCATCGAACGAAGCAAAGAGCGAAAGTTTATACACGATGTTTGAGCGCCTTTGACGAACATTCGTCTAAACGGAGACGACACGTACGATCCCAGAAGAGGTACTGCGTGTAGATCAAAGCCAGTGAATTTTCGATGCACCGACCGAGGGTGCAGGGACATTCTGAAAAGGGGGTGCACACCATATCGACAGGGCGTGGTCGAAATCTGTCACACTAGCCGCGAACAAACCTGATGCCTTGTCAGCAATAGCATAGAATTTCTTCCGATTACTACGCTTTTCTCGCAGTGTACATTCGAAATTTCTCGAGCGATCGTCGAATACAGTGTAACGAGAGGTAATCACGCCTTAAGATATAATAATAATCCACGAAAACTGTTTTATTTCTATTTCATTAAGAGAAACTTCTAACGAGGCTTCTAGTAATTAATTTTAGAAGAGATTATGCTATCGTAGCAGTGGTAGTTTATTCGTTTCAACTTATTATTAGCCCAGAAAGTGGACTTGTTTACGTAAGTTACAATATATTACATCATCTTATACGTTATCCTTATCCCGTATTGTCGCCGAATCTGCCTTGCATGATCATCTCTTTGGCCTCTATTCTAGAACCATCGAGATTATTCTATTGTTTAATCAAATACGTTACAAATGTTAGTATTTAAATATCAAGCAGCTCTGATCCAGCGATGAACATATTTTCGATGCGATAAACGACATAGACTTTTAAAACGAACATATTTACGAACTCGTGTTTATGCGTCATATGAGAAAATGAGTGGGTGGTTCTCCCATATGGGCAACGGATGATTATCGCTTGAATCGAGACACAATTTTTATCAACGATCGATGATACATTATAACGTCAAAAGAATGTCGTATTCTTGAACTGTGACATTTTTTACTCTCTTTTTTTAATTCCAGTTCTTCTTTCATTTAAGGTACGATAGAATTCCAGTTTTGGAATGTTACGCGTTTCTCTTTAATGCGAGCACTCATACTAATTAATAATTAATATATCATAGCATTGCGTTAAACTAGCTCGTAAAATATGAACACCCACTAAAATCGCATAAATATGTGGACGTTTCAGTTTGGATTATTAGTCTTTCTTTTTTTTTTTTAGTCAAAAACAAGTAAGTGGTCATGTATTTTTAAGCATAACACGATGGTCTACGTAGAAATAGTTGGTATACTATTTATGAAATTGTACTCGAATTCCAGGTGGACTTCCATGTAACTTCAAACCACTGTTTGTACATAGTCGCCGTTTCACCGATTTAATTTGCAAGGGGTAGACCGCTTAGATTAGATCAGATCTTACGGATTGGAAAGCCGACTTTACGGTCTACATGGACCATATGCAGTTTGTGCTTCATAAGGGTGATCCGACTACCCTACTTAATCGATAAGATGAGAAAGCAGCGATAAACTCGCTTGTCTTTCCATGATACTGTTCTGCAAGGGAATTATCATTTTCTATCGAATATTATAGGAAATAAGAAACCAGTGGTGCTATGTGAGTCATAAAAAAATATCTATCACCGTTTAATCAGTTATAATATCCAAATAACAAGATTAGAAAAGAGAATTTTCTTTAAATAGAATTAACCGACACGGGTAAATCACACTCTTGTGTGAAAAACAAAAAATACGTTTTTCTCTTACGTTCTTCGTGCTATACGCGTGGTTATTTTACTCGTTCGGCAGAAACGAAAAATGTGAAATATCGTCAACATAAGAGCGGAAGACAGCGTTTATTGAAACAAACTTTGTTCGACTCATGGGAACGTTAACGGAGATCATAAGCGTGGCAAGCAGGTCTGAATGAATAATTATCGATAGAATAAGCGAAACCTCAATGGGGACAATTCTGGTCTCGAATTGGCCGACTTTTCACTCTGTCCACCCGTAAGTTTTACGGCTATTGTCGACGAAATTGCAGCCTTGAAAAACGGCGACACGCGCGATGGGCGTTCTGTTTTCAAAGTGCGATTCAAAGAGACGAAATTGCCGGCCTTCAGCGTGATACTTCATCTTTTGTACGACGTTGACAAAACGTACGCTTTTATCGACGTTGCACATTTCAGACATTCGATGCATGTCGACGAGTTTTCCGGAAAATTTTGCATCGTCGAACGGAATTGTAGGCGGTAAAACAAAGCATGGGGAGTTGCGGCTAAAATATTCAATATAACTATGTAACTGAATTATGTTACGCTGATGCGATACACGGTTAGTGTACACAGCAGCTCTATTAAATAGAACGAAACATTATTGTACCGTGAATACATAGGAATGCTTTTTTCCTCCCGCGATAATTTTCTGTCGTTAGATATTTATTTTAATCGATATACCCCGACCGTGACGAATCGACTCGTTTTATGCGCAAATTATTGAAAAAAATGGATACCGTTCGAAAATCATGCGAGAGAAACATAGCAAGTCTATATTTGTTAGTAATTCTCCGACTTTTCCAGTATCCGCGTTACGCTTATTAAGGTTGGGGAAAGTTTCTTAATACATTAAAACATTTGCCACGGTTAGTAGAAATAAAAATATTATTTATTTAGCGCATACAGGTACAGCGTCAATGAAATTTCACCATGTTTTATATAACACGATATACGCGGTAAATGTTTTCTACAACCAGTGCGTTCAAGTACTTTGGCGTGGTACTGTACGTTTACCGAAACTTCCATTCAAAATTATAATTACATTATCGACGAAGCATAACTTTTCAGATAAACAGATATTTGCCTGTATCTCTCGCCTCTCTTTTTTGGAAGACAGCAAGGTGATCGTGAAAGGAAGGATGACCTAAATATGGGCAACACGAGTAACGAACTGATTCTTGCTATCGCGACGAAAACGATGACCAACTTTTTTCCGCGAGTTCGAGCAACTTTGAAGACGCTGAAGCTCTCGAAACTTTACGTTCCTCCTTTATAGCAACCCTCCTCATACTCTCTGGTTACATGCTTCTTCGAACTCACCCTTGGGCGAGAGAATCCTGGCGCCTCGTTTCGAAGGAGGGTCGAACGAAGAGGGCGTCATGGAGACGAGTCTAAGGGTTCCGCGAGGATTCGTCGAAAAAGGAGAATCCTAAGAGATCCTAAAAAGGAGAAAAAAGATAACGCCGAAGGTATCGGTGTTTGGTAATGAGTAAAGATCTACCGCGTGTCTACGTTCGAAAATAAGAGAATCTCGTGGAAAAGCGACTCCTTACACGCGTGCCTTATACGTGTTCGAACGAAAGAAAAGAAATCATCGACGCGAGCAAATATCGATATTCAAAGAGGAAACCATAGGAAGAGTATAAAGGGTAAATGAAGAAATCGCTCGGAAGAAATTTGATATTCGGCGAAAGAACCGTATTAAAACATCGGACATGGATTTAACGTTACAACGAAATAATGAAAATTGAGGTTGAAAAAATTTATTTGACGACGCAGGAAGAAGGGAAAATGTAGAATGAGAGAGCAGACGAAAAGAAACGAAGTAAAAGTTCGCATGTACGGTACGCAGGTTTCGAGAGAGGATGGAGACTCGTTCATGGAATTACAAATCATCGAAAAGCTGTGCGCAAAACACAAAGACAGGGATGGAAATTCGTTGAAAAACCTATTCTATTCGTTACAAGCTCGTGTCGAACTCGGCTCGTGGGCAAACGACTCACGCGGCCGTGAAACGAAGAGTTTCTCGACTCGCGCACGTACTAGTTGGGTCAGCCGTATGCGTGTACGTTACGATCAAATACCGAAAACGGGCGGGGGGGGGGGGGGGAGGGGGAGGAGGAAAGAATTAAAAAACCTATCTGCCACGGGATAATAAAAAGGAAGACGGGTCTGCGAATGCAAAGAAGGAAAAAGGAGGTAGGGTGAAAGAGAGTGGCAAAGGGAGGCTAAGGGTTGGTAAGAGGGTGTGGAGAAAGAGGCAAGAGAAAAAAGGAGAAGCAGAGAAGACGACGAAGTCGAGGAGGAGGCAGAGAACGATGAGAACGATGACGAGGACTAGGACGAGGACGAGGCGGAGAGAGAAACGCGAATGCGAACGCGAACGGTCCTACTGGTAGAAAGGGACGTCCCACGCGGACAGGCAGTAGTGGTAACGCACATATTGGCCAGACGTTTGTGTGAGTCGTTGGAAAAGCTAGATGGCGAGGTGGAAAGAAAATCGCTCGCAGGCTATTTTCCGGAGGAATTTTTATTGGTAGATCCGCCATGTTGAGGGTGAAGTAGGGGTAGACGGAGCAGCGGAGAACATGCCAGGATTGGTGGTTGTCCGGGTAACGCATCGTTCGAGCATCCAATAGGGTAAAGCGAGGAGAACCTCGTGCTTTCGTTGCCCGACCGAGCACGGGGGTGAAAGGGAGCGCTGGTTACAGGCAACAACCCCCTACCATGGAAGCAGCCCCTCTAAACGTTCTCTGTCCCCCCGCAGAGTCACCGGGATAACTGCATTTCGTGGACAGAATCCCACAAGAACTCACGGCGAGCGGTCGCCCCTCTAACACGGCCGACTCTCCTATCGTTTCGGCTTTTTCCTCCACGTAACGCGTTACGTACCACGGTACGAAGGAAGGGCGCGAGTCATCCTGGACGCTTCCACCTCGTCCTCGTCCTCGTGCTCGTATCCGTACTCGTTTTCGTCTTCATCTTCGTCCTTACCTTCGTCTTTGCCCGCGTCCACTCTTCGTCCGTGTCCTCGCGACGCTCCACGAATCTCGTTCCCCGCGCGGTTTCCATCGGGCGCGCGCCATTTCTCCGCAATTATTTCGATATTTCAATTTTCAAGGGCATACCCTGCTGCCTTCGTGATACTTACCCTACCCCTCCCACTTCTTCTGCCCTCCAATTCTAACCCACCTAATTGCATCGACGAGATAATAAGATTTGAATTTCGAATCGAGGCCACGGTAGCGGTAACGTCCGCTTCTCATTAAACAGCCGCGCTCTCCTCTCTTTCTCTCTCTCTCTCTCTCTTTTTCTCTCTTTCGTCTTCTTCCTTCTTCTTCCTCTACTTTTTCCTAGCTCCACATCCGACATCCACGTGCGTCTCTCGGCCAAACGAAACGTTTCTTTTCTCCTTTCTCATCGCTTTCTTTCCCTTTTGTCTCTCGTTCGTCGGGTCGACCGCAACGTCGCTGGATTCTCCGAGAACATCGTTGGGATTCGACGCCACGACGCTTCCCCGTGAACATTGGCGCACCCGCACGCAAACTTGGATCAATCGGATCGTCAAAAGCAGCCTACCAGGATTTAAGATCGATAAGAGTACGCTGTCGCTCGCGATCACGAAAGGACAATATCGCCATCTCTACAGCTATCGCAAGTTACTAACTGGCACGAAGACTACGGAGGATAGTGATCTTGTATTTGCAAGACCAACGCTCCGACGAATACGTAAATATCAGGATAGAGTTTCAAACGTGAAATTAGTGTACTTCTGGATGATTTCGCAAACCGAGCAAGGATCCCAATTACTCTTACACGTTACAACCTTGAGGATAAAAAACTGTGAAAATCGTTGGAGAAACGATTGCTGGAATTTGAAGGATTCACGATCGAAACGAGATTAGTTTCTGAAAAGTGTCGCCGATATTGTGTTAAAGAAGTGAAACTCTCGAATATGTGTGAACGGAAATAACTGTTTCTAAAATTACCAAAATTACCAAGATTACCAAGTTACCTTTTTCGTCCACCAGAGACTACGCGTACTTTAAAGTCTTAGAGAACGTACCTCTGAATTCTTGCTCGCAAGTAAACATCGCGATCGTTGCTTCGAGTCACCAACGAATCGACGCGTTGTCACGTAAATATGTGATTTCGCGAATCCAATCGAACGCTCGAAACGTCATAAACACATGCTAGTACACGTTTGAAAATTCCCATTCGAACATCGACATATAAAATCGTATCGCTCAGAGACGTAACGATAGACGTCTGAACGAAAAGCAACGACGAACGATCGCTCCGGAAAGGATCGAGTCTAAAGTCTAAAAGACGGATCTCTCAGCACGTCCAAGCGAGAAGCTTCGAAGCACGTAATCGACTCGAAAGCCGCAAAGACAAACCTTCCTCGTCGGATATATCCAAGAACGTAAAATTTATACGCGGCAGGTCTGTCGTGAGAATTTCCTAATTCCCTTAGCGCAGGATTCGTCACCGCAAAGAATCGGAGGATCTGGTATCCGAAATCATGACCAATCTGCGTTAAGAGACTTAGAAAGCGAGACACGTCCGTCGAAGGAGTCGACGAGTAAGATACGCGCACGACGAGCCTGTGCTAGGACATTTAGATAACAGGATCGACCCCTGGAAGGGATCGAGGAATTGGACAAATTTCGGATTTCGTGGAAACAGAGAAGAGAAGAGTGCGAAAGATCGGAAAAAATCGATCGTGGTTCCGCCTCTAGAAGGGGAACGACAGAGAATGTCTTGGTAGGTTGTGAAAGAACAACAGGAGCACTTGGTACGAGAGACCTCAACAAGGTCAACCCGGCATCACCCTGGCTAACGACCTGTCTGGAGGTACCGGGGGTCCCGGTGCAGGCGGCGTCGGTTCCGTCGGGGGCACCTCCGTCGGCGGCGGCGGCGGTGGCGGTTCATCGCTCCCGACGACCGCCCTCAGCCTCGATCATCAGCAGTTCAACATCTTCCCTGCGATCTTTAGCAGGCAGTTGAACTTTTCCGCGGCGGCAGCTGCGAACTGCGGTCAAAACAAGCTGATGGACGAACTGAGGCCGAATCTCGGTTTGCTCGGCGTTGGACTCGTCGAGAACGAGAGCTTCCACTTGAATCACAATCAAGAGAAGAGAAAGTGTAGCAGCACGAGCTCGAACGAGCAAGATTTCAGCCTTTACGGGGTTCACCAGGGTCTCGAAGCAAGCCCGCCGACACCAGCCGCGACGCCTGGAAGGAGCAGCGTCGGGGCTACTTCTTCCGTTGGTGAGTATCGCTCTGAATTCATTCGTCTTTCAATTCTGTACGTTTCGAGTCGCCCACTCGTTTCACGACCGACTCGGACGTTTAAGTAAAATATTTGGAGAACGATCTTCCTATCGATACACCGATGCTTAGAAAACGCTAAGTATTCGTGCACTTGTTTATATTAGGAGGGGAGGGTTTAATAAAAATTTCTATGGAAAACGATAGATACATCGATGAATTTTATACGCAACGAGGATAAATGTTTAATCTTCTATAGGAGGATGATAAATATTTAGCCACTAGTTTCTTATCAATTTATGTATCTTACCAGCATCCATTTGCTGTTACTACAAATCGGCTAAAGTATCCGGATACTTATACAAACGATAGCGTATACCAGGATCCTATTTGGTTTGACGTTATCTTAGAACGATCGCGCGTTAGTCTGTTTCCTCTAATCACGAACGAAAGAGATACAAACGTTGAGGATGATTTGGAGGTAAAAATGGGCAACGTGTCATCTCGATATAGATGAATTTTCCGCTTGTTGAGCCTCGAGTACACGCGTACGTCGACGATAAGATCGGTTATAGTGTTGACAATGGGGTGCAGGACTAGACCATATGGTGGTACCTGTTCTATAGGCTATTATTATGTGCTCGTGGGGTTTCAGAGAGCTTAGCACCAAGGGTGTGCTAATGGGGTTCACTCGAATCGTTGGATGTAGACGCGTGTCGAGTCTTGTCATCGAAGCGAAATGCTGAACAGAACTCTGTCTTCCTCCCTCTTGCTATAAATTGACAGTAACTTGTACTTAGTGCCAGAATTCAATGTAGTCCAGCTGTTGGCTATCATTAACGAGTTTAACGTTTTTCCATCGCGGAGTAGAAGATTTTGCGACAAACTGGTCGTTTCTAGTTTCGTTTTTAACGGATAGTTAAAACACACATGCAACGTGCATAATTTGCAACCGATCTCTTTCCGAAGACTCCGAAGATCAAATCAATTAGACTCGAATGACGATTCTGCGGAAAGCGAAAATTTTCATACTATGAAAATACGACCGTTCTACGTATGGAATTCGTTCGTACATCGACGCGCGTTTAAAACGCCGACGCGAATTGAAAATCCCGCCGATGACGCTCTTACGCTTTTCGAATGCCGAAGACATTCTTTCAAATTGGAATTCGCCACCGAATTACGCCAGTTTACGGTAATAAAGTTATGGATGAATCATTGGTAAGACGATGGGTGCGGGAATTCAATAAGGGTAGAGAAACTGTATGCGATCGTAAGCGTTGGTGTCGTCCGTCTCTCGTTACGGTGGAACGCGAGAACGTGTTTGCGACTTTATCGCAAACGATAGACGCGTCCAACGAGCCAGATTACCATCTTTCTCGCAAAACTTGAAAAGTTTTTGCCTTTATGACGCTTCAGAAGAAACTACGATTCAGAGGATTGCGCAGGGCGATGGTTGTGTGAACTGTGACGGCGGAGGTCTATGACGAAGGTATACAAAAATTGAAAAATAACTTGGCATATATACCAAAGTCACAAATAAAGAGAACTTTTCGAGATGCATTCGCATCGTTGTTGCTTGGAAACTGGCATCGCATTTTGGATGATGTTCGTGGAACGTAGAATTCTCTAACGAACCGTGCGTGCGATCGGATGCGTCTGTAAATATTACAAATAAGATAGGAGGTTCAACAGGTCGCACGGTAAAATTTTATTACGTTTCTGCGGATCTTATTATTCGGTAATGACTTTCGCGCGATGGGTCCAATTTAAGTGGAGAACGTCCAGCGTTTTGTTTTTTCCCTTGAAGGTCAGACTTTTCAGGAACGAGATGAAACTGCCGTAGTATTCTAATGCAAATGAAAACTCTGCAACGTTCAGCTAAGCGAAAGAAGGGAGGAAAAAGAAAGATGGAAGAAGGGAAGCGGAGAAAGAGAGAGAAACGGGGAGGGAAAAATTAATGTCGTTAACCCTCTGCGTCCTCCGCGGCATTAAAAGTACTCAAGCGATGGTCTTTCGCGCGATTCCCTAGCCCCTTTTAATACGCGAACCCGCGAAATTTCTCTACTACAAACGACGGTTTCCGTTTCTGTTTTCAAAAAAGACGATTTAATATTACTACCTGAACGAACTTACCGAAAGTCAGCTTCCCATACGGACGATAGAGTTTCTCTGCTATTTACTAGACATTTTATATAGCAAACGCATTTGACGCGATCGTTGTATAAGTATCGGAACGTGTTAAAACACATAAATTCTCCCTTTCAGTTGAAACGTCGTAACTAACGTCTTTCTCGTTTTTTGAGATACGTTGAAATTCGTTTGGTATATTTCCTTTCGTCACATTCGTTAATACGTTCGTAAAAATGAAATCCGAGAGTTGTAAAAATTCCGTAGCATCGAGGGACAGAGATTTGTAATTGGAGGGAGAATCGATCGAAAAAGTTGCCAGCGACGGCATAGCTTTTCGCGTTAACTGGAACTTGGTGGCAGATGCCGATGGAAGACAGCTGCGAAAGCTGCAGGGATCTGCCTTGTTAATAATCCCATAGATCGTGTCATTTGTCACCTCGTTCGCCTTGTTAAAATCGCTGGTAATTATTTCGAATATAGTATTCAGGGCGGATAATAGTCGTAGAGCTACCGTAACTACGATGGTTCTTCCTTTTCCAATTACTTTGATCTGCGATTAAGGTAGCCATTTACTTTAGAAAATGGAAAATAAACGAGAGTTTGATTTTCAACAATAAACGAATTAAATTATTTTCTTGGAAGAAAAAGTGAATATAAGAACGTAAATGTAAGGTTTTCGATCATATTTTTCGCTTTATATTCAAGACGCGACGTCCAAAGGAATTTCGAATGATATCGAGCATGTTTCGTTATTTGTTGTTATTTCAACAACTTCTTTCGACATATTATACATTTTTTACATTTATGCTGTAACACACACGAGAACTTTAGTATCTTTCCTTGGTCTACTGCTTCTGTCGAACTCGATTGAAAATTTGTTGCCACGGTTAGCATCGTTAATGGTAATAAAATTGATGTAATCGCGACACCTGTTGTTGCCATAAACGAGTCATCGTTACGCGTTCTTCCATAATCGCCGAAGGTCGTCGTTTCAACTCTCGGCTTTTCTTTCTTCTTACCTCGATCGCCGAGCCTTTCTAACCAGTATCGTTGTACCAGTCGTAAAGTTTCGCGAAACGTACAACGATGAAAATCCGTACCAAGTATTCTCTGTCAATTTACAACAAATAAGTATATGAAATAGGCGTTGCCATCGTGTTAGTTGTTTCGCTAAGAAACGGATCATAACGCGCAGATTTGCCTCGTCTTCTGGCTGAACTTGACCGAGTTTCACTGTTCACCGGGTAACGGGGCAAGGTATGTAAAGTGGACAGCATTCATCCTTGAACATTGAATCAGCATGTAACATGATTAGGTCATTAACGCCCTAACCAAGTTAGCATAGTGCGAGGGACTTCGCTCGCCACCGTTACCCCGACCGTACGTTCGTATGTTCGTTCATAAAGCCGATACCGTGAAACAACCAAGACGAACGCAGACTTCTACATCGAGACTGTAACCTCGTGTCAATCGTTCTCTCGATTCGCACCCGGTTCCTTAGCCATCGATGGTTACGACGTACATTATCGAAAATATTCCGATAGTTTTCTCCTTTTTCACGGGATATAATTTGGCAGAAAGTTGGGAATAAAAAGGTTTTATTTCGTTGTCTATCGTTACGACAGCTACGCAACGAAATATTACGACACGATAAAGTTGATTTTTACGAGAGCTAAGATGCAATAACAAAATTGGTATTTTTATTAACTGGGATTTATGGGACTATCAGTGAGTTGTTGGAGCAAGTCTTTGTCTTCGAACGGTTCAATTTTCGGAAATGAATTTCGATAGGTCGACTAAATGAAAACTAATTTAATTGATTTTTCCAATTTCAGGCGCGGAAGGAGCTTTTAAAAAGTTAAAACCCGACCCTTGTGCTTCGAGTCCTCACATCGGCCATACACCTACCACCGCCAGTTGTCCAACACCCGCTCGACGACGGCACAGGACCACTTTTACGCAGGTTTGCTCTTAACTTTGCATTAGCTTGACGTTCACGCGCATAAGAGAAAAACGTATGAATTTTCGAAGCTTCCAATCTTTTCTCACGTACAAAAGTTCCTAATTAATTACCGTTGCTATCGCGTGCGTACGAAGCGTCGTTTTCTCAACTAAGATATTTACCTGTGCGCAGTTTCTTCAACATATCGATATATTTTTTAATCAAAGTAATTTCCAGTATCATGCCACGTATCATTTCAATGATCGTTCAGTTGGTTGTTCGAAATACCCGAATAGACAGACGCATGATTATTTTAAAATAACATCTAAAATAAAATCGGAGATATTTTCAAATAATATTACTTATTTAAAAATTATTTGTTAAAGTCGTTTGAGAAATAATTAATTTTTAAAGCGGCGTTAGTATTACACGCGATATTTTACACACAGAAAATCTAATTAATTCGTTTGAAATTAAATAATTTATTTGTCACATTACGGAATAAATTATTCCCTATTTACTACTATGTTTGTTTGTTATGTGATTTTGATCGTGATAATAGATTTAGCAGTAATATTAAAATAAATTTGACAAAATTTTAGTTCAGATCCGAGCCAAATCGGATGACATATCGTTTAAACACGTAATCATTTTCGAAATATTTTCTCGAAACAATGCCCAGGCCTGATACGATTTTCTACTTAAGGTTTCCCCTAATTGAAAAGAATCGATTCGTTCGTTGCATCGTTTTTCGCGACTGTCTGCACCCATTGTTACGATTCTCGGTAGCTGGATTATTTACGGATAAACTCGTTACACATATTTCGATAACGAAATTTCGATTACCTCGATCCCCGAGATCTTTCGTGTAGCGTTCAAATTTCCTGCCGGTAGTTCAGATCGGCTTCACTACGGCCTTCCAATTGTTTCGCAGGAGCAGCTGGCAGAATTGGAATCGGCATTCGCAAAATCTCATTATCCAGACATATACTGCAGAGAGGAATTGGCGAGGTCCACGAAATTGAACGAGGCTAGAATTCAGGTGAGTATCGTAGCTTTGTAACGAAGAAGAAACAGAAAACATAAGAAACTGCTCGATTCGCTTTCTCCTAAGCATCGAATTTTTCGAACGATTGATCTGAAATTGGAAGAAGATCAGCCTTGTGAAATCGACTCGAATATTTCGTAGCGTTTTTGTAAAAACCAATGAGCTACTAGCGTAAAATCATTTTCACAGCTAATTCCCACGAACGCCTACAATTGCCATTTCGAGAATTTATTTTATCGATAGAAATTAACAAAAGAAAAAAAGAAAAAAAAATTGGAAACTCGAAGGTTAATCAAGCGAATTGCATCTTCTAGCGACGCACGTTTCTTTCGAAAATTTGTTCCTCGATAATAAAATTCGACGATGTATCCCACGAAATTTTCTCCCCATTTAGCTTCCGATGGTCTTCGAACAAATTCGACGTGCTGTTTTTCGCGAAACGTTACATATATTCGTATATATATTTTCTGTGCGTCCATCTTTTTGGCCATGAGTCACGCAATAATCGAATCAAAGACGCATGTAGGGTGGCAAAATGAAATTACGCGCGCAAATGTCGATCCAAGATACCCTCGAGTCTTTCGGGGGGTTGCAGAGTCAATCAGTGGAAACGGAGGCGTTTCGGACAAACTTTCTGATATCCACTGTAAAATAGGGAAATAGCAGATACGGGATTATCGATATCGACGAAAGTTAGGTTCGTTGCTTATTCCAGACTAGGGTAAATTTTGTTCGAAACGAAGATGAGAAAAAGACGACTCGAAACGATCAACTTTTCGAGTATTTTGATATTTTTATCTTAGAGATAACACGGAGCAAGCACCTCTATTCCGAATACTAAATGGATAGAGAAACAAAGGATCGGAGACTGATGCGATGTCAACGAAATTTCGAAATATTTAGCGCATAATACAGCTTCAAATTTATTTTTCTCGAAAGCGAAGCATCGTATGGAAAAATTGTATTCCACATTTTTTACTTGTTTTCAAACGTTAGTTAGTTCAAACTGCTCGAAATTAGCCAGATCGAAGTATACTTTGTGAAATCTTCAAAGTCGATTTTTTCGAAAACACAACCTGGAGTGAAAAAACGTTATACCAAATCCTTTTCTTGTTTCTTCGCCCTCTTTGTTTTAGAATCATTCATTGACTGTTTGTACCGCGACTATTCCCCAGCTCTGCGCCTCTCGTATCGCAGTCAATATATCCAAGTGTGATCAACGATTTCTTGAAAATATCGAGAAAGTAACGCAGGAAATATGTTTCAGTTTATAGTTGAGTTATTCGGAGCACCGTGCTTTCGCGTGACACTGTATTTCGTAATGCAGTGACCGAAATTTCCATAAAGCCACTTTTTGGTAAAATTGTATAATTATTTCGTTCTAACGAGCTTCGTAACCATTTTGGGGTAACCAGGAAAGAAACGTACATGTACATGGATCGTAGCGATAGGAGTAACGTTGATTTAAAAAAACACGTAGAAATATAATTGAACAGAAAACAAAAATGCGAGATTTCTATAGAGCCACGCGCTTTTTCGATAAATAAAATAAAAACCGACGATAATTTCTTCGCTGTATCCATATTAATAGTTCGTACAATTGTCATTTTTTTCAAATTACATCAAAAATGCAACTCGGTGTTGACAAAATCGGATTTTCTAACGTTTCTTTACCGATAGACGTCTACGGTTCGTTTACCACCTTTGATAATTCACTAATGCGATTATATCGCCCGCTATTGATACAACAACTTTTCTCCCAAATTTTCCCCGAAGATTTTCTATGGGATTCAAATCCGGGGAACAAGCTGGCCATGTTAAAATCTTTTTGATTCACCCACTGTTTCGTGCGAAGCATTGTCGCGCTGGTAAATGAAACTGTTATCTCCGATTCTTTCTGCCAACGATACTGTAAACCACATCTCTCTACATATACGTTCTTTTTTCTAGTTCTCTCGAAATGCCATCGTACACGAACTTTTCACTGGAACAAAACTATTATAAGATTTCACCAAAAAAGAACAAATATATCGACACTATGGAAATAGTGGATATATAAAATATCAGCCGACGTATCCACGCGAACGTACTTAATCGCTTAATCGAGGAACGCTAACGATCTACGTTTAATCGACAAGTTGCGAAAGAAGGAAGGGTAAACATTCGATACGAGCGAACGCGTTAGCTGGAAGATGAAACGCGACAGATTCGAGGGTAGTAGTGCGGTTTTTGACAACGTTAAAGAATGGACAGGATGAAGAGGACTCTGGCGACTGTATCTGGCCAAAGGATTCGCGTTAGCTGGTGCAGAGCCGCCGCTGGCCCCTCCGAATCCTGGAGCGGTACATATTAAAACAGTCGCCAGTGCGTTTCGCTCTTTTGATATATAATGCAGGACGGTGTTGTTTGAGTTAAAAGCCCAGGAACCGCGGTGACTTAACCCTGTTAAACTGCGATGCCAAGTAAAACGCGGTTTGCTTTGCTTTTACTCGTTGGTTATAATCCATGCACAAAGTGTCCACCAGGCAGGAAGTGGCTTCACCGATGCGGCGGAGACTTTCGAACGCGTTCATTTGCCGGCCTCAAATGTAAAAGTATCCAAGCCGGTCTTCAAACGACGTTTCTAGTCATTAACTTTTGAAACATCGATGCACCGACCGTTTCCACTAATTTCTTCGTTCGATGTTTTTTTCAATCGCTCGCAGCTTTTCCAGCGTCCCTTCGCGACGGTTAACGTCGAACAGATCGTAAATAGGGACGACGGATGGAAAAACACGATGAGCAAATCGTCGATGCTTTCGGATTCGACGAGTTATCCTCGTTTTTTTAACTGCGTTATACCAAGTATCATCTTTTTTATCTTTTTTGTTTTGTTTTTTTTTCTTCTTCAGATATCGAATGGCGTTAAAAACAGAAAAGTTAAAGTCTCTGTTTGATTCGTTAATCGCGTTCGTGTTCGTGAACGTAGGAATTAGTATAAACGTCCACACAGTCTACCTATCGTGCTCTGTACGTTATCGTTTCTATCTGATATTTTCAGCGAAAACGACCGACAAGGTTGCTCCTAAATTTAATCCTCTTTTCCGTTTAAACGCGTTACTGCAAATTTATAGATAACATTCACGATTCATCGATCGTTCCTTCGCGAATATTATACGCGGGTATTTTTAGGAACAGATAGAACACGATAAACCGTTATGCGCTATTTCTTTCGGGATTAAGGAAAATAAGAGCATAAAGTTAAATGGTAGAATTGCAACTTTACAGTGGAGTTTCAACTTGGATTAAAAGTTCGCTAATCGAATTTCACAGTCGAATGAAAGTACACGTTACGTTCTGTACGTATATCTAGCGACGAATTTCTCGTCTATAGCGTCTACGATATTTTAAATTGCTGCGAATACCGTTCGAGCGTACATTAGAACCGACTAGACCATCGGTTTCGAACACTCCGAAGACATGTCCGAAATTACTCGTCGTCCTGTGGCTCGATCGAGAAGGGACGATAAAAACGCAGGAAGAATATCTCCAGCCAAACGAATAACAATGAAACAAATAAACGAGTTTCAGGTTGGTCGAATTAATTCGAACGAGCCTTTGTTCTACCGTGCTGTTAAACCATTGAAAAAGGAGAAGGTTGCGCGCTTCGTTAAACAATTGGGAAAAGAAGTTGAAAATTATCAGGGAACGCGCGTTTCTATTTCATTGAAATATTCGATGCTACGGAATTCTTTGAAGGCTGCCGTGGTAGCTACGGCATTTTGTATTTTGGAAGATGGCGACACGCGAACAGGGTGCTCTTGGATGAAAGAGAAATAGGTAGGGAACGGCGGTGGCAAAGTTGAGATGAGTTGGGAAGGAAGGGTGGTTGGGTGGCGCTGTACCGGAGGCTGCCATTATATCTGAGCCGCCATTTTAAATTGAATTTTCTCCACCCTAGATAGATCTGAAACGTCTCGGCCTTGCCGAGGTTCTTCCTTCGTTGCGAGACGAGGAGTAAGAAGATGAGGAAAAGTAGAGGGAAACCGTACGAAGGGTACCAAACCCCCTATGGCTCGGCTCCCTATCTTTCTCTTCTCTTCTTTTCTCTTTTCTTCCCTCCTCTTCTCTTCTCTTCTCTTGTCTTTTCAACCCCTGTTTCGCGATGGATACTCTCCACGTCTTCGCTATTCTGTCCAAATGTTAACGGCAGAATTTTGCCTAACGAGGAACGAGGCGAAACACGCGAGAACGTAGAAAGCTGATTGCAATTTAATCGAAATTTTCATACTGGCGAAAGAAAATCAGCTGGACCTTTTATACGTGGTATCTACTTTGGACGATGAATTCACGTATTTATGTTTATATAAGTAGACTAGAGATATTTATGGAAATGCGCGTTATCGTGGAAATAATTAAAAGAGACTAGGGACTGCGCCGAGATTTCCGTCACGTGTTATACGTTATGACGAGTACACCTTATTTTAGATATTTTATACACGCGTTACGAGCATTTTATGCACTTTCGCGCGACTAATCCTCTTATTTTTCATAGGAGAGCGATTTTAAGATGCGATACCTGGTCGACCAATCGCGCGTTACCAAGAAGAAACTGTCTTTTTATTGATAATGGTAATACGGTATAATGATAACGGTTAAGAAAAAGGATAGCATCGTGGTAAGAGAATAATTCTCGAATCACCGCACAAGAAATCCCATTACCTCGAGGAAAAAGAAAGGTGAATCCGAGACCCAATATTAAGTTAGCTAAGTTTTCATTCGACCTTTTTACTTCGATTCGACTTCCGATCGAAGCCTACCTAGTGGGCGTTTTACGAGAAAATTGACTTCCTATCTGAGAGGAAATAAGAAAAACTGACGAGCGAAATAAAAAATTATCAACGTACATTCCTCGTTTTATCATCGGACGGAATATACTTTTTTAGATCGCTGCACTCCGAATGTAACTCGCGTTTACATTTATTACTTTGCGGTTTCTTGTCAAATCTTTCACGGCTCGCGAAATATTCTCCCTTTCTCTCTCCAACAATGATTTCTACATCTCCCACGTTTTAAGATACTTTTATATTTGTAAAAACGCTTCGAATGTTCCTGTTGAAAAAAAAATCTCAACCTCGACAAATATACAGAACAAAGTAAACTTCTCGTTCTAATATTTAACGAATAAGACAAATCTCTATCGTCGCTTTTTTAGTCCAGAAGCGTGCAGAAAAATATATCGCAAACAACCGCGATCTACTTATCGAGACGCGTCGTAGTTTCGACACGATCCAACGAAGAAATGTAAAAATCGGTAGATGAAAGACACGCAGCCTACGATCGACGAACGTTCGTTCGACAAAGTGTAGGTGTACGCGTGTTCTGGTACGAGGGAAGAAAAGTGGGCGATGAGGCAAGAAGAAAGTAGTAGTAGGTATATTTTCTTGCAGAGAGTAATCCATTATCTCGGGATCCATTTTCTGTCTCTATACGTGGGTTAGCTATCAGAGTACGGAGTGTATTCTCTTAGGTATACAGAAGGATAGTTTTCTTGGTCGTGGTTCTCAAAGTAGCAGACATTTTGAGCTGTTCTCTACCCTTGAGGGAGAGAGAACTGCACTTTCGCTATCCCATCTTCTGGCGCTATCTTTCTCTACGGCAGAACATAGCTGGGCGGAGAAAGGGAGGATTGGAGAGCACGGTTATTGAATTACCAACTCTTAGCTTTCCAGTTCTTGTAGGGTACGCGCCTTAAGGGACGCGCGCAAGTATGTTCGCAAAAAGCTCTTTCAGAGGAGTTGTAAATAAAAGGAGCGATCCGCGTTTACGAGACCTAGTCGCTTAAACGCATCCGTATATTTATCTATGGATAAACATACACGAATTACCTTTCTTTCGACCGATTTATTCGATGCCTTTCACGGATCAGCTTTCAGCGATAAGTCGAATGGTTTTCAGGGGATACATAATCCGGTGTAATTAGATTTTTCGTTGATGCTTACGTGGAGATTGTACAAAGTTCGCGATACGTTTGTTTAAATCGTATAATTCGTACTTCGTATAATTTTGAACGCATCGATCGATGCAATTCGTTGTTTCTTGTATAAACGCTATTCGCGTTGGAAAACGATTGATTCGGTAGATATTTCGATCGTGATACAATTTATCACGTAAGAGACTCGATTAAAAGATACCTGCGAAGGTATTAAAGAAGCAGGAGTAAGATAATCCAGTTTCGCGCTTTTAGCATTTCGAATTACCTCTTCCTTTCGATCAAACCAATATTTTTACAAATATGACGCGAGAAATAACAACGGGGACGATCGACCGGGTTTCGTTATCGATCGTTTCCTTTTTTTTTTTTTTTTTTTTTTTCAAGATATTCACAAACGCTTTTCGGCGATACGTTTGATAAATACATCCTGCAGTATTAATAACGTTTAGAGCCACCATTTTTATGGATTCGAGGCCTGTTCTATTCGCAAGCACGTATTAACGTGCGTGTGTGTGTGTGTGTGTGTGTGCAAAAGTGAAATGTCGTTATATTTGCCGGGTAATATAATTTGCAGCGATGCATACTCGAATACTTTGAACTTTGACTTTTAGATCGGAGCTCTATCATAGAGTAGTACATCGCCATAATCAAAAATAAAGGCCTTAAAAAGGAATAAACGAATCGCAGTACTTTTTGACGCGCGGTATTCTCGAACAGAATGCTTCGAAAATCTACGTTTCGATAGAATATTTCGATAGAAGGTATCGTATCAGAAACGTATACAGTACGAATAAAACTATCGGCACGGATTCTGTAAAATTCTGCATTTTCCAAAAAAAAAAAAAAAAAAAAAAAAAATGCTATTCTTTGTTTCATCTTCTCGTAGGATATATAACATTTATGGCTTGGAAATATACATATGCGTATCGTCTACGAATGTATAAACGTACATCGCGCAAAGTCCTGTTAAAGATTGATAGAACACGAAACCGATAGAAGACTCGCAGTAACAAGAAAGTCAAATTTGTTATTCTGGAAATTCGTATATATTTCGTGCGTATAAATGTATAAGCCGGAACGAGATATTTAAAACTACGATAAACCAACTCTGCAATCGATAAAGTCACATCATCGACCGGCAGACTATTATTTGAATAGTACACGATCGTAGTTGGTCAAAATCGTGTACATCGTTATAGATGGAACGCAAAGTAAAATTATTCTTTGTTACGGCATTATTATTTTTAACGAAAGTTTCTCTTCCTTCCGTCGACAACTACGACAACTTCGATGCGAAACTAATGACTCAGGGTGACACGTAAATTCAAATTATTTGGGATGCAAGTATCTTTTGTGCAAGTGCAAATCGGCTCATGTGCCATGAATTCAAATGCGGGTCGCAATTGGTTATGCGTGGTGCTTCGCTTGTTCCGTGATTTCCGTATGTGCAGTTTAAAATGATGTAGGTATAGCCAGATATACACGTACGTATACACGCGCGTCCCTTTTTGAAATTATCGATACAATCTCTTTGCCTAACAGCCGATACATCGTGTTCCAGATTTAATTCACAAAAGAATTTATATCGATCCAATGCACGATGGTAATGACATTTTACGAATAGTTCGTCGACTGTCTTTTTAATAATAGGAGGAGAAAGAAAACGATGTCGATACTGGAGCAGCGACGGTTTCTCGGTTTAATTTTTCCATCGCTACGTCCGACGTCTCGTTTCGAACAGTCGTGTTTCATTTCTTATTTTGTACACGTAAAAATGCAATCAACGCAGTATGGAAAAATATACATAAAAATATATCAGGCTCGCGTTTCAGCGTAATTTTCGTAGTACGATGCTGTTTGTTTCGTTTAACGATCGATGAAGTACTTCGAGTCAAAATTGGACTCCGTAAACTCTCGCACAGCTAAATGACCATCGTATTCGACTTCTTTCGTTCGGCTCCCATTCGTCGTAAATTCCCTCGTTCTGACAACTATAATTTTCCTTCCTCCTTATCTCTACGAACAGTACTCTCGATTCACACCCACAACGATACAAAATCCACGATATTCAAATTGCCCAACGGTTTTTCACCGGGCAATTCTTTCCCTTCCATTCTATCGTCGTACGTTCTCGCGTATCTTCTGCAGCCCCTTTGACCCACCTCTTACGGACACCGGAACATCATCGGCGCGAATGTTTCGCGAGCTACGCTTCGAAAACTACGTATCGTACTTCCATCGAGAAACAGAAAAAGAGAGAGAGAGAGAGAGGGAGAGAGAGAGAAAAAAGAAAAAGACAAGAAATACGCGAAGAGAGAAACGGACCAAAAAGAGACGCGATACGGGGAGCAGCAAATCAGAAGGAAATAGAGAAAAATAACGGAAGAAAAAAGATACGGAACAAGTAGAGAAAACCAGGCTTGATCGAGCCACCCTCGTGTGTCACTCGTTTCACCGTGCGATAGCGTGCAAGAACGAGAGAGAAACCGAGAATGAGAGACTATGCCTGTGTGTGTGAGCGTGCGTGTGTACGTGTGTACGTGTGTGTGTGTCTACGTGCGTGTATACGAGTGTGTACGAGGGAGACAGTGAGAAGAGGGGGAGAGACGGTGCACAGTAGAAATGTCGATAAAACATGTTGGCCAATGAGGAAGCTTGGAGTGACGTCACAGTCGTGGCATTGGCCAATCAGGAGGCACTGGTAACATCACCACGAGGGTGGAAACAAGTCAACCCCAACCAGGGGAGAGGCTTTTCTCTTTCTGGGGGTTGCTTGGAAAAGGGTCGGTTGGCAGGGAATCACGAGAACCCGGAAGAAGAGAAGAGAGGGGAAACGAAGAAGGAGACCATAGGGTGGAAGGGGGAGGGGGTGGTAGGGGGGTTGTAGGCGTGATGGAGGGTCGAGAGAGCGATAGAGGGTTCGAGGGTGGCGGTTGGAGGTTCGGGGATTCGGTGTGCATGCCGGGGAGTCGCTGGTGGCGGTTCAGGCAACCCCCAATATGGGTTTACTAATCCCGCGAAACAATGGAAATTGCCCGATGCAAAATGGCGATAGATAAACTACTCTACCTCGGGGAGAGTCCGAGAAAAGCGGGAATAGCTCAGCGACCGACGATGGAGAAGAGAAATGCCCCCCGTCCCCGCCGCCCCTTCGTTTACAGTCTGATTAACGCGTTCTCGTAGATTCGATTCGAGAACGCGAGTTCGAACGTACATATTTTCGAAACTTCGAGTCGGCTCGTCTAACGAGCTCGTTCGCCTCTCGCCGTTGCACTTTTCGCGAATATCAGAAAAAACGTTATTATTACAATACTTTACGTTTTACTTAGGTCTCCGGAGAATTTTCCTAAATTCTATCGCACTTTCTTCGCACCGGTAGGTCTGGTTTCAAAATAGAAGAGCGAAGTATCGGAAGCAAGAGAAGCAACTTCAGAAGGCCCTGACTCCGATTCCTGCTTGCCAAGGTGCCATGATGAGGAATATTTATCCAGGTGCCAGCAGAGGTTATCAACCGTATCCTCATCCTCACAATAGCATAAATGGAATAAATCGCTACCCTCAGGCAAGTCATTCGTCTCTAAAATATTCTTTTACCCGTAGTTTCTTTTCAGATCTCTCGCAACGATCGATGGTTTTGTCTTCTTACATCTTGTACAACGTATTGCAGGCTTTTTTCCGCAAAACAGTGCCATAAAATGTCCTACGATTAAAAATAAGAAATCACGAAGATCGACAGAGCACAGACGCTCTGTTAAAAGATTAGAACAAAATTATTATGCTGACATTGGTTTGCGAAAAGGAACCTGAGACACCCTTCGTACAGATCATCCATCGAAATCCTTCGTTACCGTTGACAATTTTCTCAAAATAGTTTTGTACGTACGTTCGCGTACGCCGAAAACCGAGATATTAGGTATCGATACGTACGTGATAAAATATGAGCAACGTTTCAAGGTGTGTAAATCCATTGTCACGTTTCGGTCGCCGTATAATTCATTATATTTTTATCGTATTTACGTATATCAAAAAAAAAAAAAAAAAAAGAAAAACGAAAATCGTTAACGCTGACAATGGATGCGTCACGCCTACCAAGCAACGTATCGTATCCCTACGAATGAATTCGATGCGTTTCTCGTTAATGATTTTAACCGAGGTATTAAATTGAAGTGCACCTGAGCGTGCGTCCGGCGCATCGCTATCGGTCGATGTAGCTAAATTGCATTTCGACTGATTAGTTGGGTCGGACGGATTACCGAATGCCTACCGGTTTAATTAAGCCAATAATTCGTCGAGCGTATCGGTTTGCCGATAAAAAAGCTTCGAGATCCTCTTAATCGATCTTCGAAGTCATGTTTGACGTACCGCTATAAAATTTACCGATACTTGCTCCGATCTTTTTTCGTCCGTTATCCTTTCCAGCTGTAATTCCTCTTCTCTATATTAATCCAAACTACCATTCCACGATAACAAGTTTCCACTATTTCTTGTCCCGTATGTTGATTTAAACTACGATCTTTTGAACAACGAAGTTTGATTTTATTTATTTCGAAGAAGAATCGATAAATCGCCTGTAAACGATACGACGAGATTATACTGTCGTATTTTTCTTGTCTAACGAGTAGTTAATTTATATATGAATTTATGTTTACATGTAGATGAGTACGACGTCCTATCCAAGTATGACACAACCGTTTTCTATGTCACATTCAGCGTCGAATATGTCTGCAGTTACTGGTATGAGACAAGATGCGATGGGTGAGTTCACGTGATCTCCAACTATGCACTATTCGAATAACAGCCTGTTAATCGATTTACGATTTCATTAACTCGCGAGTTAATTTATAATTAGGAATATTTTGCTTCGTAGCTTGAGCGAACCGGCGTTATATCCAAACATTGCACGTTCCACCCAAAATACGAACAATGATCGTTGTAGAATTAATTCGTATAATCAGAAAATGTATTTGTCGGCATTTGGTTTAATTCGAAATTTGTTTTGCTGTCGTAACATTACCATCGATGCTATAGATTTATCGCTGTTACGTGTCCAATTACAAAGTGTAGAATTTGCAGAAATATAAAAGAGGGAAACGCTGAAAGATATTAGAATCGATTCGATTCTATAGAAACGAAAAGATCTGCTTGTTTTTCTTTTTTCTTTTCGTAATTATCATAGGCGTTGGTCTAAAGTTATTAAATGACTTGGTAAAACGTTGGACCGGAAATGACAGGAATCGGACATCCGTACAAACGTTCGTTCGTTCGTTCAGTCCAAGACGTTCTCTCTATTTCCGCTCGAATGCCGTCTTACATCATTTCCGGCGCAAGATGGAATATCGCTTTAAAATCGAATCAAGACTATTCGCGAATTGGCTGTCTATGCCGGTGTTCGTGTTCGAGTTTTCGCTCGGTATAGAGCGTAGGTCTTCGACGAATATCTCTGGCTCTTATAACGATTTAACGTCTTAATGCGATAACAAATCGGCCGATTAACGATTACGACGAACCTCCTGCAAAAGTCATTAAATCGATTCACCGGATTGCTTTCTTAAGAGAAAAGAAATTTACTTTCGTTCGTCGAGCTGTTTCCGATGGGAAAGGGTAGATGGATATCTCATTGTCAGTCTTCCTTTTTCGCGTTAAATCGAATGGGTATTTAACTTATTATAACTGATCAATAAATTCTTCGTATTAAAAAGATAATATTCCGCGTATATCGTTATCTTACGTTCGCGACGATTATTATCGCAACGATTATTGCCATTGGTGACATATAAAAAATCTATGGAAAGAAAAAGAAGGCGATTTCCCATTTCTTATAAGCAAACGATTTTATCGTTCAATCTCGTTATCGATCAGCTCCGTGTTTCGACGAAAATTACCTTTTTGTTTTGGTTTCGGGGCTAAAGATAAGAATCCTGTGGGATGGATCGATTTATCCACTGATTTATTACTTCGTTTCAGGCATGTCAGCCGAGGACGAGTGGTACAACAAGAGTATTTCCGCTCTAAGAATGAATACGGCTCATCATCCCAACCTCGCTGCGCCAATGTTGCAATATCAAACATAATTGTAAACATTATATGAGTGGATCAGACGAAATCGTTACGATATATATATATATTTGACTGCATATCTTCATTCAGGCAACTTAGCACCGCTAAAACGTGTTGTCAAGAGGAGACGAGATTATCTCTCGACGCTATGAAGTACATTTAAGAGAACAGTGAAACGAAATCAAATTAACGCGAATCTCGTGACATTTTGCACAAAAAGAGACGAAAAGTCGAATTTACGATAGACACGAAACAATATCGTGTTGAACGGTTTAAACATCTTACCATGATTATTCGTTCATTAATGTTACGATAGAAAATCAGCTCTGACTATTGCGTTTCAGTTAATGAGATATGATTTCTAACATTTCGTCGTAATGTTAATGATATTTCGACAAAAGTAACTTTGTTAATATCATTTGGTATTATTGGTAAAAGAAAGTAAGAAATATTATTCATGTGCGGTGTTATGCATACACACGGATGATATGTATAATTTCATTAAACACACATATTCGCACATAACATTATAATTATTAGTGAAAATGATTATGTATGTACACAATTTTCTATTATTCTGTACAAAGCGTGATATACATATTTCGATCGAACTTTCAATTCTTAAATTAAGTGATACATGTCTGTAGGATCGGAAGGATTTCATTTTTCGTAACGATAGTAGAAATGCATATTGCCGCGTAAAGCAGTTTTGCATTTGAATTTATCCAGATTATTTCTAAAATGTCGATAAAACCGGTTCTTTTGTTGTTCGTTCGTTTTATTTTTATGATACATAGTTTCTTTCCAATGCTGATAAAGGCAAAGTCAGTGACTAAATGAAACAAACTTATATTTCATGTTTTCTTCCTTCTCTATCTTTTTATTCTCCTTTTTTTCTTTTTTGACACAGCACGCGCTACGCATAACTAACAATTAGAATAATCAATATGCACGCAGAGTGGAACTCGATACGCGCACAATCCACGTAATCTTTTTGTTAGTTTCTTAACAACGATCCAAAACAGTTTCGTTAACAGAGGAGATTGTAAATAAGGAAGAGATACGTATACAGTGTAATCAACAGATATTCTAGCATATGCGATTTTTCAATGTCCTTTTAAAGATATAAGCATACCTAAACTTAGTGGAATATTAGGTATTGATTTGTGTGCTTATGTTGGCCAGAGTTTTAAATAATCAGGATGAGAGACGAGGATAACTGACAATGTCTTGCGTTTGAAATTTGAGAGACGCCAGGGGTCTAAATAAATAATTACGTGAAGTTCTATACACAGTTCCTTTTTTTATCTTAAATAATTTTACACCAAATCTTATATATATATATATATATATATATATATATATAGCCATACTTTAAGACTTAATTCGTTAACAATGTTGTAAAATTATTTTACTTATCAGATACAATGGTTTCAAAATATCAAATGTAAATCGGTATTTGCTTTTAATCTTAATCGAATTCTTAAAGTATCAAAATAAAGTTACTTTATTTCAAAGAAAATACACAATTATGTATCTATCTACATCTACATCTTGTTCACATAATGTAGAAGTTGTATACAAAATTACAGATAAAATTTTATTGCAAATGTAAATATATCTCTTGGCAGTTTCATATTTAATGCCTTTCTGGCTTAAAATGAATAATTAAATGAAATATCACATTGATTTACTTTCAATTAAAAAATGTTGTATTTCTCTTATCGGACATAATCGACATAAAAACGTGCAAGATATCTATTTAAACGAAATTTTATTCTATTTGATCGTTATCGAATAGTTGCTATTCTCCCTGGCGTCTTTCAGTGGTGATATTTGGATCTGTCCAATCAACAATCGTCTATATTGGTGTCATTTTTCGATAATTGTCTAATTAATATATTGATCGAGAATGAAGCTGCAGACGACTGCATTGTTTTCGTGTAGTTTTGCTGCAACCTTATTACTAATATCGCTCGCGGTGTTCCACGCGAAATGTTCCTAAAAATTTGTAACATATCACACGAATATACGAACACATTTGCACTTGCATACATACAGAAAGAAACACAACATATATGTGTGTCTATTACGACGACGCATGCATGAGAGCACACATTCACACACACTAACAAGTATGTCAAAGAGAAAAGATTAAAAGTGGAAATGCATACCGGGCGAGCGTAATATAGTTTTAAGCAAGGGTCACGTATTGTACGTATGTGTTGTACATAGCCTAAATAAAAATTACATTTAAAACTAAACGCGCTGTTCTCAAATATTCCACTTAAAATAACCAAATTGAGAAACGTAAAGGAAATATGAGATAAAGAAAGCACAAACAAACTTTAACGAATAGACCGCGGATTTTTATGCATTTATGTTACTTTTGTTGCTTTTTGATCACTATGGTGTATTTTTTTCAGATGATAATCCCTTATTCCAAATTAAATTCGCTAATCCACAACCAGCTTTCTTCACCTAGATTCCAAAAGCTTCCTCAATTTGCTTGGAGCTCTCTCGTTGACGCTAAAACTTATATCGTCCATTGTTGAATATCCATTTCTTACAAAAGTATGTAAATTGTAAAAAAATTTTTATTCAATTTTACAATTAAATCCTATATGTCAAACGTCAATTATGCTAATGAAGTTAAGTGTAATAATCGCTAATTGTAAGTACAATTTTTGTATTTCTATTCATAAAAATGTTAATACATTTATAATAATTATGTTTGTGACAACGAATTCAAGAGTAACTATACAATACAAATACGATTATGTACAAAATATTTCTAAAACTAATCAACAGTGTTTGTCGATTTTACCTAGATTTGATTTTATATCTGATTGATTGTATATCTCATTATTCAAACTAGTTGCATTTGCCTGATCTTTTAATTGTATTGCATATAACAAACTTATAAATGCAATTACTTTTATGTAAATTCACTCTATATTTTCTTTTTTCAAAAATGTATTCTCTATGTTGAGATCACAGAGTAGTAACGATTTCAACTTGTATAGAATTGATATAAACTAAACATGGAATTTAATATGATAATATGCTTCTCTGTCTAGTACATTTTAGTACATTCTATATAGTATTTTTATCAATAGAACATCATTTCTGAAAAAAAAAAAATAAAGTAATTCCTCTTTAGAAACAGTTTATCAAATATTTTTGATACGACAGCAACACACATTCGATGTGTATGTTTATCACATTCAAAGGAAAAATAATTCATGTTTGAAAGTGAAACTTTACGCTATATAATCTCTCTATTGCTAGTTAAATAAATTCTTTTAACTATAACATAACACGGATCTCACGGATATATGTATCTGCATCTGACAATTCCATCATACTTTTGCGTGTAATAGTGCATATTCTTATGCATGTAAATGCATATTACAGCTTTCAAAATAACAATGTCACCATTGTAAATATTTAATAATTTAACAACAGAATCACATCAGTTTTCCGTTTAATGTTATCTTCATTTATCCCAGGCCTAATACATATTTAGGTAAATTATATGCAAATCGAGGAATTGCCATGAAAACAGACAATCTGCAAAGAAAATATAATATACAATTATTTTTTAGGTAAGAAATTTCATAACAGCTTAAGAACTGAATATATATATATAAATTTCAGCAGTTTCAATCTCTTAAAAAAAAAATTTTAATCTATTAATTGTAGTATTTAGTAATTGTAGTAATTGTAGGAGTGGTAATTTAACCTAAAACAATCTATTTGTAACTTTCAATCAGTAAAAAGATATTAAAACTTTGGAATGCTATCTAATGAGATCGGAATAACTAGAATTATATATACGTAAATGCGAAAATGCAATGGATACATTAAATAATTTAATGACTTGACTTTGATAAGTTCGCTCGTTAAGAGGTTAAATCTTTTGATCTTTCTCCCCTATCATTTTTTCTTGTTATAACCAAAACAGAGATACGACTTATCCAGAGTTATATCTATAAATTGTTTTGCAGAATTACGTTAAAAATATACAGTGGTTTTGTATAACTTTTAAAAGAAATGAATAACACATCTTGTTTGTAACATTATCTTGCATGTTTCCCATGCAAAATACATACAGCAATTTCAAAATTATTTCAATTATAAATACATTGGTGTACAAATATTTTTGTGAATCTGTATACGTTAATGAGTCATACTAGTGATACTCATATAGATATCTATTGGTTTTAGTTTGAAAACTAATACCTCTTTTTTATGATGAAATAAACATTAATTATTTGTGCAAGTAATATTCAATAACATATTAAAAGAGAAATTATATATAGTTTCAAAGTTATTAGCAATTTGTATTATATAGTGGAGGCTTTCATAACTACTAAATACTAATTTATGCAGCATTGAGCATAATTTAAGCGTATAGGTAAAATCTATGTACATACTTACACTATAAGCAATGTAGATTAGTGTTGGAAATTTCAACCACCATTATATGTGTTCCATCACCAGAAGGTACTGTCTGTTATTTAATTACTAGGTGCCATTTGCTAATAAATGTGTATATCACATGAAATAGCTTTTTGACCTTAATAATGGCCAATAAACTGTAAATTTGAGTACTTATTATACAACATTGATATATAGTAGAAAATAAAAAATTTTATTTCTTTTATGTAGTGTAAAAACAATAAAAGATCACCCGATTTTTGTTTCTATATCATTTCAGTAGAAAATTTTTGCAAAATAGTAAAAAGAATAGTTAGAATATATTACAAACTTCAAAACACCATCTTTTATAGTAATTTTTTGCTGAAACCACAAAAGCATTAATATATATACAAGCATTACAGATTTACTAAATATTCCGAAACTGATATTTTATTTAATAACATATATACAGTATTTATGTATTGTAGCAGAGTTTTTTAATAATATTGTTTGTCTCTATAATATTTGATATAACAATTATGTCACTTCTTTAGTAATTCATATCGCTTTAGAAAATATGTAATAACTATAAAATATACTAATGCTGTGCGCTGTTTATTCTGAAAAATTATGTTGCTACGTTTCTTGCAAGGAAAATGCTGAAACATACGAACAATGTATGCAACTTATACAGTGATTTAATTCTTTATGCAGCATATACATGCACTAAATATGACTTGTAGAAACCTATATTGAATATTAAAATGAAAATTAATTTAATCCTTTGAGTGTTTAGTCAATAAATTAAATAGACAATTTAAAATGATTAGAATAAAAAATTTATTTTGTGATAAACTGAGAGAATAATACACTGTAACAAATAAAAAATTAAATGCCAAAAAAAGTAAGTATATTAATTTAGTACGTACTGTGTTAAACAAAAAGAAACACAGGGGAGGAACACATTATTTCTTATTGCTTTTTTTCATTGCATGTGTATTAAAAATTAGATTCAAAAGAATTAAAATTGTATCTTTCCGTATTATTTACAACAAGTACAAGTAGTTTAAGCCATAAAAATGTGAACACTCTTTTAACACATTTATGTTATGTTAACAAGCACTCAAAGAGCTAAATGAAAGAAAATCAGGAACAGAAGACAGTTAAGTTGAAAATAATTAAAATGCATTAACATTTCGAAAATAGCAGCATTTAAATATTAGTATATGTTCACTACTTCTTGCAAAAATATTTTATGGTTAGTAGATTACGAATGTTTATGCATTTATGAAAAATTTAAAGATAAGAAAAAAATATGTAGAATATAAGTATGTAATATGTAAAAATATACAAAATGTTAAAAATTTTAAATGTTAAAAATTTTTAATGTTTTAATTTTATATCTTCAGTTGCATCCACAAAAATATAAACTTGTATAAACATTCGCTAATAATCTTTCATAAAATCAGTATTATTTTGCTTAATATAAACAAAAAGTGATAATACAGGCAGTTGCAGCGTGCAGATTAGTAAAATATATTGTACGTATCAGATCTTTATATAACTATATACATTTGTAGTATTTATTACTTAGAGCTAATTGTTAACATTTGTTACAAAATTTCTTAATAATATTATTAATATGATTAATATAATATCATTAATGTTACTAATCACAATTCATCATATAATCACAGTTAATTATAGTATTACTTTCATTGCTTTCACTGAATTCTTTAAATTCTTAATTTTATTGCCTATGAGAATATTTTCCAAATTTTTTTTAAAAAAATGATTCTTTAAAAGCCGAATTTTTTAAAATTTGAAATCTGAAATGAATATTGGAAGAAATGAAATCTTACAAACAAAAAGTTCGAATATTTTGTACATTAAAAATCTGTAAATATTGGCAATTACCTTTCACAAAGGAAGAACACATTATTATAATTAGAAATTAGACTAATGAAATAGGGAAAAATTATCTAAAGAAAACAAGAAATATCAGTGATAGTCATATACGAATAACAATTAAATGACAAAAATATCTGCAGAATTATACGTCAACTTGGTTGGTATTAACATCACCAGAATAAGATTGGAACCACCAATTAGGTACGTACGAGAAAGCGAGTCCGTTGTAAATCCAAGCTCGCCAACCTGTCCTTGTTTCGTTATCTATTCTAGATTCGAGACTCTGACATAGAGCTTTGCGATCGTGACTTCTTCCACTTCGCAAATCACAAAGTAATCTTTTTCGACATTCATCATTGCATTGCGGTCTTACGGGAGAATTCTTATAATAATGTCTGAAACGTAACAATATATACGGGTATTTTAACTAAATTGTATCAAGAACTGATGTTGTTTAAGAGATATCACATCTCAACTTCAATGCCTGGCCAATTTTATGACCTCGCTATATCTCTTACTTACTTATAATACAGATCGAAAAGCGAAGGTTCATTGCTCATCTTATCTATCAGGGTATCCCAGTCCCGTGGTAAAAGCGATGGCATTTGATACGCTTGTCGGGCACTGTACATTTTGTGCCAAATAGGATAATCGTAAAGATTCGCTTCTTTTAGATTCATTACCCAGCTTTCGTGATCTACGACCATCTGTAACAAAATTACGATACATTTTAATCGCGTAATCATACAATAAAAAGGAGTTTAGGATAACTTACCCTCGTGGTTTTTGGATGATCACCATCGACGTAGTATATTCTGTATCCTGGATTGAGTTCATAATAAGGTGTAACCGATGGCCCGACGTAAGCTATGCTAACAGCTCTTCCAAGATCAGCAATATCGTAAAATAATTGGAATTCATCGTAGTGGGTATGTCCAAAAAATTGTGCCGTGATTGTAGATTCGTATCTGTAAACATTGAATTTACAGATAAAACTTTAGGCTCGAGTCTACTTGAAAGTATCTACTTCTTCTTTTTTTTTTTTAAATACTTATAGAGGATTCGAATCTAGTCGGTCAATATTCGAATCGATTTGCGATTTGCTTGACCCCATTGCTATTGAATATCGATATGTTTTTCATTTTTTAGTATCTTATTACTTTTTTGTTACACCATGTATTACCGTAACATAAGACTGGCAGCATGAAAACCGATAAAATCCTTCGATAAACCTATTGCATATGCATCTGGACATAAATGTTACAACAGATGAATCATAGTCATTTGGAAACTCGTTACTACTATACTAGCCTGTTAATGATTTGATAATAGTTCCTAGACCACACTTTCAAACAGTCCGAATGACCAGGTGGAATATGCCCAATGATGTGAACTTTCTCGCCATTCATTTCAGCTCCTTGTAACTCATAAACTAGCCATTGCAGTTCGCTCACTGGATCCGTACTATTTATTAGCAGCCACCAGTTTTTGTTATTGCAATAATTCATATTGACAGAAAGGATTCTGAATCCTGGACGCACTAAAACCGAATAAAAAGCGCCACGGCGAACAGTGTGTGAAACACCTGCTGGTAACCAATGTCTCCAGTGTTTATCGAGCGAGTCGTACAACCACGATATGTCGTTTTCTTTTGGCACAAATGGTGGTGGAAAACTGAAACATTTTTTTACATTAATCTCTTTCTTTTTTCCTATTTTTATATACTTTACTATTAAGCCAAATGAGTACAAAATCAAGGATTACACGTTGTTAATAGGAAGGTAGTATTAATAACAAGGTTTGTCAATGAAACAATCGAAATTTTGTCTACAAAGAAGAAAGTTGAGGAAGTAAATAAAAGAATTTTAGTTACCTATTAACAGGAGCACTTTCATGATTTCCAAGAGCAGGAAAGATCGGTATTCCGGGAAACATCTCAATGAGCTGTGTCACCGTTTCATGCAAAACTTTCAGATTTTCCTCTCGCGTTTGATTCCACACGTCATGAGGTGGTAAATCTCCTGTCCACAAAATGTAGTCGATATCCTGGATTAACACGAGAAATTCTCCAAATTATACTGTACGAATTTTTGTAAAAACATCTTTTCTCATAAACATATCTGATTAAAGTAAATCAACTACTTTTCCACATTCCTCGTTTACTTAAATGTCACAGACAATCACCGTTCTTTAATTTTTAAGTATAAGTAATTTAAGTAAAAGTCGTTAACATTCGTTGTTTCAAGTTGTCATTTTTTATCTTTATTTCAAATAAAATTTGTCTGAATGTAAATCTAGTTACTTACAGAATGTGTATCCGCGATGTGCTTAAGCATATGTTCAACCGTTCTTTTTGGCGTGTCACATTTTCGGTAGTCACCCCATCGTCCAGCACGTGCGGCTGGTGTCTGGGGTGCCCCATTGGTTAATCTGCAGCACAAGGGTTCATTACAATCTGCGTTCGCACCCTCTTGGTAGTAAGGATCGTAGTGCGTATCAGAGATATGAAGAACCTTGAAGGTAGGCGCACCTTCTTGAGGCGGCACGGGTGGTTTCACAGGTGGTTTATTCACTGGCGGGAATGCAACTTCCCACTCGTGTAGAGGATTATACGCGTCGTCGCATGCGTCGCCGATAACAAAGCTGCAGATTTGCGATGGTCCCATATCTACTTGTTTCAACACGTAAATAACTTCGCCCTGAAGAAAACCATCGTTCAACGTGCAATTAATTCCATAGAAAACAGTCTATAACGATATTTAATATTTCAGGTAAACTGAACATTTTTATGCAAAGCTTATTCATCTACGCATCTATAAAACGTCTGAAAATTTTACTGACAAAGTAACGCTAAAATCAGAAGATCGATAAGAATGTACTTCTCACGGTTTTCTCCTGTGGTTTTCATACGCGAATAATTAAAAATAATAAGAAATAATTTTAAATAGATAGAGTTTCATTTCAGAGGAGCGGTTTTTCAAAAGCAACGAATTGAAGTGATAGGAAATTGTAGAATGGTTTGATAGAAGGGAAATCAATATCGTAAAACTTACCCCAAAGAGCAATGTAACTCCGTGACAAACTCGAGGGCTTTGAATATTAAGGGATGTACAAAATTGGTAAATGCTGTTCATAATTTCTTCGTCGTTTTTGCCAACCTTTATGTAATGTAGAAGAAGACCTGCCCCAACTTTGCACGCCGAACAAGACACTTTCGACATCACCGATGTCTCTACCTCCATCATCACTTGCTTTAGATCCAGTAATTTTAAAGCTTTATCCACAAATCCTGACAAGTGCCCATTTGATTGCGCGTTCTCCATCTCCCACAACATTCTAGAATAATTGTGCTGAAAAGAAACACGCGAATTTTTACCACGATCAATGATAGAATATTAAAACGATAAATATAATTATATAAAATTTAGATCGCAAAGTTTCTATTTTGTAATTTTTTAAATAAAATAACAGTATTGATAACGCAAGACTAGTTCTCTTTTACACAAATTTAGAAATATTTCCTAGGAAGTTGCGAGAGGCAAGTAGATCCCTCAACGCAGGAAACGCATCTTTTTTTTTTTCTTTCTTCATTCGGAGAATAATGAATCTTCTATCGAAACGAAGAATCGTATCATCGCAAAAACTTTCGCGGGGAAAGTCACTGACATTGGATTAGAGTCTACGTATAAACCTAAGTAGGAAGGATACAGTACAGGTATATATATACTTATCCTTGTTGATCAAGTTGGTGAAAGTATTTTGGCACTGAAAGTGAGAGTTGGCGACATCGTGGAACGTGAAAAAAGGCGGGGAGATACGGAAGAACCAAAAGACAAGGTAACACCTTGTGAAAATAAATCGATATACACAGTGTTCCCGAAACCATAGCACGATCGGAAAGAAAATGATTCCTCGTGTGAAAATATAGATTAACATTTTTTCCACATACAGCTCGCCGAACTTCAGTTCTCTGATCTTATATTCTCTACCTCGTATTTAATATGCATAATTCAACATTCCAACGTTTAAAGTCCAGTATTTCTTAATCAATACCATTACTCTATTCCTTACATAGACCACGTGTTATCCCGTGTCCCACATCCCGTGAACTTGACTTCGGATGCACAGATATAGGATATTGGCACGTTGGATATAGAGTATGTGAATGGTATGGAAAGTGGGATAGAGATCGCGGGGTCTAATATGCACCTTTTCACTCAGAAACGCACTTTCGCAGCACATATGTAACTTTTTTCTATTAGTAATGGAATATCGGCTGTGGGATATGCGCATGACACAGAGATACGAGATATTCCAAGTAGATCGCGTAAGTTAACGTTTTCGAAAATGAGTCTCGGTCTATAAAAGTTTGGAAAGCCCCGAACTTAGAGACGTAGCGCAGAGACGTTACCAATTTTCTTACCCGTGAAAGTTGATCGAGGTTAGTACCATTAATGCGGATAGTTTCCGCGGTCGGTGGTAAATCTCTGAGCGTCTCGGTATATGGTAAAACGGTAACGTCCAACCCTCTTGCGGCACTTGCTTTGGCGAGCCATTCGTCTGCAAGTTGTGTCCAGTTGCTCATAGGCATTTCCTCTTCCTCCTTTGACCTGTCCCTGACGGGATTTCCTGCAAGAACAAAATAATAAACATTTTTCTTTTTTTTTTCTTTTTTTTTGAGGAAATGTGGTATTTAAGTGTTTGAGTGATACGACCGTAGATGAAACCTGCATGAAACTGTATATCAGGACGAAACTATGTACCATACTTATCTCTATTGACGAAACCAAGGTCAATATGTACTTATGAATCTGAAAAAGATGCAACATCCAAAGGTTCTTTCCATTTCGTAAAGTTCGAAGTTTATTTTCAGGATTCTATCCTTTGGTGTTGTTGATGTTCGTTTAAGCAAATTCGCAAAGTATGCCAATGTCAGAAATGTATAGCTATCTAAAAGTACGTGTTCATGCAGGGTATGAGCTTAAATTATATAATTTCTCCGATACGCTAGAAACATTCTATAATAAGCGTGTCTCAGGAAATCCCATAATTCGTAATCAAATCGATATCATCAGACAGCATATAAATTTCAAGTACTTTCTCTATAAAACGAGGTTATGGTATTGCAAACGTTTCGCTCCATTTTCGACGTGAGTAATAAACTATCATATAATTTATGTAAAAATAGTAACGTGCTTTAAACCTCTCCCTCCCTCGCCCTATGTTTTTTCTTTTCTTTTTTTTTCTTATAGATATACGATACTGTATACTATTTGTTCAATTAATCGAATGATCTAAAATGCAATTCACATACCAACAGCGCTTTTCAACATTCCAACGAGGAAAAAGCAAATAAGAATACTCGTGATGATCCATCTTTGATTTGGCATGCTACGATTTGGCTCTTTGGTATCGTCAACTGAAACGAAAAAATAGCTCTTTTACATCAGATATTCGTAACAAGCAGAAAATTATAAATAAATAGATTATAAACAAAAATCTCTTTACGCAATCTTTAATGGCGTATAGCAGAGTTTGCCGATGTGGAACGTACGCATTACTTGGAGGAAATCTCGAATACATATTTTGGAGGCAATTAAAAAATTATGTTGTATTCGTCATCTTCATCGCCGGTATAGCCAACAAATCACTATTACTTTTTATACTAGCAGGCGTTCCTTCTTACGTAACATTCGTACGTGTTGTCGGTCTCCTGATTGCCCATTTTTCCATAATCAACTAAATCAATCAAATCAGTCTAATTAAAAACACCTCCACTATTCCTTTTTGTCTTAATCGAATTACCTATTTATATTATATATATATATATATATTTTTTTTTCAAAACTTGATTTATTACGCTAGACGGTGCATCAAAATCTTTTTCGGACTTTGAGGTGAGACACGATCGAAAAAATGTTGAAATGACAAAGTTGAGATTCGGGATACGCTAACGTGTAGGGAATATTAATAACGATAAATTTAAGTCGACGATCGACCAACCTATTAATTGAGGATCCTGTGTCGTAGTCTGTGAAATTGCACGCGCAGTGGATGTTCTTTCGATCGTAACGTGACTACCGGTTGCAGTGGGTCAGTGAGATCTGTTTTGGCGAAAGTTCGATGTGCGATCGTATCTAACTGATGCGCTATTTCCGTATATCTCTTTCCTTTCCTTTCACGAGATTCTCACAACGTTTACAATTAGTCGCAGCAAACTATGACCGATCGAAACCTCCGATACACACGATCGCCACAAATCGGTATGGAAAGCTCGCTGATTGATCGCTATTCACGATTATTTCAAGCAATATCAATGACTCGTACTGTTCTTGAATTAACAACTTCTTCGTTGAATTTGTTTAACGTGGAGAAGAAGAGAAAAGAGGAGAGAGTGGCATGAATACTCTACTTGTGATTTCTGCGATTAATACTATATCCTACCTGTACCGATAACGTGGAATCAGGCTTCCATATTATTCGCAGGCAAATTATTCGAAAAGCTGATTGCCCAATTTAATAATCGTTTTTCGAATATTTTATTGACGCGTGTGCTGAAAAGCCGGACTCTCTCTTGCGTAATTAGACTAATATTATTAGTGAAAGTTTGCAATTGGCACGTTACAACTTACCAGAGTTAATACATTCTTTCTTGCCAGAATAAAAATGAAGTTTTACAAATGAACTTTAGAAATCGTCAGTCACTCCGTTATTACGCGTTCTCGCATAAAATTGTAAAATTGTAAAAAAATAGTCGGTGTAACTCGCAATTTGTAACTCGTCGATTTATCGATATCATTGATTAGTTTTCTAGAAAATTACTGTGCGTCTCGCTGTGTGTTTATTATTAGCAAATTACCGTGAAACAGAGCTCCGGTATATACACAACATAAAATAAACCTATTCTGTTGTGAAACTCTTGCACTTTCGATAACAATGAGCGGAAGGAGGTTAAGCGAACTCAAACACAAAAGAAAAAAGGAATAAACGCATTCCATTCGATTTTCAAGCGAACCTACCCATTCGCCGCGCAGTTGATCGATAATTTTATGTTCCATTTATTTGTCTGAGAAACGAGCGCTATTCGAACGCGTCCCGCCAATAAAAATAACGGTGCACCGAAACTACTTCGAATTTCTTAGCACGGAGGAATTCCGAAGGTTCGGCTGATGAATCAAACGGCGAGAGAACGAGTAAAACAGCCAAGTGGAATAAGCGGTTAACCGTTATTCGACCCACCAAGGGACCTTGCTTGCTGAAACAAGCCACACTTCGGCTATGCTCCGTATTTCACTCATTCAAAACAAAATCGTCGCAGAGCGATCTTTCAGACTCTCAGCTTCCGCGCTCGCTTCCCACTCTCCGGCTACGTGACTAGTGTTTCACCGCGAGAACCAATTTTAGGCTGAAGCAAACGAGTCGAGCTTCGAAAATTCTATGCAACGAATCGTAACGATTATAACTAAGATATTTATGCATATAATTGAAAAAATGTAGTTTCTCGTTACCATCGGGGCAAATCACGATATGAAATTACATATATTGTAAATAGGATATTACAGACTATTTCTGCTTATAGTTGTGCTTCGGTGGCAGCGTGTGCAGACGCATAGCTATAGCCAAAATTCATCGTAGATGTAGCAGTATTTTTTTTACGAATATCTTGGAAATTAAGGCCGACCAAGGTTATATGCAGAGGAAAAAGTTGTTCAAAGTTGTCGAACTTTACGACATATTCAACAAATATTATCGAAATCGAAGAGTTCTACAATATCATCTCTTTAGAAGATACGATAAATGAGAAATAAGATAAAAGTAACAAATAAGATAAAAAGCAGCAAGGGCGAGATCTTGAACAATCACGATGAACGATATAGCTTACGAGCAATTAAGATAAATTCCAGAAAAAGTAAACACGAAAAGTGTAAGGGATGTTGAAAAATATTTCAATGATAAGATTTGCGCAGAAAGTATGCGCAGGTCATTGAGCAAAATATTATCGCTGTCGAGGGGCAGAGAAAAATATATGCGATAATAATTACAAGAAAAACGAGAATTGTTCGATTTCAGGAACAATAAGAGTATTATCATACATCAGTGGAGTATATGCATTAGTATTGACCTCGGCAATAAAATTTACCATTTCCTGTTTAAATGTCATTGAGTTGTATTACCGAATGATTCGTTGGTCAGCTTGAAAAGAGAATCTCTCATTGTCCAGCATCAAACAGTCCTTCATCATGCTCAATAAGTTTCCACAATTACCGTGGCACTTGAAAGTCTAAATCGCTGATGTTCTTTAAGTTTCAATCATCCAATATACGTATAATATCTCTTTGAAACTTTGCCAAGTTTTCGATTCTCTCGTTTTAAAGTTCACATTTTTCATGACAATTATCAAACATAATTATTTCCTATTATTTCTAAACACCAATATTTATGCGATATTAAATTTCGTCATAATTATCGATATCTCTTCCATCTCGTCTCTATCGATGATTTTTTAATACTTTGTCGAGGTTATGATTCCCGACAACTTTTTCTTTCTACGTGTAACGACCGCTCGATTTGGTTTCCTATATATTCGCAAAAAACTGTCAGTGCCACGGCAGTGAATTCTACCCATAACTGTACGTCTGTGATAGCGTATACGTCAGTATTGCTGGTCGACGCACCGTCAGGCACGACCACATAAAATGACACTTAAACCCAAGCCTATATGAACTATACACAGAAAACGAGAATTAAGTTTAGGTTAGGCGGCTATATTATACGGCCGCTCCACAGCATGGCGTCCGATAAACAATAGTGACACATAACTATAGACAGAATTCACCGTGAGAATACTGGCAGTTTTTTGCGAATAATTCAAAGCCAAGGAAAAAGTTATTCAAAATATTGATTTCTACGACATATCCAAAACATGATCGAGGTCGATGACACGACTGAGATATCTATAATTACCAATTTCATCATTACTTCTAGTCTATTATTCATCATGCAAAAAGATGTGTGCATTAAATAAATGAAATTTATGTTTCTGCTAGCTGGAATAAATGTTTTAATACATAAATTACCAATCAGCTCAACAACACTATTATACAATAAACAAATGTATGAAACAATAGTCCTCTCGAACGAATAAGAGTTACGGTATGAAAGTATTCTCAATTATCATAAGGAAACTATCGCTTAACCTGTATACCTGCGGTTACCAAGGGAGACGAGTTAACCCGTCACTCGAATTGCTAATCCCTTGGAAATAATATCTTTATTTAGAAATCTTCTATTTATTATGCGTTGACTTTTGCTGAATATAAATTATATCGTGCTTATATTTCGAAAAATTTAATATTCGGTATTTTCGGCTGAAGAACGCTTAGCAGTTAAAATTCTACGTAATATTATTACCTAACGTCGATAGTGTTACATAGAGAAAACAATAAACTGTGTGACCGATAGGAGGGAATAGTGTTTCAGTTCAACAAGAGGAGTAGATATCTTCATGGCATGATACCAGTAATTCAATCGTCAGTTTAATATAATCACAAACATATTACATGATAAGAAAGTGTTTACTACCTGTATCGTAATTCATATTGTAGAATCTAAGAGCTTTGATATCACGATTTCATTGCACAAAAGGCTTTATACCATTGGTTCTCAACTAGTACTAACTGATTCACACTTGCTACTAATAATAATCTAAATTTCTATCAAGTACTTTATGTATAGACAAATCTAAACTTCACCTACGCGCAATTAATTTTTGTCTAACACTAAATGTATGTTCGCAGTAAATATCTACTTCTATATACATTTTCCGATTGGTTTCAAATACTAGTACAATCATGACAATCGTGTCTCGTTACAGCGTTAATGGGAGTCATTCAAAATTTCAAAGTGTTTTGTATAAAGTGTTTGTATACATGGTAAACGTTCAAATACTTCCGTGAATTAGTGTACATATGTGTCTAATGTATTAGCGGAATTTTCTAAATTACACTGCAAATGATTTACGTACATTCTTATCTAACTACATTTAAATGTAAAATAGGTTTAAATTTCTGTAGATCAAAGCTAAGGTTATTCGAATTAAACCGTATGAACAGGAAGCCGTCACGAATACTACAGTTAATCGTACGCGAAGTTGAAAGTTATCAAACCAACGAGGAATACCTTGTATAGTATCTAGCAAGAAAGGGGTCATTAACTGTCATCGATTAACGAGAGTAGACATACATATTACTTTGGCACTCTCGACGAATGATAATATATTATTAAACATTTTGCTTTAATAGAGTATGACAGTCTCATAGAGTCAAGAATAGAACGATGTCTGGGACAAAATAATCACTGCGTGAACAGCAGTCGAATTCAATTAGCTTTTAGCTGTGGTTACTTAACTCTACTTACTCGCATTAACTTAAATACTACTGTATGTACGAGTAATGATATTTAAATATGATGACATAAGAAATGACTTCGTTATATCTGACTACTCTATAAAAAATAATTTCAAAAATTTTAACTGAGCAGTACTTCTGCTAAAATCCTCAAAACAATCAAATGTTTCTCAAGAATAATAAAATTCAACTTGTAATTAAAAGAAATGGAAAAATTTTATCTTGAATTCCAATTCTGCATCACTTTTGGCAACATTCTGCCCACTGATCCAAGGGCAATTGCAATTGTATATGACAGTATAAGATAATATTGTATAAAATACAAAATTATACAAATGATTTTTAGTCAACTTTGGAGTGTATACCACATACATTACATAATCGTTAATAGCATAAAATAAAAATTCTCAGGAATGTAAGAACACTTAAAAAGATACGAACAAGTTACGAAATCGTAGCACGAAGCACGAAGGAAGTGTAATTGTCCTCGATAGAATCTGTTTTCATGAATTTGGGAAAATTCTCACGTAAATGAGACATTGCGCAAGAAAAATACTTGAAACGATGTTACGAAATAGTAACTGTCGCTAATTCTTTCCTGTTCGCTGTTCTAGTCTTCCAACAATTATAATCCAATAATTAATTGTTGCTCGAAATGTACGAACTCTTCTTTGTTTTAATAAGAAATAATTCAACGAATAAAAATTTTCAGCCTAAAATTTTTCTGTTCAATTCAAAGCAGATTCTTAAAAAATAATAGAATTTGCAAAGAATTTTTAAAACAAAAAATAGAGTATTTGTAAAAAACTTGTATTTTTTAATACAATAAAAAAAATTTTATTGTATTAAAAGCAGAATATTAATTTAAATTAGGTATCTGGCACACGTTGAACGTAGAGTAATGCAATGCAGTACAGTAATAAACTCAAAATAGCATATTCTCTGCATTACACTCTGTATGTGGTAGTTTTTACTAATTTTAAACTTCGAAATAATGTGTATAAAAATGGTATGACTTTTTTGGCATACATAAACAGATAGATAGTATAAAACGGTACGAAAACTAGATAAAGAATTATAAATAAATTGAAACACAGGCATTCGAACTATGAACTGAAGTAAACGTAAAAGATTCATGCCTGCCACTTATTATAAGTTATGTTCTATACTACTCTGAATGCTTAGCATTTATTATTTCTCGCATACGCAGAGTATTTGCCATTAAATCCATTAAACATTTAAACATCGATTCCATTGAACATTTCATTAAATATTAGCTCGATTGAATATACGGGGCGTTTCGTTTATCTGCAAACGGTAGAATATCTCACGAGAGATTAAAATTATTGAAAAAATGTTTTAGCAAAAGCTATTTGATTCGATATGATTCATAAAATTGATCAAATGTCATATTATCCAGATCCAACCAGTTTTTGTGAAATTTTCGTATTTTCTTATATTCATAATATTTATATTACGATGTATTTTTAAATACTGTTTCACTTTTACGATATTGTTAATATTTGCGTATTAAATCGCATTATCAATCGTTTTAAATTGACATTCTAGTCATTTGATTATCAGAACAATGTATGTCAGGATATTAAATACAATGTTATTAAATACGTATCGCAACAAATAATAGAAATACATTAAAAAATATTTTTAAAATATTTTATTATAAAATGTATCGGCAAGCTAATGTTAATCTCAAGTTACCATATGTAGATATATGAAACGGGTCAATAATTTGCAATACATGTATATTCCACAAATGAGACAAGCTGCAAAATAATTTAGGAACATGAAGCATAAATATGTACTCGTATTGTACAAACTTGAGCATGGATGTTCCATATAACATTTTCAAAGTCGCGGAAGGATCAAGAAAAGACTGTTGAAAGCAAAGAACAGGAAATCATTAAGATAGTTAAGAAAACAACACATACTTTCAAGGAAATGTTAGCAAGGACAAGAGAAGAAGTTATTACTTCTGTTTCACTTTTCTATTTAGAAGTTGCTTCAGAGAGATACTTTTTACTTTTGCCTCGAATAAAATTTATCCAAGCCTCTAAGAAACTTGTATCTTGTGATTCGCAATAAACAATAATAATATTAATTTAATCACGCAAGGAATCCTAGACATGAACAGTTCTGTTGTCCTAATTACCGCTAACAAAATGTGCTACATCGTAATATTTACTGGTTTCCCCCTTCGTTTGATATGAAAGATTTATGTAAAAAATAGTATTATATTTTTATCTTCAAAAGTGAAGTATAATTTTTTAGAACAACCAGAAAAATCTACGCAAAGATTTGTTTCATCCATTAAATCTTTGGTGAGCATGAAGCATCGCGCCTTAAACATCATAAATACTTCTCTGTGAAACTAATAATTCTGACCTATACTCTTTTGCCCGCCCAGCAAAGAAATGTCATAACGAGTTGCTATACTTTGGGAATTTTATTTATTTTTGAGCGTGATACGCATTCTGTACATTTTTGCATCTTTCGATTCCCCATAAGTGAATAAATGTTCGTACACACGTATGGAACTATACATCAGGCACTCATTCAACGAATCGTTCATGACCAACGGCCGATCGTCCTATGTCTGAAACATCTAACCTACTTAATCCTCGCTCTCTCTCACCGTGACGTCACTCACTACCATCGTAACTTTGTCAAGACCCCCAGATTTACTTTAGATGTGCAATCGTAACTTGTGTCAAGAACTTTTATGCAAAGAGGTCATAATCATAGCTAATTTTATGAATTAATGGCATTTCCACTCACGACTGATCTCACTTTGATTGAATACCCTTGAATAATAAGTATATGAGCTTGTATGCACGCGAAGCACCGTGAAGATCTGACATAGCCGACATAATAGGATTGAAAAATATTTGAGAAATTATTTCGAGAAATGTTTACGTATACAAATAATTGTATTCATAAAAAATATTAAATTGCACAAATATTCACAGTTTAATAATAATATATATGTCGGAGATGAAAGGACACCGGAGCCTTCCCTCTGGAACTTCGGGAAAATCCGTAAAATTGTAATTAAAGTTTACAGTCGTAATTAAACAATCTGCCGTCATCCTGCCCAATTGTACTTGTTTGCGATTTGTGATAATAAACTTGGGCTCAAGGCGACCATCAGTCGCCGAACGTAGCCACGGTCAACGGGATGAAAGATATACTTGCTCTAACTCAAACTCACTGATCGTCAGGCGCTGCTCCCTTCGTCGGTGAGATCTCAAGAAAGAATGAATTTTCGTCCCAATGATGCCACAGAGGAAAACTATGATGGGGAAGGACACGAGATCATCGGATTCGTCGAGTATAGCCCTCGTTTCGAAAGTAAGGGAAATTGACGTCGCTGTCAATTGGTCAGTTTGGGACAAAGACGGTCTGTCCGTTTGGAAAATCTTAATTGCCGGAAAAACCCAGGTTTTATGACGGGTCCTCGGGCTAACTGGACTTGTGCTGTGTACGTGCCTCAACATCAGGTATTCATTGTCCGAAGGAACCGTTGGAATGTTTTACTGTCAGATACCTCTATTGGTATTTCTTTTAATGAGAGTCATACTATAACTCCACACTTTTGTTAGGCGAACGTTCGGTGACTGATGGTCGCCTTGAGCCCAAGTTTATTATCACAAATCGCAAACAAGTACAATTGGGCAGGACGACGGCAGATTGTTTAATTACGACTGTAAACTTTACAATTTTACGGATTTTCCCGAAGTTCCAGAGGGAAGGCTCCGGTGTCCTTTCATCTCCGACATATAAATAATGTTCTATACTGAAAAATCAACATAAATGAAATCTTAATAATAATTGAGTTTACATATAATAATGGCATGAATCATATCGTATTATGTGGATTGATTTCCTTTTTTCATTCTAATGAATCGTTTATTTATCATCACCAAGACCCCCCATTGATTTTCTCAAAAGCTCAGATTAGCCAAATTACTTAAATTCAAACGACTTGACGTCAATTGATTTGACAAATAAATAGAAATTTGGAAGAATATTTCAAGTTAAATAAATAACAGATTTACAGTGAGTGAAATAATTTCAAGCTTCTTGAATCTACATAATTAGCTTAACTAATGTAAATGAGGCTTCATGCATTCTAATCAATACGAAGTGTCATTGAAACTATACAAGATGTATAGCGTAACTATCAAGTTCAATGCAATAAGTTCAAAGAAGAAAAAACGTCGTTATCATCCGCTGCTATTATGAGTACGAATTGATGTAGTGTCTCGATATAATATGTATGTACAGTACTATAATTAATCAATTTAATAAATTACATTGAAATCAAGGAAAACAATTTAGATAATTCGTAGAAAAATATCTGGATACTTTTTATTATTTTTGACTTATGACTTTTGATTATAGTCAAATGAAACTGCAATTTTATTCTTCATAGTTATCGTAACTATTCCTACAGTACATTGTAACTCGATTAAATTAATTCCTGAAAGATAATATGCAATAATAAAACTAACGCTTGAAACTACAATACTTTGTTATATCTATATGTGTGAAGTCTTAACGCAATTTAGTTATTCCATATCTTTGTTTTGTTCTCATCATAAAATCTCCTTAACTTCACCTGTAATTTGAATTTAGGACAACGATGTATATCAATAAATAAATTGTTAAAATAAATGAATAAAAGGTGATCGATACATACGAAGTCGTGATGAAAGAATGCAAAGACAGAACGTATTGCTTAATCGTTTTTGATGGCGTAAGAATACACTTGATTTGCAAAAACAAAAAGGCCTTATGAAATTCCTGACCATGGGATTTTCATCACGCGTATCGAGCTCTTCGCATAGCAGCGCCGTATTTAATTGAAATGCGTGTCTTGAAAGTCATTCGTATTGTTCGAGTGAACGCACGTCAAAAAATCCTCCAATGCGAAACCTTTCGTGTAAGACGTGCGTTCCATTCCCACTAATCCTAAGGTTTCGTTGCAACTTATCTGCTTCGATATTCTTTTAACATTCGGTTTGGCTTGTGCATAAAATTCTTATTTTTGTCTATACAAAATTTGTATTTTTCAAAAAGTATAATATGCTAATGTTGTGAAAAATAAAAATAAGGACAGAACATAGGAAAGATGTTTTTGCGTTTTTAATTTGACTGGTAAAGGTTTATTTTATTTAAATTAATAATAGGGCAACTTTTGACGATGATTGATGGCTTTTTAATGAGCATTGATGACTTTTTAACTATATCGTTAATAAAGGCGACGAATGTACTATAATCTTCCAATTGCCCCAAAGATATTAAAAATTGTCATTCTACTTACATATTACATTAGGAAACGCTCCTCTATATGTTATCTTTATCGTTATCTTTATACATGTATAATATATTTATATTTATTGTACAAATAGTAGAAGACAATATAACAAAATTATTGTTTTATAGCAGAAGGAATTTAATTTCATAGAAAAATAAAGAACAGCGAGGTTATGCGCCCAACAACATTTTGGACAACTTTTAAATGAATATATATATAACTAAACATGTACATCGTTTAACTCCCCAGTACAATCAGTAATTTCAAGAGTGATGAAATACGTTCAAGTGGCAATAATAGACTGCCTACTTATCAGCTGATTACAACGATAATGATATAAACTAAAATGTAAGAAAACTCACGAATTTTGAAGTACGTAGGGTGTCACGTGGTACATAAAGAAACGTTGGGAAGTGCAAGGATTGAAGAAATGGTCGACAATTTGAAAAATGTCTAAGGAACTACGTATTCTCCGAGATAAATCAGTTTTGTAACATTTGAAGATTCAGCCGGACGTTCCGCACGTTTTCTAGATCACCAGGGACAAAACACGCACGCACACGTGTTCACTACACTCCACGATATTTACCGAAAGGATTCTTCTTCTCTTTTTCTTTCTTTCTCCCCCCCAATCGGTTGTTGGTATTCCACGCGCGTGCGTATTAACCCGCAACACAAACACGTGTGCCAACCTGGCCGCAGTGACGACTCGGCGTACACTGAGCAATACTCAGCGAATGCACAGAAATATCCCACTTACTATTTCGTCCCACACTCCCGCTCTTGTCCCCACCATTTGCATATAGCTTTTTGTAACTTCATCTGGCTCCGTTAATTCTTCCTATTATGACTTACGAAGTTAATTAGGAGTTATCTAATTAAACAATAAATATATTCGTCTTTGTTTAAAAGCAGTTAAAGCTTAAAACTGATCCTTATATTAGTATCTTACATCTTCTTTACAAGAACATTAAAAAAGGGGTGGTTTTATCATTAATAATAGAAATTATAGTTCTTAACATAAGTTAACCTGTGAAAAAGTATTAGAACTTTAGCAAAAAAAAAAAAAAACTATTAATTATTATCTCATTTGAAATATTCGACTGCAGATGACCCATATACTAGAACCCCAAATTCTGTATTATACGAAATCCACAGTTTATCATTTAAGAGCTTATTCAATTTATTTACGAATTGTTTGAATTAGATAATGAAGACCCTCATAGACATGTGGAAAGATCACGATTGATTCAAATAGCGATATTTAAAACCGATAAAACAGCAAGAGGTACAGCAATAATAGATATAATTTCTACTAAGACAATACGCATTTATATTTTTTAAGCGCGTTGTTACATTCCTGGAAATAAGCTTTTTATTCTGGCATTTCTTTCTTGGCTCTAATTAGAGAAGAGATACGATGTGTTCTGATTGCGCGAATTATCCTGTGTACTTGTACACATGTAAAAAAGTTAGAGTACAATAAATTGTTAATCAGCCTCTTATTATACATTGTTATATGAGGAAATAAAAGTAACGTTATCAAAGATAAAGGTGATTATTGCACCATAATGTATATACTCGCCGACAAAGAGAAAATCGTATTCTAAGAAAAGAAATTATCTAGACAAATGGCAATTAAGTGTTCGTATTATTCATCAATGCATGATATATACAATGATTTGTAATAACAAAATCTGAATTTAATAAAATTGTACAAGTTAATTATAAAATAATAATTAGAAGTAGCGCACAGCAACGTATATTGCTGCATTCACGGTAATTTCCTCGCGTTCCTACCTTTTCTTGAGTTTTCAAGGAAATTGATATTTTCTAGATGATATTACTTTGTTATTTTTTCATTTTCTACGAAACGATAAAAGTATTAGGTATAAATTAATGGTGTTAAGGTTTTACTGAGATAGTCATTGAAAGTAAGCACGTGTTCGATAGTGATGGTCCAAGAGATTTTGTTGATCATTTATATTTCTGCATATTGATTTATTATACTTACAGATAAGATAACTATCGTAGAAAAAGCTGTTTGCTTCTAGGTTTATATAGGCGTTATTACACTGCTTTATTCTCGTCAGTTCGTTTTAAGATACGTATCAATACGTTATAGTTTCTAATCCTTGTGGAATTTTATATTGACATTTACATCGATTTCAACAACTCATAAACTTTAACTTTATTCGTCACCAGCCAGTAATGTATAAAATGTTGTTACTAACGTCGTTACTGATACCGACGATTTTTACTAATTTAATTAATTGTAACGATGTCAATGCTGCTACTACTGCTGTATTAACGAGACCATCTAGTCGGGCTTACAATTGTTTCGTGAAAATTAATTACGGTTGCGACGTATTCAAATCTAATATCAATGTTGGCACGATTATTGGTTCGGCAGATTTCATAAAAGATGGGCCAAAGGATGGAGAACTCGCTAGTGCCGGAAACTCGTTGTATGATGTATTAGACGAGCATCGATCTGGACGTTGGAGCCAATCTTATTTAAAAATAAAGGAGCATAACGCCACTCATTTCGTTACGGACATTGCTTGGATTTTTAGCAATAAAACAGTAGTAGTTGACAAGGTTCAAGTATTTTTATCCAATGGCAATTACACGGAGGATCAACCGATTCGGAGATCCTCATTGAATTTAGCGTGCTCGTATCAAACCAATGATCATCTGATTGTTGAAAATTACGTTCTCCGATTCAACTGCTACATTTCCAGTGAATTCATCGAAGATCTTTTCTACCTCTCTAAAGGTTCAGGAATTCTTTTATCGACCTTGAAAATAGCTGGAACAAATTATGCTTTCTATCAAGTCGCTGACGTTTCCATTCACGAAACTGTTAACCAGATCGCTAATTACCATGGATTTGTTTCCCAGCCACCTAGCCGTGCGGCGTTGTGTCAATCGAGGGTAAACAAAAATTGCGGACGGATCAAATACGAGCCGCAGAGCGTGGAAGCATTCAAAGGGTTCCCTTATAAGGAATACAGTCCACCAGATGGGAAAATTGCTAGTGGCAACAAAAAGGAATTTTTCGAATTGGATGAATATGGTGCAGATCGATGGACACGAGTCAATTTCCCTGACGTGAATTGTTACAATCAGACGCACGTGTCTTTCGACATTATTTGGTACCTCACTATGCCTCACCGTACCGACGATATTCAGATATACGTGAGTAATGAAAATTACACATCAATGGAACCGCTATCCAGACGTCATTTAGATCTTGATCCACTTTGCACGGTACAATATCATGGAGTATTCCCACCTCGGCAATTGACCATATCATGTCCAATTTCGTTGGAGAAATATCGTCGATTAAATAAACTGAAAGAATTATTGCTGTTAAGTATATGGAATATATATGACACTGCGTTCGGATTTTATCAAGTTGTAGATATTAAAGAACTGTCAAAGGAACAGTCATACGAAAATATATTGCGTAAATGTCAATTAATAAATTAACATAAAACTTTTATTCATTTAAGCATCGTGTTGTTTTTTTAATATTATGTATTTATGTAATTACAATAATGTTGATCGTATTTTACTACACCACATATTTTATACTAATATTTTATACTAGTTTACTCATTAAATATAACAGGTAAAATGGTAATAAATGGTAATAAAAAATATAATCTTGTTATAAATACCAAGATTCATTCGATAATAGCGAACAATTGAGTAGCATGACCTTAACTTTCCAGACGTCTTATCGATAAAACATTCTATCATGAACTATTTCTATTTGCCGGGAAACATAGATAATTAATTTAATATCTTAAAAAATGCGGTACTGATTGTATCACAAATCAAACATGACATTTCTATTGTACTTTATCAAATGTCAATATAAATAGAATCGATAATATACAACATTAATATAATTATCAAGAAGAAATATGTAATTTTCATTAAATTACAATGTTTGTATTAGAAATGTTAAATATATATCATAAAAGATATATTTTCATGAAAATGTTCTCATTTAGATATTTATTTTCTTCCGGCGAGGGTACTTTGTAAATATGATTAACAAATACGCGAACAAATCTGGCGCGAAATCATCAGGTGGCACCACGTATCTCACAAGGGATACTACGGACATGGCCCTCGCCGATTTGAATGAAAAGTGTGGTTAGTTTAGTATATACGTGAAATAAATATAATTGTAATTTCTGTTGTACATATTATTTATTATTGATAAGTATTTATAATCATTCGTTAATCTGCATATTTAATTTTCCTGCCATGAATTAACATTAGTTATAAACGATCTCCTCAATTTTATATTAGGTAAGCTGACAGCACTTTGTCATTTAAAATCGAAAGCATACTTATCGAACAACGAAGATGAAATATTAGAGTTATCGCTGCACTTGAAGAACCCGGATTTTTTCAACTTCAAAGTTAATCCATTTATTGCTCAGTCGAAGTCTCTTATCCAATTAATTCAATTAAAATATTGAAGAGTTCAAATTTTAATGAGTCCAGCTTCATGCTTGTTTTTAAATTATCAACTGTATATCGCGACCAAAATGTTTTAGCGCTTTACGGTCAACAAAGGAAACCTAAATTCCCCAAACGTGCTTGCAATAAAATAAAGGGATTTAAATATTTAAGTTTCTATTTTCTTACTGGTTCTTGACTATCAACCAATCGGAGAGAGTGGTAGATAGTAACATCTTAGTTACAGTCAGGTAAGTGGATGGCGTTATTGTAGAATACAAATTCAAATGAACAACGGTCAGTCGTGTTATAACGTGTAAAATTCATTTTCCGACAGTATACCTGTCGTATTTATTCAGTGAACACATAAATTCACGGGAGTTTTTATTTTACGTGTTAAATTTTAATGTTTGATTGAAATATTTGAAAGAGAAAGAAATAAAAGAATGGCCGATTCGTCCGAATGGGAACCGCTTATGCAGAAGATTACTGCAAAATTAAGTAGTACATTGACTCAATTGCACGGAATATGGGAAGAAATAGGATATAATCAAGAAGTACGTTCAATATATTGCAAACAAGTATTTGATCATATAGAAGATTTATTAGGCGATATGGTTTCAGAGTCAAAGCAGAAAAAAGAAACGATATTAGTCAATGTTAAAAATTTGATGGACCAAATAGGTGTTCTAACGAAAGAATTAGGAACAAATATTACAAATGCTGGATATGAAAATCTATCATTAAAGGAAGTAGAAGAGGTGCTGCGCGCTGACCTACAAAATTTACAATATTGCAAAACACAACGTGTGACTCATTTTAAAAAATTGCTTGCAAAGGAAAAATCCCTTTGTAAGGTATTAGGCACTCAACCAATTAATATAGAAGAAAAATTGCCTTCAGAAGAAGAACTTAAGAGTTTTGAACTCTACCTTGAAAAACAAGAAGGTGAGAAATGTCGTTTAGAAACCATTTTTAACGAACAACGTAGAGCAATTGTTAGAATGATGGATGATTTAGGCACATCTCCATCGTCTAGTTTTCAACATATAGTATATGAAGATGATGAAAATTATGTCTTTAGCAATAGCAATATGAATAAATTAAGAGAACTTAGAGAAGAATTAGAACATAAAGTGAATAGTGCAAAGGAACATGTTGAAGACATTAGACAAGAATTAATTGCATTATGGAAATATCTTAACGAACCTGAACATATTTGTCAGTCATTTCTTAGCAGTTACGAAGGATATAGTGTAGCAACTATAAATGCACTAACCACAGAATTGGAGCGATGTAAAGAAAAACGGAAGCAGAACATTGCTAAATATGTGTCACAAGTGAGATCTGAGTTGGTCAAACTGTGGGATTTATGTAAATTCAGTGAACAGCAAAGAAAAGAGTTTATATATTTTTATTCCCATACATATACAGAAGATTTATTAACATTGCATGAACTGGAAGTAAAAAGGATCCAAGAGTTCTATAATTCAAATAAGTCTATATATGAACTCTTACAGGAGCGTGATGATTTGTGGACAAAAATGAAAGAATTGTTACAACGTGCAAATAATCCAGATCGTTTTTATAATCGTGGTGGTCAGCTATTAATGGAAGAAAAGGAACGTAAAACCATACAGAAAAAGCTGCCAAAAATCGAAGAGCAATTAAGGGATTTAATAAAGGAATATGAAAATATGCATGAAGAGATATTTACTATAAATGGAATGTCAGTAGAGGAACTATTGAAAGAATCATGGGAACATTTAAACGAAGAAAAGGAGTCCATAAAGAAGGCTAGAAAAGAAGGAAAAGATAAATCAGCAAAGAAAGCAACACCAGTTGTTTCTAAAATTCCTTCTAAAGCTGCTTTAAGTTCATCCAAAAGAGGTATATTCAGTATTCGTCGCCATACTCCGCTTAATTACTCAAAGAGGAAACTTTTCTGTAGTCCGTCTCCGAATACATCAGCAAAGCGTAGAAATAGGAGCATAGGAACAAGTGGATCTAAAAATAAAGGAAACAGTGCAATTTCTAAAAAAACATTGAAATCAAAAAATAATCATAAAAATGAGAATTCCATGTTACAAAGTTCAACAGCTACTGACACAACATATAGTAAATTTGAAGAACACTTAGAGGATAAGAAAGAACTACGAAGTTCTTTATTGCCAGAAAAGGTATTAGCAAATGCAAGTAAATCTAGAAGGAGAAGATCAGTACGAACACCTGCTAAGCCACTAAGAAAAAATTTACCATTATCAAAAACACCAACAACTTCAGAATCATCGCAATTGCAATTACATAAATCACCACGTAGCCCTAGGATAGCACAATCATCAAGGCTTGTCACTATATCAACACCGTTACCTATAATTTTTTGAAACAACATAAAAATGTTTTACATAGTTATATCAATATGAATTATAAGCTAAAATATTAAACATTTTGTAAATATTTCTATTTTCTTACACATTTTAGTATTAATATAACATATTTTCTATTTCATATCATGTTATGAATATATTGTACTTCACTTTATTAATATTTATTAATTAATGTGACATAAATGTATAAATTAAATTTTCTCACAGAATTTCATTACTATTCAATAAAAAAAAATTGATAGGATATTTCATGTTATTTTCTTGTATATGTACATACATATTATTATTTTGAAACTAAACAGTCTTCCAACTGAGCCAGATGGCAGAGTCAACTTGATATTTTAAAAATAATTTCATAAATAAAACTTTGAGTTCACGAATCACTATATTCTAACAATAATGCTAATTCTGCATATTGCTGTTATTATTAGCGATATCACCAATGAGATTTTTTATGAAAGGAAAGTGATTATATATATTTTTTTATAAGATCGAGAGATTAAGAAACTATTTTTGCTAATGGGGATATTGAGCAAACATAGATATCTTCGGAAATAATATTTGATTGTTGCGAGTATAAAGAAGATAAATTGAAGCAAAATATTTCAAAATATATATTCAAGTACAGCTCCAATATTTTTAGTATTCTTGGTATTTTAAAAATATTTTTAATCAAATAAAATACATAATCTAAAAGAAAATACTCTATATACTTACTATTTAAAATAATATTTTATCCAAATACATCATTTAAATAATCGTTTTTTAAATATTCTATTTGCGGATGACCAAACCAGTTTGCTTGTAGTCGTTTAAACTTCATACATATCGATTTTATAGCCTTAGTAGACATGCGTTGACATATTATCGTTGTAGAATGCTTTGTACGCAGAACTTGATGTTTTATGAGTTTCGTTTCTTACCTGAAAGAGACAGCATGTGATACATTACCGAAATAAATCTTCCTTAGCAAGTATGCAACATGTTATGATCGAATCTATCGTTCCAATAAACCTGTGGCTTAGTATTTGATTTCAAATTGCATCGATTCATTTATTAGCGTAAGTAATCTCTTATCGCATTTCTTTATGTATTATTTCCTTCAAAGTAATATTTTCACAATGAGAGATTGAAAACTTGTATAATTTGTATGACACGACGATTACGGTATAAAATTATTCCCAATAATCTTTTATATATGTTTTCTTTCTAATTCATCCGATTTCTTTTTTATTTCAATTACGATATTACATATATCCTATCCAGTGAATCCACGTACATACACGCGTACTTATATATATATATATATATAGTATATTGAGCAATGTCAAGGTCACGGATGTTCCACGTTTCTTTACACCGCGTATTCTTCATATTTTGCTTATGACATTATGTCCACAACTACTTGTGTCGCGAAACGATTTGCACTGTAGCTTACAAAAAAAAAGTTAAGGTAATTTGCACAAAAATACTTCAAGTGCTTCTAATGTTGCAGACGAAAACGAATGAGATGATGTGTTGCATACTATGTAAGTAAAATATTTTGTTAATAGCATATCAATAATATGTATAAATATAAGAACGAAATAGTTATATTTGATTCTACTTTGTACTTGCTTTTTACGGTATATCGTACGTTGCTCCAGGCTGATATTATAGGTATATGAAAGAAATTAATAACAAAATCATATATGAAGATGACCACCACGATAGGAGACGTACAAACTCTGCAAACTTTAACGTCACACACCAGTGACGTTACGAGTATTGATTTTGCGAGCGATTGCGTACTGGTAACTGGATCTGGGTAAGAAAGTTATCAAAGTTTAGACGTTTATATATAAATGAATTTTTTGTCAAATAAATAATTGTAGTTGTACGGGGTTGTCTCGAATTGCTTTTCTTTCTCGAATTGATTTTTGTAAAATCACATAATTTTCATTTTCAACGCTAAATCACGATATAAATTATCTTTTATAATATCGATCAATCCATCCCCTATATTGTGTTATATTACTGTTTAATATGATCGCTATATATACTCCTCGTTAAGTTATATATTATATATTATATAATAAGTTAAATAAGTTATACAATAGTTCATTAAGTTGTACTTTTCGACGCTTAAGTCCGGTTACATAGGTATACTTATTTCCAGTTACAGTAATTAAGCAGATATGGGCTTGTATATGTTCTTTTCAGAGATAAACGTGTCAGAGTTTGGCAATGGCGATTAGGCGAAGGGTACGTAGAGGCATATTTTTCGCCGTTGCAGGGGCACAAATACGGAGTTACATCTGTCAAAGTGAGCCCACAATCGACGATGCTAGCTTCGGCTAGTATAGATGGGACAACGTTGCTATGGAATTTACGAGTAAGTTAATTACGAGTTAGTAAGATCGAAATGAAATTTGATATCATGGAAAAAAGTGGTGAGTCTCAAATATGAAATCCCAGTTTTGGCAATTCATACGTCTGTAAGATACAGATTCCTATATACACGTATGTACATATGCACTAAATCTTCACGCTGCCATTAGCAATTAGTATAAAGATGTAGGAAAGAGGTATCGTGATATACTTTGCAGACAGGATCAAAAATTCATACGATGGTTCAAGTAGGCGGAGAAACTGTAAGAGTTTGCAGATTTTCGCCCGATTCAACGTTACTTGCAACTGCCGGAGATAATGGACAGGTTTGTCTTTGGGATTTGATTCGACGCAATCTAGTTAGGTGAGATTCTTTTTATTCTCCTGATACTTTCTATATATCAGAGTACTCGACGAATTGAGCAGTAACAATTCGAATCCGCATACAGATATTTTCAAAAACATGAAGGTGCTGTGCAGAGCGTATGCTTTTCACCGGATACCAGTTGGTTAGTAACTACTTGTACGTTTGGTGTCATGAAATTATTCGCCACCAGCGATATCATCGACTCGTGCTTTACCGATAATCAAGCGATTACTGCCCTCGCCTCAATAGATGATGCTCATGATTTAGGTGTCGTATCTTGCGACTTTTCAACCTGCCAAAAGATTACAGGTACATAAAAAATGATAAAACATACTATCGTCTTTCAAAAACGATCCAAGCCACGAATTCGATTGACTTCGATCACTACAAATTTTATGTTTGCTGTTAAATTTACCAATATATCAACTGTTTCGTGTTTAGGTAACGAACCATTCACAAAAGTGTACCAACTAGTTACTTGCGGTAATGATCATTACGTAAAATTATGGGAGATAACTGTGATACAGTCGAAATGCGAAACATCCACCGTGAAAATAAGCCTGTGCAGAATCATGGAAAAACACAGTAGTGCTTTAACTTGTGTTTGTTTCAATGCGAACGGATTATTCATCGCTAGTAGTGGCCTCGACAAAACGGCGGTAATCTGGGAAACGGTACGAAACAAAAGAAACAACAGATAACTATCACACAATACGTAAAGTCCCCCTTATCGCACAAAGTAAATGCATTACTGTGATATTTACGCTGTATATATGCATCTATATGTATAGTCGTAACCATATAATTATGCTCTTTAGAACAAAAGTTGGAATAGCTTATTTGTAGATTGACCTACGTACATAATTTCTTAACTTGATTATCGTATCATTTCGTGAAACTTCTATAGACATTTACATATACAGGGTGTTTCATTTATATTGGATTCGTTAACATTATATAAGTTATTTATACTGATTTGTGAATTAATCATATTCGAGATAAACAAAACATTCCGTATATTGACAATGCTTATGATTATTAGCTTTTTTATTTCATCCCCCAATCTTTTTATTCCGGTATTTTTCAGGATACCGGAAAAGTTATGGCGATAATAACAGGACATAACAGATATGTAGCATGCTGTGCGTTCTCGAGAGATGGAAATTTATTAGCTACAGGTTCCAACGATAAATCCGTAATTGTTTGGGATCTTAAAGGAAACTTATGCTTCGATTCGGAACTCGCACGACGATTTACACCTGCCTTATTTTTAGATAATCACGAAGAGGTGAGATATAAATATATGTAATGAGTACGAGCAATAAACGAAGCTCTAGATCTTCTTTATGATTCCCAATAAATCTCTAATTTTTTGTTACGGACATGGAAAGTTGCAAACTTTAACCACTGATCGATTTTACGGTCGCACTATATCGCTTCTATTACACCAATTACCATATCTACTAGGCTAACTATACCCTTCCATCATTTGAATCGTATACGTAAATAATTACACGTCTATAGAGTTTGGTAAAATGAAACTTCCTCACCTTACCTCTAACCTTACCCCTAGAGCGTCGAATATGAACAAACTGTAATGAAAAACGCGGAAACATCTGTTAATGACGTTCAACTAATTCAAAGATTAGAAGAGCACGGTGGAGTAATAAACAGCGTAGCTTTCTACGGAAATCATCTTATCGCTTCTGGATCTGGGTTAGTCATATCTAACATAGTTAAATAATTCAGTATACAAGATATCATTTTTTAAATATTTTATTTAAATACTGCCAAACTTGGAAGATATTACTAGGTTAGAAATATACAGGGTGTATTACGCAACCGGACTAAACTGCAACTCTAAGACGGTAGAAGATATGAATGACAAAAATGTCATTCGACAAAACAAAATGATTTATAACGATGTATATTGTTTGGTCCAGTTGTGTAGAATATTTTGTATTGCGTTATTTCTTTCACTGCTTAATCGTGATAAATACTCAGGGACAAGTTAATACGAGTTTGGAGCATTGAGACCGAAGAAGAAGCCAATGCCGAAATTATTACGAAATTTCAAGAGAAATCTTATAGCCCGTTGGATGGTCATAAATATAGTATAAACCATGTGGAATTTAGCCCTTGTGGTCGTATGCTTGCCTCCTGCTCCTTAGATGGAACTGTTATCATCTGGGATACCGAGGTATTAACCAATAGCACGATTATAAAAAGTGAGAGATTATCAACGTTTTGATAGTTATATAGCAAAAAAGCCTCGCATATAACAGGCGTTCGTTAAACTGCAAATTAACATATTATCATTACATATTATCGATTCTCCGTCATTAATTTTACGTAGAACGGTTCTCAAGCAAAATCTTCCTTCGTGAATTCGGGATCCGGTATCCGTGTTTGTCGATGGTCACCGGATGGTACTAAAATTGCTACAGCTGGAGACGATGAAAGGACTACATTATGGGATGTGAATAATATGGAGGAACTTTGGTACATGCTTCAAACTTTTTATATATGTATTTAAATCGAATCTCGATTTCAATTGGTTTGTTATTCTTTATATGCATATAATGTCGTACATATAATATGTATGAGATTACAGGGTGGCCTCCTTCGAACTATTCAACATTCATCTGAATCAATTTTCGCAAAAAGTTAGTATTTAATTATTCGAGTTATTATCCAAGTGAGTCCAACTATGTGCATCACCCTGTATATACGTACAAATACACGTATATGTATGTAAAATAGTGTATATGTAATATATATGTATTGTATATATTATATATTATATAAAAGTATTTAAAAGATTACACAAAAGTGTATATAATATAATGAATCTATGAAAATATTGTTTTTACTTTATATAAATTGCAAAATATTGTTAAGTTGTTGCAAACGTATGTCACAGCATTTTCAGTGGTCATGCCGATGCAATAAACGCGATTGCCTTTACACATGACTCTTGTTACTTGATTACGGCATGCAACGAAGGTACTTGGAGGCTGTTTCAAATCAGTGATAACAAAAATTGTGAAGCGCTGATTATTTGTGGCGAAGCTCATGACTTAGGCGTCCAAGGGTGTGATTTTTGTCCAACATCTAATTTTATAACTAATGGTAAGCATGAATAGTAAAATAATAGAGTAGAATCCTGTTCATGAATTACCGTTAGTAAGTATAGTAAGTATGTGACTATGTATATGACTATTCTGCTATGTTGTATTACAGGAAGAAGTGAGAATATAATTGCCAACAAAAATTCTTATCTATTAGCAACTGGTGGCAATGATTCCTTGGTTAAGTTATGGGAAATAACAATTGACAAAGTTAACGTAATCTCATCAGGTAGTAGTGGAAGCAGTAGCGGTGATGTACGATATAAAGAAAGAAGATCTTTCGCCGGACATGGTGGCAATGTGACTTGTGTTCGATTTCCTCCGATTCAAAGCGAAATCTTAGGAAGCGTAGCTACTGATAGAACGGCGCGTATATGGAATGTAGTGAGTAAACATCCTATCCTCTCCTTTCTCTTCACGAAAAACAGACTTTTCGCTAAATGGTAATATGTTGGGCTAACTTTCTACCTAATCAATATCAATAATAATCAAAAAAGTTTATTAAAAATTAATTTACGCAATAATTTATAACACGAAGTAACGAAAAATGTGGTTTTAGTACTCTGGGACGTGTTTATACGTGCTAGAAGAGCATGAAAGTCTTGTAACTGCCTGCGCTTTTTCGCAAGACACTTCTCTTTTTATTACAGGTTTTGATCAATTAATATATTATATTATCCAATGCATATTTTCTTGATTGATTCTTTACTACATTAACAATTATTTTGAATCATTCGTAGGTGCTCTAGATAAAATTGTCTTAATCTGGAAAATACCTCAACAGTTGATTTCGCAAAATATATTAATAAATAACTTAAAAAATAACAGAAAAAGGGTATGATTTTAAAACATGATGATATAATATTTCGTGTCATCGCATCAGTTATAGGTACGCTTAATTTTTAACATAAAAGGTTGCGGACTGGAAAATCGATGATACGTTGAGATGGTTGGACGAAATAGGCTTATCGATATTAATTAAGAAAGCTAATACGATTTCTTTAACGGGACGACATTTACTTTCCCTATCGGAGAATGAATTAACAAACAGACTGGACATAGAACAAGATGAAGAGGTATATCGTCAAAGAACTACAAATAATCGAAGTTATTTTTTTAACTAACTCGTTTTCTACTGTGTTTGTTTCGTAATCATTTACAAAGAAGTACACTTTACTGATTTGCAATTGATTTTAGACAGCGGAAACATTTAAAACACAACTGTACTGGTTAAAACGTGAAGACAATAATTCTTCAGAAATCCCTATAGACGATAGCGAAATATCTCACGAATTTTTATGCCCTATCACGCATGAAATAATGAAAGAACCTGTCCAATGTTCTGGTAAACAATACAAACAGGGATCATAATAAAAAGTATTTGATATTCTAATAAGTATCTTATTTTCAGATGGATTTACATATGAAAAAGCTGCTATAAATGAATGGTTTTTATGTGGGAAATATACAAGTCCAATGACGAACAAACCTCTTCGAGATACTTCATTTACCCCAAATGTTATACTCAGGAATGCGATATACACTTTTCTTCATGGAAATCGACCAACTGATGACAATTAAGTGTTACATCTAATGGTGTGTAAACTAGAATATAAAATGTAACTTCAAAGAAGCTTTTTTCTTTTTTCTTTTTATATATCTACATACTATATTATACATCCACCTGACACGAATTTTTCTTACACTTGAGGTTATGCACTCTCATGAACGGGTATATGAAGTTTTAAAAGGAACAAATAAATACGCACAAAAAGTTGTTAACAGACTAATCAACAAAATCGATATAACATAGCAAATATGTACGTACATTTGTGAGAATTTTGTAAACATCTGCTAATAAATATATTAATTATATAAACACACTGTTCTTTTTTTAAATAGAAATTATATCTGTCTTTATTAGAAATTGTTATCGATATTTTTACCTTATTATACTTTGTATCATACCGCCAAGTCTATTCTACTTCTATTCTACTATTCTACTTCATCTGTGTGTAAGGCCAAGGTCTATTGATGATAGAAGACATGTAGTATATACCAGAGATATATACATATGTACTTATTTACACAAAGTAAAAACGTAGCGACCTCTTGAAAAAAAAAAGCAAAACTATGTATGCTTAGATACAATATGATTCATTGTACATATATGTACTAAGGTTAGAAATCACAATCTATAATATAAGAATAGAATATTCAGTATTAGAATCTTATATTCCTGAAGACCAATACTATAAAAATGAATAAACCATTAAGCAAACTATTGATAATTTTTCAATTGAGGTTACTCATTATTATATGACTATCACAGTCACAATTTCCATGTAGAACAATATAATTCTTTGAATTTCATTTCCGTTTCCTTATTTTATTTTAACCATTATATTTACTAAACATTCGATCGAGTTGTAAATGTCAGAAATTTTTACACAATTTTCAAAAAATCCAGTTTCGGTGTTGATTAATTTTATCGTTTTATATGCGTCACATTCCAATAAAACCGATGACTACATAAATTCTCTGAATACTACTGGCTTGAAAAACTTGGTACGATCGAGGCGCTCGTTGTCCAACGTACATATATACACGTTCGCGGTAAAAAGATACGTACTGTGTGTGTCACTAACGATAGTCAAGCAAAATGGTTTGTATTTTTATGCACTGTCTTTTATTTGTTTTGTAATATTTTGTTGAAATACATATAAATATGTTCAAACAGATGTGTCAGTGAGAAAAAGATATACTTATATATTATACATATTTTTAGGCATCTTACTCGGAGGATCAGTTAGCAGGTACGTAAATGCGAATGAGATCATTGACACCAAGCAGAATAAAATTAAAGAAGGGCGGACAGATGGTTCTCGATGTTCAATTTAGGTCAAGAATATCCTTTACCTTATTAGACTCACCCTGGTGACATCGAATTACGTGTCGGTGATTTCCTTTTATGGTTAGGTATCTGAAAGAAATAGCAGCAGAAAAGAAGAAACGAAGACAGAACACGAATAGCATTGCGTCGTAACAACCGTGGAACCTTTATATTCGGTTTTAACTCGTTTCTGAATGTAGTTTTGTTGGTATATTTGTGATAGGCAATATATGTACATATATATATATATATATATACATATACATATTGTGTTACAAACTTCAAGATTTATTGACATTCTGTATTGTTATCTTTGTTTGGAAAAAATAGAGTACAATATTTAATATATATTATTTGGATTTCTATGCGTATTTGTTAGAATTATCATCATTCGTTTCATCTTTTAAAAGGTGGAACCTTATCATCTAATATATACTTAAATATATACATATACATATTTAAAATACACAATGTATGGTTGTAGTTATCAAGAATTAGCTAACAGAATGATGTCATCAATTGAGGGTAAATAAATTTATTATTCATAGAAACTATCATCTTTTAAATTAAATTTTGACTTACTTAGGCATATTTATGTAAAGTATAATTTTATGTATCCATTATTTATAGTTATGAAATTCTTTTTACTATATAGAATTTCAAGAGGCATTTCAACTGTTTGACAGTCGAGGAGATGGAAAAATTCACGTAGCCCAAATTGGTGATGCATTGCGTGCTCTAGGACAAAATCCAACTGAGTCAGATGTTAAAAAATTTACTCATCAACACAAACCTGATGAACGTATTAGTTTTGAAGTGTTTCTACCAATTTATCAAGCTATAAGCAAAGCTCGCACATCTGATACAGCTGACGATTTTATAGAAGGATTACGTCACTTTGATAAAGATGGAAATGGTTTCATTTCTTCTGCTGAACTGAGACACCTTTTAACCACACTAGGTATGTATGACAATATTTTTTTAGTAATTATTCATTACATGATCATATCATATATAATTCATTTTCTAATTCACAGACTAATTAATTACTTCTATTTTTTGGTAGGTGAAAAACTGAGTGATGAAGAAGTTGAAACCCTATTGGCTGGTCATGAAGACTCGCAGGGTAACATTAATTATGAAGATTTTGTTCGACAAGTGATGTGTGGTTAAATTCCCATCTTACTAGATACAAGTAATTATCAATCAAAGAAATTTGTATCTGCCATAAAGTATTTTTCAAGCATTTAATTCCTTTTATTTACTTGTATTGTATTTTATTATTATTGAATACTACATAAGATTATACATAATAGACATCCCAATATAATGCTTTATTAGGAGGATAGAATAACATTAATCTCCTTTTGTTTGTTTATATAATATAATATATTATGCCTTGATGTGAAGGATTCATAAAAGAGAATATTCAAAATTGAAACTAATGTGAAATTTAAAGAAAGGAAAGGATTTAATTATCCCATAAATCTTTTAATTTATGTATTAATTTGAGTAATTATTTTTAATATTTGTCATTAATTTTATATATCAGTATACATTTAGAACTTGTATGTAAATGGAAATATCCTTTCTTGTTATTTATAAATATGAAGAATTGTGCACTGACGAAAATAAAATTTATTAAAAGTGAAACCTAAGTACAAAATTTAGATATTCTTTATGCATTTAATTATCTGAAATAAAAAACGGGGCATGTACTTTTTTGAAATATATCTATAAATACCTCATTCCCGAAAAATATTAAAAGAGAGGCAGCTTCATTAGTTCACATATAAAGATGTTAATATTGTTCTAAATGCTCATTAAAAGTTATTAATTGTGTAAATAGAATGTTATGAATGAAAAAATCTAATCGATTTGTATCGACTCGATATAACTCGAATCGAATCGAGTGAAGTCGGCATTTAAGGAGGAGCGCTTCAGTATCGTTTCATTCGCCTGAATAGCACGGTTGCCTTGGTGTGTCAGTAACTCTACGATAACTCTTATCGGATAGCGATCGCTGGTCTAGCGAATATTTCATTGTGGAAAAGTAAAAATTACGGCCGCCAAAATTTTACGAAGAAAGAAGTATGAGTATTAACTCCGGTTTACCATTAAGTAATTGTGGAAGTACTAAAAAAGGCATAATAATGCCAAGTTTAATATCCAGCAATTGGTAAGTACCGTGCGACTACTGCGCCATTTCTGTCTTTGCTTGATCATCGCCATCTTATATTCTATTTATTGGAATTTATGTTATCCTTACAATTTTTCTTCAACCAAAATACTTCTTATAAAAGCAAATTAATAGCAAATGTCGAAAATCATTATTTTCTTTCATGAATAAAAATTTCATCAGAAGTACTTCAGAAATATGCAAACAACGCATTAATAATTCACATTACCTTTCGATTCTATCATTTACCTTGATAGTAGTAAAAATCTTCGGATTTATAATGTATTTTATAATCACTGTTATATTCTCTTGTATGCTAGGAATACTTATAAACAAAATTACACATTAAAGAGATATAATATTTTGAAGTAAAGTGATTTGATAGAACAAATACAAACTAATTAAAACTAATGGTGCGAAAATAAAATGATAATGAAATTTTAACGTGACCTATAATTTTTTGAAAGTATTATTTCCATAATATAATATGCTGCCACGTGAATCGTGAACATCCATCGCGTGACGTAGAATCGGCGCGTATGCGTCGACACATTGTACGTGTCAGCTGTTTCTTCTCTACATGTAAAGCACAAAAATCTAATAAACAAATTTTGTTACAACTTTATTTCGACCGAATAAATTCCTTTTCATAAGAATAAATATCGAGGTTACATTGATATTACAGCAGTTTTTACTAATTAGCAATATCGTATATATATAATACAAACTGTTATACTGAAACGGAAATAATCGTACATTAGATGTATATGTGTAGTATATAGACAAAGCATAGAGATTTCTTACATAATTCTTATTGTAGTCTAGAAGTTGGCATGTGTGGAATAAAATCATGATATAATCATACTTTCAATATTAAATCATAGTTAGAAGAAAATAGTTGTCAAAACAAACTAATTTTACTGTAACGATATAAATAAAATATATAGTAATTAATTACTTCTTTCAGGCATTAAGTAATAAATGTGAAATCATCAATTTTCCACGGTGACAATTGCGTTATTTTTATTACGGTGCGAACGATAACCAATCATATAAAATCGAACGGGAAGACGAAATGAGTCACTACGAATCTTTATGAAAATGCATATTCAGTTTTTATATAATTAGCAGTCTGAACAAAAATATCCACAATGCAATTTTAATCTCGTCTTTTTCCTCGTTTCACAATCGTATAAAGATAAATTTGAATGTACTTAGTAGAAACTCGTTGATAACGAATGTACTTACAATAAACAGTGATATCTAAATTTACAAGCGTATCTAAGCATACATAGTCTTAATCATAATTATCTTCCTCAATAAGTTCACTTCATTATCGAGATATATATATGAAGAAATGTTATATATATATATATATGTTGAAAAATATTCTCTATCGCTAACATTAATCATGTGTTTGTTAGCTCCTTTGAACTATTCTATAATTAATTTCAATTTACGATATATTTGTCAATTTCATATCAACCGGTTTTATTAATATGTTTGAGTTTGAAATTCTATGATTTTCCATGAATACCTTATCTAATACATTACGCGCCACATACGTGCGGCAAGTATAAGATTCCAAGAAACGAAAAACGAATATAATTTTTATCTTTTTAAAACATTGTGAAGTGAAATGTAAATATATACAAAGAAAGATAAAATACTTAAAAATATAAATAACCTGATAGATAATTAAAAAAAGGAAATTTAATTACTCAAACATTATTGTAATAAAAGTATATCAGACAATAATGATAACATAACTAATCGTGGGCACAATAAAATTTAATTGAAATATGAATTACAGTGACATGTCAAGTAAATATATGGACGAAAGTTTAGAGGAAGGCTCTAGATTCCAACAACATTATTGTATAACGTTGGGTGTGGGGCCTCTGTGGTGGTCCTGATGTGCCCCATGCCGCATTGTCTGTATCTACAGTCAACACAGAGAGCCGCGGCGTGGGGATCAAGCAGAGTCAGCTCTCTGTGAGCTCCCACATTGTTCAAGTACGTATTTACAATTATTATATTGGATGAAAATATTTTTCTATATCATAATACTATTTAAAGTATTATATTTTCTATATTTAAATTTTCTCTATATTTGTTTATAAGGTTTATATGTATAATTCCAATCATGTTACTAGGAGGATGAATTATTGAAAGCTGTGCGAAATAGCGAATCATTACGCTTGACATTTACTCTACATTTGACGGAAAGCACATCCGTTGAATGGGAAACTGTAGTATGGCGTCATTGTCTTTATATTCGCGTGCCAAGCTGCCTTTTACCCGAAGGTTCGAAAGAAGGTTTCGTGTCTCTCCTGGAATACGCTGAAGAAACATTACGATGTACAAATATCATCATTTGTCTGCGTAAAGACAGAGCGGATCGAGGTACTTGTCGTCAACCGTTCTTTGACTCCAATGAAAATGATTATGAGGAAAAAAGTTTCTCGTCTAAAACACTTTGTTGTTATGGTTTAGCAATGCTGGTTCGTACCTTCATGTTTTTGGGCTTCACTGTACTACCGCCTACTCACTCCTTGGTACCACCAGGCAGTGATGCTGGCAATCTCTACATGCTCTATGCCATCGAGTAGTCAACCAGAAGCTCGACTTCTCTTTCAAATTTAACGCACAGGTATTTTTTTTTTTTTTTTTTTTTTTTTTTTGTTTTTGTTTTTGCGTAAATATTATCACTTTAACCAGTTCATTTTTTGTCGATCTAAGCTTCTAAGCTTTGCTATTTCCAAGTAACTCTTATCGTTTTTCTATACTTTTTTTTTCTTTTTTGCCTTTTTCTCAATTACAGGGGCTAACAAGTACATAAACGGAAACGTATACGTTCTACAACCATCGAAACGAAAAATAAATTACAATCCAAAGGTCTTAAATAGTAAACGGAATTTCTTTCTTTTCTATTTTCTTTGCTAGTTTATGTTATTTACTACTAAGAAAAATCACAAGTTTAGGATTTCACGAAAAAATATATAAAAATTCAAAATTTTCATTTCGCAACTTGCTATGATCATAAAATAAATTATTGTATTAGAAACTAACGACTTCGAAAGATGTAAAGTATGTAAAATATGTCAAAAATAACATTTCCAGCACCTTGGCGTTAAATTTAAGAGAAATATCTTTATATGTATACGTACGTACATATATATATAGGGAGAGAGAGAGAGAGAGAGAGCGAGCGAGAGAGAGAGAATGAGTGTGAGAGCGAGAGAGACATGAAGATGTACGGAGAAAAACGAAGAAATACAGAACAAACCGAAACTGATAGTCGGGTATATGTAGATCGCCAACATAACAGGTTGTGGGCGAAAATGTCGATTCATTCTCTTGAATACAATGTTAAGATCATATGAACAGCTGACGAAGCTTCCCACGTAAAAAATTTGACGGTATCAAGGCTTAAAAGTTACATAAACCTATGAAACGTCAAATTATAAAAGAAATTTACTACTAATAAATCTCAATGTTAATTGTATCAAATTGGATTTTACCGCGTTTTATTCTGTATTATTATACATTTTTAAAATCATTTGTAAGTATTATTATTCTATATACACATATACAGATATTTTATACATGTAACGATGCGCAACTAGTGTTTGGTTTGTCTTAAATAATTAATTTTTGTTTAACTTGTATTTTTTACATGATGTATACAAATTCATTACTTTCCCAATAAAGATTAGTTCAAATAAAGCATCAACTTGTGATACAATTTATGAAACTTTGATATCATTCTGTATCTGTAATGAGATGTGAAAACATAATTCTAAACATAATCCCAATTAAAAGATATATTTATAATATTTAAAATATTTCGTTAAAATGTTTACTAAAACAATCAATTACACACTGGTAGCGATCGTTGTAATTGTAACTAGGTCGATATTTTCTTTTTGCTTTATTATGTTTAGGTATTTAAATAATATTTCTAATGATTGTAATTATAATTATAATCTTTGGTAACCCGAATCAATTAACATTGTGGAGTTTGTTTTAGTAAATGCGTTCTTTAGTGTTGACTTGATAATAGATGACGTTAAATGACGTAAAAAAAGTGTTAATAGCTTGCTAGAAATATAGATAAGTACAGAATAATGAATTAGTATACGTTAACGCAAATAGTTTACGATTTATCTTGAGTTTTCAATTGAAAATAAAACTCTGCGTTCTATTAACTAGTATTGTATACTGTATTGATATAGTTGATTACATGGAGATACATGTATGTTACATTTATTATTGTGGAATTACCGAAAACACTCTTGCTAAATAAAACTTTAGAAAAATGCATAAATTTTGTACTTTGTTCTATATCAGAAGAATTAAAGAAAAAATTAACTTTTATATGTATACCTTTGTATATACAATGTCCACACACGCACATAAAAGTAGTGCTCAGGTCCCCACTTAGCAGAAGCTCCATATCCTCACCAGTCCGTTCCTGTAACTAGCTTCATTGTGATAGGTGACCTCGAAACTCTGCATTTCGTATATTAAACAAACTTTTAGCTACAACAATAGCTACAACGATAAAATATCGAGTTTTTGTAACTACGCAAACACTACTATATAAAGAATTATATACTTAGATACATGTTTTAAACTTGTAGTATCTTCTCGTATAATAATAATTTATTACTTCATATAAAGGTACAACTCAGCAATATAATCGTATTAATAATATTGATATAACATAATTCAATGATTGTTTTATTCTATTATTATTGTAGTATTATTAGCAATGTTTTCAAACAATACAGATTGCATGGCGTATATGAAGTGTTGGTGATTTAAATTATGTTCATTGAAGATTTTTAGTAACAATATGATGAATGAAATTTCTATTCATGGTTATTTTATGGTTTCTTTAATTGAAATAACAGAGTACGAAAGTAAGCAATAAAAGTGAAAACGAATATATCAATACATGATATAATATCGACCCGATTTATAAGATGTTTTTTTATAACATTCTTATTCAAGTAACTTGTTATCTTGCACTAATTACACAGATGTAACTTAGAACGATTTGGAATATTGGATAATTCTGTAAACAGTTATACAACTTATCATCTACAACGCCTAATTAATTCAAAAACTTGTACTTCACTTCATTTTATTTTATAGTAAATTAGTCCTTTTAATGTCAATATCTATTTCATCTGAGTTATTTTTTGGTACCAAACCTAAACTGTTTAACATTCCGGATGGTGCTGTATCCTCAACCGGGTAACCAGACACTTTGTTACATTTAATCAAATGTGTGGCTAATTGATTTCCATCGGTTGTTGCATAACCGCATGAACATCGCATCTTTTTATTTAATGGAATATTAATAAGAGGAGAAGGAACTACCAAACTAGTCATCGGTCGTTCGTTATGAATTTGTTGTTGATGTTCCTTAAACGCACGCCAACAACAAGTTACGTAGCGACACAATTGGCATATTTGTTCACCTGGATAATGATCTTGTTCATCTATATCCTCTTCGCATTCTTTACAGGATAGATGTTCAATTGGAACGTTCACCGTAATTGGACCAGTGATCCATTTTTTAACTCTTTCATCGTGTGGTAATTCCGTAACTGGACTATCGAATTCAAATCGTCTATTTTGAAATCGTTGTTTTGAAATCATTATTCCGTTATTACTAACTGAATACGGAACAACCTTTGTACTAGACACAGAGTCATGCAATTCCCTTTGATGTCTTTTTAATGAACTTTTCTGATTAAACCAAAGACAACATTTGGAACATTTATTTCCACGTCCTTGTTCCCTTCTGATAACATGTCTTTGCATATGTAATAAGAATGCGTGAACGCTGGTAACATTGGGGTTGCCTTCTTTTGCAAAATCTATTACTTTCAAACAATAAGGACACTGTAACCCTTCGCCCTTTTCATGACCACGATAGAAATGATCAATAGCGTCTTTATGACTGGAAGTACGATAACCGCAAATTTCGCATCGGTAAGGCATTTCCGAAGGACAATGCATCGACGATAAGTGGTTAATTAGAAGACCAGTGTTCCCGAATTTTTGTTCACAAATAGCGCAAACAACCATGTCACTGTCAGAATGACCAAAAGTGCTGTGTGATTCCGTAATGTGTGTAATCATCTGATGTTGAGATGAAAATGCAGTGCAACAATACCGGCATACAGGAGAATTTGATTGTCCGGGTACTTGTGGTGGCACATGGCCAATAGTGTGTTCCATTACATCTGTATTTGAACGCAATATTGCAGCGCAAAGAAAGCATTTAAAATATAGGGAACTTTTATGTTCCTTTAAAAGAAGAGTTTTATCACCTTCCATAGTAGCATAGTAAAATTCTTGCAACTGTATCTGATCGTTTTTACATTCCTTATCTATTTCTCTGATGCCTTTTGAATCGTAGATGGCTTTTTTCACCTCTGGCTCTGGACTAATGGCTGTTGTTGGATTTCTCTTTCGTCCCCTCTTCGGACCAGGTTTTGTTGTTTGAACGGAAGGCAATGTTTCTTGTTGTTTCATGTTGCTACTACTTGGGATCAAAACTTCGCAGCCCGAAAAAAATTCTTCTTTATTTATCGTCATAAGTGGTGTCAATGGTGGTGAATTCGTATTTGAGTAAGACCAGTTATGAAACGGATTAGCACCTATCTTATTCAAACGATCTATGAGACATTCGTTTGACTCGATTCCAGTTTGCTCTGCGATATGTTCGATAATGTTGTCAAATGCTCGGGCAGCAGTCGTTCCGTACATTTCTCTCCATACTAATTCGTCCAAAAATTGTTGTATCATTTGTCTACTAAGCAAACTAAGAGTATTTTGAAACATTCTCGGGACAATTTTTCTTAAATATTCCATAATGTGATAATTGCTCATAAAATTTCGAGGACCCTGATCAGAAAATGCTGACTGTGTTACATGATTAAAACCCATTTCTTCAAGAGTGCTTTTATCAACGGTGAAGTCGGTCATAATTTTCGTATCCGGGTGTACCCACTCCTTCAGTGGGTGTAAAATATTATTGAACCGTCGTTTATATGACCTATCACCATCTTGCACCGGATCACACGCTCTTAATCTTAAATCAAGTGTGGCATAATGCAATACACCAAGTACTTCGACTTTAACTTGTCGTAAATTTCCGTCCTGCGATGTTGTACCTAAGCTAATTACACCAACTTGTATCACGGAATTTTTACCTCCCATTTTACGAAATTTATCGCAAATTGCGGCAGTGCAAACACTACGTAAATGTGTATAAAAATTTTTCACATATACATTTGATACCTTTACCCAGGAAGTAACATTTTGAACATTTGTTTGGCATGCCCAATGATAAATTAATTTTAAAAGAATGGTAGGTGTATATGTAGCACTCTGAAAAATTGAACCGGAAAAGAGGGAAACAAAACGATCTGGACAACATTCTGAAATCCAAACGTATCCTCCCGAATATGGAAATGTACCGGGATCACTATACATTCCTAATTTCAATTTCCTCTGATAATTATTATTATTATGTTGCGTACAAAATTGTTCAGACTTTACCAACCCTTGCTGTATCAACCATTCAGCAAATTTTGTAGCCGAGTACATGAGTACGCTCTTGACTTTCAAATCTGAAACGTACATTAATAATTTATATAAAGAAAAGGGTGGCAACCGATAATCACACCCATGTTAATAGGTACCTAACTCCGATCTTTCTTTCTGAGCTACTATTGGCGCGATATCCTTTGTACGAAGATTCGGTCTAGCTACGATGACCAACGAAGGAAATGTTCTGCCTCCGTTTATTTTGTTAAAAGTTACTTCCTTTCCATCTGGAAGATTCTTCTTCGATTCGTCAATTTGGTCGCAAGCTAAAGTGAAAGATTATTGGAATTAAAGCAGAAAAATTCTATTTGTCTACTACATTGACTGCAAATAAATTATCTCTAACGTCAATTCGATTTCCCAGTCAATACACAGCAATCAACGTGACAATCATAAAGCATTTAATTCCACATAAATTCTTCCTCTAACCTGCACTTTTTCCAACTGATATTCCACCAATACTCGTATGCTCAGTTGGTTTTGCAATAGCCAGTTTTGTTGTTGTTGCTGACACCGTTATCGTTGGTGATACCGTTCCTGTAGTCGTATTTATCGTAGCTGATGTTGATGACACTGTCGGTGTAACCTGTTGTTTACTTACAGTTTTTATTCTGAGATTAGTAACACCTTGCGGGCTGGTTGTAGCTAAAACATTAAATTTAATTTGCAGAAACTACGTGTTTAGAGTACGTAATTAGCATATAGCAAATTTATAGATGCTTTATATCTTACTGAAGGTATATTTCAAAGTGATCAAATGGAACTTACTTGGTGTAACAACATGCGTCGAGCATCCTAATTTCTGTTTTCCACGAGGTACTAGTGTGGGCTATATGATTAGAGTAAGATGGGATCAGTTCAACAAAAAAAAAAAAGAAAAAAAATCTGGTAGTGAAACGATATTTACGCATAACATACTTCCTCTATTATATCAGATTGCTGTACTTCGAGCACTTTTGTTCTGCGTCCGGAACGAGTATACTTATACTGCAAAAAAAAGTAAAGAAGAAAAAATAAGTTTTCTTCAAAATAGAACTTGTTAGAGCTTAATAAAGTAATGAGAAACTTTTATACATTTTCTGTTTGAGAATGTGAAATGGTAGATATAGTTGTAGCTGTAGATGTGGATGTTGAATTTGGTGTTAATGTTGAAGTAGAGACTGAACCTGATGAAACATTGGTCATAGAAGTTCCTAAAATTTATTACTTGTTACTATTGGTTTATTGTATATGCACAATAAACAATCATAAACAATTATTTACCTTGAGGCTGAGCAACGGATCCAAGAATAACTCCCATTCGTGAATCCACAACCAATTGTATGTTACCCTGAGATCCATTTGCATTATTTAATACATTCAATTTAATAGATTGGTTTTTATTTTGATTCTGTAATCAATATCACTTTTTAAAGACATAATGATAATTGTATAATACATATATATATTGTTTATAATATCCATAATACTTACTACATTGACAATAGGTTGTGAATTATTTTTAACCGTCGCTTGAGCAGGATTTGAAGGCCTGGTATACGAGAAGATACAAACACTGAGTTTGCTAAAAGAGCAGCAATTGCAAAAAGATAACATCTATGTAGAAAATGATACCTACAATGTATACTGATAACCGTTGACATTGCCTGCTTGGCATACCAATTTACCTCCATGATCTTTAACCAATTCCTCCAAGGTGGCAGCAACCTACAGGTATATAAGTGAATAAATTAGAGGAAAATTGAATCTACCATATAAAATTAAAAAAAAAGAGAATTGTTTAAAGAAAACAAATAAAACATACTCTGTCATAATTTTCTTTGAGTTCTAATCGTAACACTAACTGTGCTTCGCTGAGAGGCTCTTCTGAACACTCCAAATTTAAAGTCATGTGAGGTGGTCGACTGTTCGTTATTGAACGCGTAATCAGTCGTGTTTTCGGCATTTTTGTGGTATGAACAATTTTTTGACAACGTGCAGAACTGCCTACAGGGAGTAACATATATTTAACTTCAGTAAAATTTTACTGTATGTTTTTGCCTGCTTTTCCGCAAGGAACGTTGACAATACCTTCACACTTTTCAGGCTAAAATGGGTTTCATACTAAAATAATGAGTGAACTGTTGCTGGGTTTTCTATACATGTAACTTCGTTTGTGTGATACCATCCGATCTAAAACTATGAACTATGATGGCGGCGTCACCGGCGTCGCCATAATGAAACCAGTGGCAATGATCAACAGCACTGCACAACACGTTCAATGCTGTTGTATTAACAAAGGTGATAACGATAACATAATAATGATTAAGGCAGCGACTATCCGAAGATAACCGGATAATGGATAGAATCACAATGGCGAAAATATAAGTTACGAACAACACCGGCGACCTCTGTGATGGATGAGAAACTTAATGGAGGCGTGGCTTAGATTTCAGTGCACCAATCATATAGACAAGTGTTGACACTAGTATACTAAAAACATAAAAGAAATCGTCCAAAAATCGAGTCGTGAAAAATCAACATGGAAGACATGAAGGTTTATATTCTGCGTTATACATGACATACTATAAGTGTCTCAAATAGAAACAGGACACTCTATTCACTTCTATCTGTCTCGCAAGAACGAGAACTCTGTTGTCTTCTATGTTGATTTTTCATAACTCAATTTTCGGATGGTTTTCCCTAGTGAGTGTCGAAACCTATTTATATGACCATGCTCTGGTGGTAAGATGGCAAACTACTGAACGTAGGTCCTTTGGTCTTTCTGTTCATTTATTTAAATCAGCCGATTTATCTATATTCTAAATAATCGCCAGCTTCTAACAATTAAGAATTTTTTTAATTAAAAAAATGTTCTTTATGAGCTATTCTATTTAATCTTTTATGTATCTGTTGATGTACTTACTAAACTGTGTATTAATTGAAGAACTCGGGAGGTTGACTGATGGGATTGCTGTGTTTTTTAAACGACGTATGCGACTATCTAGAAGAAAAAATGTTGGTAAATTCCCGACACGACTTTTAAAAAATCGTAAATTTTATGTCCAACTCTATATATAATTATAATAATACTTGATGGGATAAAATCTTCCTTTGTAAAGTGTAATGAGCATACTCTCATAGACGATGATACACTCTTGCCCATTTTTAAAACTTTCACCCATGCACTGAAGCGGTCAATAATTTCCTCTTTATTTAATTTGTTTTTTAATTTAACTAAGTTTTCATTTTCACGGGGAAAATGATAAAAACGGACAGTGTCATGTTTACATGCACGACTGTTACAACCGTACACACAGCAATATACTTTACTTTTATTTTTTCTGGCAGAAAATTCCATTTTAATTTTTATAACTGCTTAAATAACTATGTGACTCTTACTACACTGATCAATTTAAAAGCATTAAATGAATTTAAAAGCACTCGTTTTTCACAACGTGTCCATTTAAATATTGATGATCATATGAAATAATATGGATACTGGATACTCGACCTACTCTCAGTAGTTTAGTTTTGCTGTCACTAGTTGGCGTATCAAATTTTCAGTTTCCTATGGTTAATGTTTATGCTGAGTACATACGTATTTACATAAGTAAGTAAGTAAGTACATACTTGTTAAATTAAAACCAAATCTTTAGCATAAATTATTCAGATAAATTTATTACTTAGATACTACTACGACTCAAAATAAATTGTAATTATCTTTTCTACATTAATTGAAATACGAAATAGGAAGATTGTCATTAAATCTTATACACATGATTATATTAGGTTATATGTATACAGTATACATACATATACATAATAAGAAACTGTTTGCCCAAGTCACGGAACATTTTAGTTATTTTCTTGGAAATTAATTAGGGTTTTTTATCTGGGTAGATTCTGTGTACTACTCTGTATTTTTTTATAAGTCTACTAGTATCATCTTAACAAATATATGTTATGTACTTCGTAATTATCCATTTATTAATTTAACGGAATTGCGATGGAAATATATAATGTTCATAAAGTATATTTTTATCTCGAAATTGTTATTTGAAGAGAAAATAATTGTTATTATCACCTAAAGGAAATTCTGATAATGAATAAAGAAAGAAGACACTGTACATGTTGTATGCGAAAACGGCAATGAGGATAGGTTTCTTTTTTTATTGGAAGATTCTATCACTGTAGTTTCCATGACTCCTTAACGTTAGGATTATTGGTAGAACAGTTTGGTGGCGATGTTTCATGGAAGTAAATTACTGGCCAATGACGAGCGGTATATAATGGTGATTGGCGATAACTTGTATGATCCATTGCAAAATGATATGGATAATATGTTTCGCTACAAGGTCTCCATTGATCTTCGTTGGGACCCACATAACACCTACAAGATTGTTTAATTAGTTATTTATTTATTACCAGACCGTCATATTTTTATTAGAGAACTTTTGTACTATAACTTTTAAAATTTGGATTATAATACATACGGTTTACGATTAATGATAAAAAACGAAGAAAAATGGAAATAAAATGGAATTAACTCAATCGATATTAATCGTACCAAGGATGATGATATCCTTGTGAAAATCCACATTGATGACTAGGTTCGCAGCAGTAATCCCAATTACCATATTCATTTTCAATTTCACAAGACCAGAATCCAGTGATCTCATTTCGTTGACAGACGGTGCCGTTTTTGCAAGGAGAACCGTTTACCGTATAACGTCGAGATGGAGGAAGCTGGTTTGTTGCTATTTCAAATAAAATTAATAGATAGCGATGTTAATGTAGTTCAACCTATAACTCATTGGCTTTCCTTTTTCATCTATACTAAGAATAATTATCATTAATGATTTATGTCGGTCGAGGTTCAGCTATATACAAACGCGTGTGCTTAAGCCTAAATATAGTGTAATTTTAACGTAAAAATAACTGAAATTTTTTTCGAATACTTGAAAGCGAGGACCAGCGATTATGTATAAGAAAAAATTATTCAGAATGTTGACTTTGACAACACAAGGTCATCGAAATACTTACAATGGAAAAAGTTATGTCCATATTCGAAAGTACCAGGTTCAAGAGGGGATGCGTTGTCTCCACTAGCCAACTTATGTTTGTAATCGTGTTCCTCAGGTCGAAATTTATTTCTCCATCGAGTGGGATGATAGGAAGCTGGCTCATGAGGGTGATGTATTTCGCTCTCGGGTGTTCTTTGAGCATTCGGATAACCGAACTCAGGAGGATGTGATTGATCGTGATTTTCAAATGTTGGTGCATTTGTCGTATTGAAAGCATTCGCGATTAAACCACAATATGGATCAAAATCTTTCCATGTATATAATGTGTGATCATTATCGTGAACATAGTCCAGATTTGGCCTTAGATCTCGTATTGATATGTCGCTTAAAAAACAGTTACTCCGTGTATTATCGATAGTAATGCTACGAATGAAATTAATCATTATTGTACGATACTTTTTCAACACTATACATACCTATACTAACAGACTGCGGATGTTTATGCAAATTATTATGTGTGCCTGGTTTTATGGGCACGACTCAAGAAATGGAATCCAAGCAAAGGTTTATTTCACCTACTAAATGTTATTATGATTACTATACTTTGGATATTTTATAGCGGATGTCACTGTAACCGTGCTACAACCGGGCAAAGAATGATTTCTCATTTTGTGTATTCTCGCATTTTTCAATTTCCCCTAAATGCATAAGCATTCGCAGACTACATATTAATACTCACCGAAAGTGAAGTACTCACATGTAATTAAACGACATACAAGGTACCACACCGGCGTTTCTCATCGTCGAACACCTTCGGCGGCAATCCTGTTTTGTAACAGCTCGCATCGAGGAAATCACTGCGTGAGACATTAATTTGCATGGTCTATGATATTCGGAATAACAAAGTTCGTCCATGTGCGATTGAGACGATCCCTTGTCGTACGGAGTAACTGCATTCGAATTTGATAGGGACGAAGGATGCATTTCGCAACCATAAGATAATGTATTTCTTTCATACAACTCAGCACCATCCATATCTGGCATATCGATAGGATTTATTTCTTCTGCCGGCCAATCGCTTAAGAAACAGTTAGGTGATACGCGTTCATGACTGTACACTTTGTGATTGTCCATCGCATATTTGAAAACGAAGCTTCTACAAACAAATTCTTGCGACGTGGTGCACGCAAATTGACATTCTCCAAAGTCATTAACAAATATTGATTTCTTCATGACATCCATCGGCATGGTAAATCCACTTCTGATCCTCGAGAAACATTCTTCCAAAGGATATCGATTTGTTGACTTTTTTAAGTAGCAGTTCTTAGCATCTGACGTTAATACGTAGGTATCGTAATCGCGATTTGGTTCAAGATCCGTGTAAAAATTTAGATCCTGATAGGAACGATCGCTTAGTAAACAGTTATCAGTAGGATTCGTGGTTGCCACGTTGCATCTATATAAATACAAAGAATAAAATTAATAACATAACATAATTCGAAAGGTGACCTCGACGTTCTCTAGTGAGAACGAGGTCACTGATGTTCAACTACGACGGAGTTGTTGAATTTTAACGTTCGATGAGACAAAAGCAGCTAAACACGCAGTGATTTGCGAAAGTATTTCATCAATTACCGTATTTACAAGTTTCTCGTGTTATTCAACATTTATTAAATCATTTATTATTTGATTTATTTGATCGTTATTTGGCGTTATATTTATTTCAAATAAAAAATGCCCAACCCTTAGGTATCAGTAAAAATTCTTCTATTCTTTCGCTTACCTATAAGCAAAGCTTTCGCAAGAGAAACTTGTTTCATTGGTACAAAACTCTTCGCATTGTTCAAAATCGTGTGCCGCGCAAGTCTTTCGTAAGACGCTTCTGCTTAATTTTGAACCTGAGGCAGCTTTCACTGAACATTTTCGTGTCATTTGTGATGTCTCGTGTTTTTCATAATATGGTTCTTTTGGAACGGACACGTAATTATCATTATAGCCGAATGCACTGCCGTAATTGTACAATTTCCCATAAAATTGCTCGTTCTCGTTAGGAATGGAATATTCCTGTGTCAGAGGATGGTCTAATCGTGAATTGGGAAAACGTGGCGATTTTGCGTCAAAATATCCTTTATCGTAATCAACGCGAGAGTTGACAAAGGTATTGTCGTTAATGATATCGGGATTGCGAGACTCCGATTCTTTCCAGTTGCGATTCCAATTCAAATCATGATAACGAGACGTAAAACCTATTTCGTTTGAAATAAAAGTAGTATTTTCATTAATAACGAGAAAAATATGTTAGATTATTGTTTCGTTTGTGTACTCTGTCTTATATCACTACTCTCCTCCAATTACATCGTAATCGTATCGTATCATAATCTAAATAGAATTATTTACCATGAGGCTGTTCGTAATGAAATGGTTTGCCAGATCGTGCGAGGCCATTTGAAAAATCATAAGCTGATTCGCGATATAGCGGATAATTCTCTTTATAGATCGAATGATCTGTGTGCACGAAATCTTTATTCGCATTTTCACGGTCCAACCATGTGTTTTGACTATTTTCTCGAGAACTTTTTACATAGCTTTTCCAACGTGGTATACCGTTATCATGCCATGCTGAGGAAGGGCAATTGTCAACCTTCTCGTAATAATCGTAATAAGAATCAATTGAGAAATCTTCATCGGTATCCATGCGAAGATATGGTGTTGATGTCAATTCGCATGTGCACTTTGAATCATCGGTCCTACGTCTTCAAATTACGGGAAAATTATATTATAATCCATAGTTGAATTTTGTTATCGCATATAGTTTTTTTAAAAACCAATTCAATAACACTACAATATTCTATCGCACGCAGCTACGATGATTATAAAAAATAAGATCATTGTACCTCGATTTATCTCTAATTTTGTAATTAAAATGCATCTTGTCAAAAATAAGCAATTGTCTGTCTACTTTAGAGCGATAACGTATATAGAGACATTTTCACATACCTATGATTAAAACCTTTACACACAAAAGTCTTTTCGTAATCACATGCTCGACAACAATCCTGTAGATTTTCACAATTGACGATACGCTCGATGAATAATCCCATCATTTTCTTGCCAGGTAGCAGCTTTCGATGACAAATTATAACTAAATTTTTGAAACATATTTATCTAATTGTAAGCTATACATACATCTATATCACACGCAACATTAACAGATCGTAATACGAGAACATTTGCGTAACATTTACTAATAAATGAATATGTAAAATCCTAGCATTAGGATTTGGATAATCCTGTCGTATCATTGTAAACTTACGTGCAAAATCATCGTTATTACTTCTCTTCGAGATCGTTGAACTATGAATCGTACGAAGAAGAAGCAGTGAGATAAAGAGACTCCAAAACCACGATTTTCTAAACATATCTGCTTCTGTTTCTTTAATTATTAAAACCGACACAGCCAATTCAGAAAGCCTCTCTTTTCTTAATCGAAATAATTAAAGTCGTTGTATTTTTTGGCCACGATGATTTTCGTAACAAACACAAAAATATTAATTTTCGTGATCATACTTCCTCCATAAATCTTCTTCAACTTCTTCCAACTATATCGAGCTACATTTATTATGTATTAACAGTATTATTGAGTATGAACGAAGAACACTACACCCTTCAAGAGATACCGAACATGTGTAAAATTGTATACGATGGAAACACCAAAACGTGTAAAAAGTAATAATGAAATTGAAGTCCAGCATGGTTTTATAGAAAAGTGAGTGCTTCGGATGCAATAGTGGGAGGAAATATTCGCACGTTGGAGGAGGGACATCATGATGATTGCTAAAGGTTGTTTGGAAGAATTGGTTTCTTAATATGCAAATACAACGATTGTCTTCACAAATACAGCGAGGACCGTAAGTATCGAGGCATCTATTGATATTTATTACAAATTGAATGCTTCTCGCTGCTTCTATCTTCTAGTTGCTTTATTATTGTACTGCGAATATTTATATAAATTCACATATTCATGGCTCGTTCATCAAACAGAACAAGTTAGTCGTATGCTATGATATTGAATTTCTTCAATTTTATTTATCGAATTTTAAAATTGTATTATAATTTTTGATAGAGTCTGTATTCAATACGTTAGAATTCTATATGGAAGATACTTTTTACTTGCCATTACTTGCCATTTTGTTTCATTATCAATTTACTATTAATTTTTCATACATTAAAATTATGTCACTTTAAAACTAAGCAAGCTCTATTATTTACGTCCTTCGAGATACGTCAAGGATACAAGATGCTATTATTTCAGCTAGCTCGATCATTCTAATTGTAGTATGATTCGAAAAAATTGGTCATTTACATATACATCCAGTACTTTTTTGTCGATGAGCCATCGCTTCTAAGAAAATACTAACTTTATAACACGTTTATTTATATTGAGCAATTATTATCACATAAAATAGAAATGTTTGGAAATTATAGTAACGATAGTCGCGTAATTACACTATCAAAAATGTATTTATTAGTATTTATGCAGTGTATATATATATATATAGTGGGGCATAAAATATTGCAACTTACCGAAAGGTGTGGGCGATGTTTCTTTATTTTTGTTTCCAATAATATCCAGAACACTACGGTTATTGTCCTCGGAAAGAAATCGTTGATCGTGATTAATAAGCAAACCATAGCTACCAATACGTCCATGATTCGTCATGCCATTTTTGTTTCTTGAAATTTCAGAAATATATCATTTTACATGATTTCTTTAAATTGTTACGTTCGATGCACTGTAGATTACTGATCACTAAACTGTGGATATTTTCTTTGCCGATCGTGAATATGATTTTCTATCGTTAAAAGTAAAGAGAGAAATAAAAAGGGAATTACCTTGAAGATGTTAACGTATTATGTGGTGCCAATACCGAAATTGGTTCTGGTATTAATTTTGAGAAGGGATTATCATTGTTTATAATGGATCCTTTACTAATAAGCTTATTTGCTTTCGTTGAACGATTTTCATCTTCGCGTACGAAACTTTTATAGAAACGGTCAAAATCGCACCATATCGAGTCTCGTCGTTTTTTCGCGTAAACATCGTACTCCTGATCGGTTTCTAAATTTTCTAATGCCGGTATCTGTCGACTAATTAGACAGGTACTGTTACCCTTTACACCAACGCTAGAAAGAAAAAGAAAGTGAAAGAAAGGGAACGTGGTATCGATTGGTAAAATGCCACGGTGGCTCGATAAAATGTTACGTTGATTTAAACAATTTTTTCGCGATATCGACAATATCCCGTACCCAAATGAAAACGCATTGCAATCATGCTTCTTTCCTAAACAATTTTTTTCACATTCCGTTAAACTCATGGCATTAGTTCGTGACGCGATGTCCATTTCGGGTAACTTAGAACCAATGGATATCCTTGTAAAACAATCTAAATCAAAAGATCTATTTTTATCGTTACAATATTTATAACAGAAACACATTTTCTACGAATACGTTTTACTATACGAATTACCATTCCCGGTAGGTGTTAAACGATTATCAATTGTAAGACACAGAGTATGTGAACATTGTTGAAAAATACTGAAAATTTGGAACACGAGTGGCAAAGATATGTAACTCGGTCTAAACATTTTAGCATCGGTCTAACGAATGATTATAATTTGCTTATATTTTCAGTCGAAAGATTAATCAAATAAAGATTCGATCGGTTAGAACGGCAAATAACCGGATTCACTATTATTATAAAACGTAATGACATTATCGATAACGCGGCCATACATCTTACACTAGATACTTTAATCGAAATGAGATAGTTTTCTAGTTAGGTTTCTGTAACATTCAACGATCTAAACTTGACTGAGAATACTAACGAACAGTAATGCTCTCTTATACAAAATGTAAAGAGTGTTCTCCAAAGCCGCTATTACGTTAGAAACGTTTCTCTGCCCGTTGCTTCTCCTTCTTCTGTTGTAGATCTCTACTCATAGACACGAAGAAACTCTTTCAATGTGCACTTGCGGCACATTGTTCTCCTGGTTACATGTACATCACGATGTTCAAATAACGCGCTCCTTTCTTCTCGCGTTTATTCACGCGACTTGGTCGCGCAGAATGAACGCCGCTAATTGGGTTACTCGCACAATACAACTTTACGCTGCAGGTACATACCTGAAATGAAATTAAGGATGCAGGATTTATGTAATTGATTAAATTTATCCTCTGATATACAGCGGCTCACAAAAGTACTTCAACGCTCATAGAAACTTTTTACAAATATATTATGTATCTTATACAAAACGTTTTCAGATTTCATTAACATTGTAATGACCGTAGAGCTTTGGAAAAGACGAAATTTACTTACTTATGATAAAAATAATTTCTTGTAAAATTTGTTTTCAAGTTTACAGTTGTTTTTCCAAAAATCAATATTCTTAAGTCACGGCATCGTTGCACCACAGGAGGCATACAATTTCAATCGCTTTAAACGATTATCACATTTAACGGAATCTCTCAAACGAATTCCTTATGCAGTGAATCATCATTACTATGAACTATCTGAGGCATAACGGCATAACCGAAGGTACTGTACTAAAGAAATGCTTATGTAACGGAAGTGAGACGAGTTAAACATAAACAAAGCTGGGATGCGTTACGCTTCGCGAAGCCTGGCCCAAAGAGGGAATGACTCACCTTACCACTATCATTCTGTGCTTATGAGCACAAAATTCCTCTATTTGTTTCATTATGTACACTAAACGTGATACATAATAACTACCATAATTAGTACTGAATTACATTAATAAATTTTATACCCGCAACTCGTTGAACGAAGAAAGAAATAATTACATTTTTAATTTCATTTCAAATATCATAATTATTTGATATCGATATGAGTAATATCACATATATCATATCAGAACTACTTAATGTGTCATAAAGAGCATAAAATATTTTTTATTTTCATTAAAAATGTATTAAAAATATTAGTTATATAAGAAAGGCATAGTTATAGAAAAATTTACAAATGGCATATATTTTTTTAAACCAAAAGTAAGAATCTGCGCATTGATTCGTGTACGTATTTATGCACAATAGGAAGGTTGTGATCTTATCTTAAATCGTTATCGAGGAATAATTACAAAGAACATATGTTCTTCCATATTATCCATATTTATAAAATCATTGAAATAAGGAATCGAAAGAAGGCTAGCAACAGGCATAAGGTTTCTCTTGCATTCCGTGAGCGATACTAAGGTGTTGAGCACCTTCCTCGACAATCGGTGTACATAATATGTCTATATCGTTAGGATCCAAGTTTGTCGATTCGTATACTCTTATTGGTGTAGAGTTATGGTCAGTCGAAGATAATCCAAGGAGACCTCTAGCAACAGTTAAGAATACATTCTCAATGCCTTCGCCTTGAAGAACCGACGTTTCATGATAGCTTGCACCAATTTTCGTAGCGTAAAGTCTACCCTCCTCTGCATTGACTTGCCGCTTTTCTATTAAATCCGATTTGTTTCCGATTACTGCTAATACCAGAGCTTCTTCCACGTTTCTTCGAAGTTCTGTCACCCATCGTTTCATTGCTGCAAACGTATTGTACTGAGTTAAATCAAATACCAATATAGCTGCATTAGCATTTCGATAGTACATTGGTGCCATTGATCTGAACCTTTCTTGTCCTGCTGTGTCCCAAATCTATATCCCATAAAACAAATAAAGCCATGCAGTATTCAGCTCTAATAATGTAATAAAGATATCTTTGAAAATTCAGTATATTATATTGTATTTTGTCTTGAAAGTGTTTATACAAATTCTTAAGCAACATCGAAAGCTATTTAACGTGTTCTAACAAATAGAAACATGGAGAACAAAGAGAAATAATTTTATATTTATCGTTGTACCCGTAGCATTATTCCTGTATCTTGTATATTTAACTTGCAATTAAAAAACAATGCTCCAATTGTAGGATTCACCTGACCGTTGTACGTTTTCCCAATATAATGCATGATCATGCTTGTCTTACCGACACCTGAAAAATTACAAATTAGAAGTAGATAGTATTATAAAGTAGTTTGAGCATATCAATGTAAACAATAAACTAACCTAAATATTCTTTAATAAAGCTATACAAGGTTATACATGGTTTCGAGGAATAAACGTATATAGGTATAGACACGAAATATAGAACGAAAGAAAATGAAAAATGTAAAATGTTTATTATTACGCAGAATTTACCTTGTGAACCCAAAATGACTATCTTTCCCTCTGTCTTCATTTTCTATGTTAAAGAGCAATACATAATGACACAGCTACCTTACACTTTCATTTATCCTAGAAGTAATTAATTCAACAACAAAGTGATTTTTGTCATATAACGTATAATCTGGCAAAGCAATTATTAAAAACGCTTCTTGAAAACTATAACAAAGTTTCAAATACATAATAACGATCAGCGAATAATGTTAAAATAAGGTGTGTACATTATATAAAATCTAGATACTACATACCTGTTTTTATAAGATGACAATATTTCTATCCAAATACCGAAGTACACACTTGAGAAGTGAGAAACACGTTGGATTACGAATCATATTTCAATTGCATAAATAGATTTATCTATTGAATAAAACACAGTATTACGGCGACATCTATTATCACTTGTAACAACTAGTACCATGCCTATTCCTATATCTTTAATCTTCCATCTAACTACTTAAATGATAATATACCGATCAACATATAGAAAAAGCAATAAAACTCAGTTGTTATCGACGAAGGATAAAATAGAGAATATCTGTAATACCGACTTTGCGAAGAATTGCAGTGTTATTCACGCCCTCTGCGATTTACTGCGGTGAATATAGGAAACCATATTCAACTCAATTGTCAAGAACGATAAAATCAATATGTGCATACATACACAGTTTCACGGAAAGATCTTTATTAAACTTTTGAAAAGAAAATCTATCGATGTCAATAACTTCGTTTTGCGGCACACCGAATTTTTAATATCGTTCTTTATAATATAGTTTTTGACAAGTAAAGTCTAAAAGCCTTACCTTAAGGCGCGCAGCTGATTCATCTAAAAGTTATTATTTATTTCGGTAAACCGTGTAAATTTTATATACGTAACTTTTAAATAAATTATATGTACATATATCGTGTTCTTCCTCTGTAATATCCTCTGTAGTACGATATAAAGTATCAGTTAACGTAAAATCTGTTTCTAAAAAAACTCGAGCAAACGATTCTTCGTTGATTTGAAAAATTTTTTGGTATTTCCTGTACAAGATCAACGATAATCTAATAAATAGCGATGCTATTTCAGAAGGCGGTTCTCGTTCCTCCTTCTATGTTTCCGACGCCATTTTACATTGATTACGATGCGGTTAGCTCCTTCCAATTTCCCACCGTACTATACGTAAAGCGAGTATTTGTTCCGTTCCTTTAGTGCTATCCCTTCTTGGTGTTTGTTCGCTTCATACACAATACGCAGCCTTCGTACTCATTACTCGCCTCTCCTTTTTATCTTCCTCTCGTTTCTCATCGTGTTCTCGTTTTTGTCGTACGAATTGAAAATCAGAAACGCGCGAGTCAAGATTTCGTCAATTTGAATTCAATCGCACTTATTTTAACTTTTATTTTACTTCAACTTTATCGACACTTCAGTTCCATGATTCGATTAATCTCGCGTTCGGTAAAAATGTGGCTCGTATGGCGCTCACTTTTGTTCTCGACAGCTCGATTGATCGATAAATAGCCGGTTCACGGTAAAGTGAAATGTGAATATCACGTGACAAATATCACCTCGCAGCTCATCCAATAGGTCGCATCTCGTGATGCTCTCACTCTCTCTCTCTCTCTCTCTCTCTCTTGTCTCCTGGCATCGTCGTTCTTGAGTTGATTGTCGTAGATCTTATTATCCCCTCTTGTCTCAAAGAGGGACCAAGCTACAACTCGGGGGTGTGTATGCTCTCATATACTCTCTCTATTCGTGTTCATCTCTACACGTGTTTGCACGCGTGTGTATGTATACCTAGAGGTTAGTCCGACGAAGGGTGAAGTCCCCTTTGTAGCCTTGGGCCAACCTTGTTAGCGCTAATGATGGAATCCGTCGCGAGATCCGCGAACGAGACGAGTCGGATCTTCGATTTCCCGTCATCGCTCGCGCGATTATTCCTTCGTCAGTCATACGATCATTTTACGCCACGATCTTTATTCATCAACGAGAATACATAGATCCGCTGCATTGAAATTTCCAATACATAATTTTTAGTAACCCTGTTAAGTTTCGATCTCTCTCTTTCTCTCTATCAGATTTTTAATACTTTACGAACTTGTTTTCTCATATATTTAGTGGATAGATTAAGTTATATACGAAGGCTACAGGTGGAAGCGTAAGTCACGTTTCGTTTGATTTTTCGATTAAATGTGCGTTTTCTCATCTGTCGAAGTATTCGAAGAACGTCGGTAACATCACCCGCGCGGTTTAATTAACGTAGCGACTAAATTGCGCGATACTATTCGTTTCTTTTGCGAAACATTATGGACTTAGGGATAGAAAGTAAGGCGCAGGGGCGAATGTAAGAAAGAAGAGGAAATAAAAGATAAATAGAAATAGGAAGGAGAGTTGCCGAGCGACCTTATCCACCGTTAGTCACGGAAAGCCATTAGACCGGAAAACGAGGTAGAATCGCAAAACGCAATGGCGTCTAGAAACAAACGACGGCCGATAGGAGCGAACAAGCAGTGAATCACCTAAGCACTTGTTTACCAAGAGAATCAAGAATTCAGGGATGCCGTTCCAAGTCTCGGAATCCTGCCCCATTGGTTTTCCAACCCCACCACGACTTCCTACTACACCGGAGCTAGCGCAATGTCGTCGTCGTCGTCGTCGTCGTCGTCGTCGTCGTCGTCATTCGTCCTCTTTGTCGTGCGAACGAAAAGGACAGAAATAGAGAGTCGAAGGTTGGGAGTTGAGAGTGAAAAGCGCATGAGGGGTGACGACGGCCACTGGCAGACTCGGGGTAGGAGAGAGAAAGAGAAAGAGAAAGAGAGAGAGAGAGAGAGAGAAAGAGAGAGAGAGAGAGAGAGCCGGGAAAGCGGCACTAGAATCGCTAAATGTAATTCGGTTAAAAGGGTTTTAGCAATACAATGCATATAAACATGAGTGCCCCGCCTCCGTTCTCGTCTGCGCGCTCCACACTCTTGCGCCACCCTCTAGTTAGTCCCGCGAAACACCCCGCGACCGTCGTAATCCTTAACTTGGCCGAAGCAAGATTTTCATCGTCTGCGTTCTAACGTGCGATCGACTCTGATAATAATAAAACGTACACTACACACGCTCCCCCGGTCAGATCTTACTCCGTAAATTATTCGGATTAAGGAAATCGAAGTTACAAGGTTCGACGAGAGTCCACTTTTCGATACCACATCGCTGTTTCGATGAAATTAGACGATACAATCGGAAATTTGCGAAATTTCGAATTAGGTCACCAAAATACCCAAAACACTCAAGAAATTCCTGGCCGACAGAGATAGAGATAGAAATAGATAGATAGATAGATAGAGATAGAGATAGAGGTAGAGAGAGAGAGAGAGAGAGAGAGAGAGAGAGAGAGAGAGAGAGCAAAAGGTTTTACGTTATCATTGAAATATTAGACGTTGTACTATCGCTCTCTGTTAATAATTTGGAAATTGATTCTACTTTCCCAGTACGAAAGCGATGTAATTGTTGAATTTGCGTGAAATTAAAGAGGAGAGAGAGAGAGAGAGAGAGAGAGAGAGAGAGAAGAGGAAAAGAAATGGCACGAAAAAGTAGTTCTCTCGCTGATTTTTAAACGAGCTTTAAAACATCGCTATCTCTGTATTGGAAAAACTAGTTAGCAAATTTACAAACATCATGGCACGAAGCCATCCCTTTTTTCACATTTCTCGGGATGTTTAGATGCGCGGCTTGACGATTAGCGAATCCCTTCATTTAATGCCGCATGGAAGAATAAGAAAATAGGAGCAGCGTTGCTCGACGTTTTTGTTGAAATGCTTCCAAAAATCTTTCTTTACTTTCTAGATATGTTCCTGCATTTTCATCGTTGTTTTTCAATCGTAGTATCTTTAGTTAGCCGAAGTTAACCTTCAGAAGAAAGAAAAAGATAAATGATAATATTAAAATTCACTGCGGTTGAAAAATACCACCCGAATGTCTTGATAGATTCGTAGCGACGCTCTGTGAATCTTATTAAAACGCACAAATTAATGGCAAATTGACGATTAAAGGTAACGCTCTCTTATGAATTCGTCTAACCGTAAATTTAAATCATTTATTAAAAATTTAGCGGCGGCACGTATCTTTCTTTTTACGAATAAATACACCAGTCGTGAAAGAAACCTGCCGATGTTTCTCCTCAATTTTCCTCGATGTTCAATTAATCGTAAGAGTCAGCTTTCGTTCGAACGTTTCGTTGTTCGATCGAAATTTATAATAAGAGACGCTATGAACTTCCCGAGCAATTTAACATTATCGAACCTTATCGATTTCAATTAACGACGCCAAACATAGAAAATATGGTTTCTAAATGTTCTTAAATGTGTCATGGAGACCGATCCCCATTTTTAGAAGAACGATATACGACGATATCTGGTATACCGTATAGTTTTTCTTCTCCAGTTCCTTCCCATTCCTTCGTTGACGACTGGTTTTCCAAACGGGTGGTTTCCACTGGCTGTAGCCGGTAAGAGCAGTCGTCCGCGAAACATCGCGGAATTTGTAACGGGAAATTAGCATATCATAAATACTGATGATTCTTCGCTTGCGTGTGGGGATAACTGCGTGGTGGGAAACATATGATCGTGTCTCCTTTGAATATCATCCAGCTTATTTTTACAAGAAAAACCACTCACAATCAGTTTGGAAGCAACATAAACTTAAGACGGATTCGTTTACGTTGCGAATATCTCGTTGATTTTCTGTAATTTTAGTTAAACGCGTTACGAATTCTTCGCATCGATTCCTGTCGTTCGTCGATCCTTTTTCCAAGCTCCGTGCAAACCTGCAACGCTTTGAATAAAATTTGTAAAACGAAGAGGAGTAAATATAGTAGTCGTACTGTTGTCTTCGATATTTGTGATTTATTTTAGGAACTTGTTGCGACATAATATGACGTTTTCCTTCGCATCGCACTTTCTACCCTAGACGTATACGAATATTATTTACAATTATGTAATTTATCATAAATAGATACGTGTTTTCAATTCATGTAGATCTAGAGCAACAGTTGGAGAAGAGTTACAGTCAAGAGTGTTCAATCTTTTCACAAGGCGCTTAGCCATTGCGTTCTAATCGATGGTTTTATACAACTATTGCTGCGAATCGTCGCGTATATATATAATTCCTCCCACTTTATACCCATTAATATAAGCCATATTTTCTTTTCTTCCCTTTGATACGAGCCTTCGTTATGTAAACATTTCAAAACGACTCGGGGGAACACCGTAAAGAGGATTCGATTAATTTTCTAGGCATATCGCTGCTGATAACGGCAATCGTGCGCATGCACCGGTCTGACATGGGCTCGAACTTGTGTACACTGCGTCTCATAACTACAAAACCACCCAGAAACATTCAATTTTTATCTACAGTGTTATGTATTAGTCACCGAGAAGTCACATCAATGAACTTGATAAATCTAAGAAGTAAGCGACGATGTTACGAACACCGTTTTTTAAATCCACTTTACGAAACCACCCAGAGATTTTCAATTTTTATCTCTATCGCGTTACGCGTTAGTCACTCGGAAGTCACACGAATGAACTTGATATTTTTTAAGTCTACCTTACAATCTATCGTTATTCGTGTAATTTTCCCGCGATACGCTTTTACGCGATAACGTACGTCAGTTACGAATAAACCTATGGAACTTACGAACTTAATCGATTCTTCAGAATTGAAATGAGAAATGAAATTGGAAAATTAATAAAAAAAAAAAATAGCGGAATCGATCGGTGTGATTTCTGAGAGGTTCGTGTAAAAATCATTTTGTACCTCGTACCTCCTATAAGAATTGAAAATTTGAAGATACTTTTGTAGCTACGAGTCGCTGTGTATTTATGCGTGTGTGCGTATATGCGTGTATTATCCATCGTATTGTTCCCTATATTTACATACGAGTTTTGCCATGTTACACCAGCATGCGTACAGTATAAGTCGATACTTACATCATACATGCACGCGACTCTATTTGCGATTTGTTTGTGAAATCTAATCGATCGATTTGCCATTGAATCCTTTTTGCACGTACATCTCTCCGTTTTTCGATCGACTAACGATGTTGTTGTTGTTGTTGTTGTTGTTGTTGTTATTGCGTAGTATTAAAAATTCACTCGAGAAACGATCGAACATATCACACCAAGTATCAAAGATATCAACAAGAGATTTAATCGACAAAATGACGCCAAGCAGCAACTTACATCGGTTGGTTCACATTTGGCACACCACTGGGTCGATCATTTTGGTCAGAGTTTTATACCACGTAAGGTCGATAAAGCGGCTCCTGAAGTTCGGTCGCGTTCCTCTGCGTTTCTTGTAGAGTACCTTTGCTATCCTCCTGCGGACTCGGCGAATTTGGATTCGGATCACCGCCAGTTTCCCTCTCGCTGCTTCTCACGTTTCCTCCGTCCTCGACCTTATTATTCGCCCGCGCCTCCTGTTGTGCCTTTTTACTCCTTTTCCATTTCATTCGTCGATTTTGAAACCAGATTTTCACCTGAATTTTAACACACATTGCTCATACATAAATTTTAATGGCAATTATCCATGGGGTGCATAGTGACGTTCGAGTAAATGGACGTGGAGAAGAAAAAGGAAGGTCGTCTATAAAAACGTTAAAGTAACGAAGAAGTTTGCTTTTTACTATGGTACAGCGGAGTACTGAAACACGACACTGAATCGTATCGCTCGAATGCGAAAAAATTGTAGTCGCGTATAGGATACAATACGACCCCTTAAATCGCTGCAAATATACCTAAGTACATGGACTCGATATTTCCTTGCCGAATCCCACAAGAGAACGATGTGTAAATCCTTTGGACAACATATCACGTGCTTGAACCTCCCTGATGTCTCGTTCCCAGCCCTAGTACGTCTTCACCCTTCGAGGAAAGAAACGTGCTTTCTTCTCGCGATAATAGCTACAGTCACTCACGAAAGTATTCGAAAATTTTTATGAATATATAGAACGTATATGGTAGGAAAGTTTTTAAAATTTTACAATCTGTACCGTAACTGTGCTGTAACCAGACACGATTCTCGTGATCATAGAAATTGGGTTATAGAGTTGGTAACATTTGAAAGCCATCGAATATTAGATGTTTATCGCTTATAATTGATAAGAATTTTATTGTCAAACAAATTTATTAATTAGAATCAATGAGATTTTTATCAGAGATCTAAATAAACAGTTATCTTTCGCTTCTAAAAAAAAAAACTCTGTTCGAACTGTGAAATTTTGATGGAAAGAGATGTTACCCTTAGGAACTTCTTTAAAATTCTCATGAAACTGATACTCTAGGACGTGTATTAAAAAATGTTCCATAAAGTGAATAAAAGTAGCGAATTATCAAATATTACCTTTATTTAACGATATAATATCGAATTATTCATATGTTTGTCGAGTAAAAGGTACGAAAGTCGTAACATGAGGGGAAGACAAGTATTCTTGTCAAGAATAATACCTGAGTAACATTTTTTAACGATTTAAAGCTAAGCAAGCTACGAAACGTGAATTATCTGCATAAATATTACAAACAAATAACATATTCAGAATATCGATAATCGTAATAATTATTCGATATTATCGCGATACTATTGAGAACATTTTTAATATCGACGAACAAAATATCTTTCCTGTCGTAGAAAAATTGCTATTCTCGTATTTTACAAGTTCTGTCGAAACTAACACTTTTATTTTCAACAACTATCTTTCATCTGTCCTCGTCGGAACTTGTAATGCGAGAACGTTTTCTAAAAAAAGTTCCACGGCACACGTTTTAAATGAGATCTATGAAAAAGTTCCATAATTCTTTCGATCTCTGATTTTTATTATCTTGATTTCAAGCGAAATACCTAATAATCCCTGATGTTTTAGTAAGTTTCTACAGATTTTTCCAGCTTATCTTGTTTCTCGTAATTGTCCTGATACTTGTGATCGATAGCGTGTATCGAATATATCACGATTAATTAGATTTAGTATTAACGAGTATTAATATACTTGGACATGCATTTCCTTCCTTTCGTCGATACCATAAGGGGAAGATGAAGGAACGATGTGACGAGGAAACGCAACGACCGGACAATTCGGAAACTAAATGCTTCAACTTGAATCAGTTGAATATCGAAACAAATCAGGGACTCAGTCTCCCATAATTCAGACTTTCGTTGCTATTTGCCGAGCGATCCGTCAGAACACGTAAGCTTCAAAGTTATGTTTAAGTTGTTGAACTATGCAAGAGATTCGCTCGTTCACGTTCGCCCCGGCAAAGGAGAAGGGTCCTGGATTATTTCACCGATTTCTCTGGAGGCTTTTTCCCTTTCTTCATTCTCTCTTCCATTTTCTTTTTTTACACCCACGTTTTTTTTTTTTTTTTTACTATACTGACGACTCGAATCGCCGCGTCTTTCCTTAAGTGAAACAAACAAAAAAGAAAGAAGGAGAAAGCAAGAAAAAGAAGAAGAGAAACGACGAAGGAAACTAGAAGGAAAAAGAAGAAATTAAAAGAGAGAATGAATTTGAAGCGATTAAGGAAGCTATTAACCCTCGAACAGCAAAGGCTGGGTCAATTCTGGCTCATGCACATACCATATATAGATAGTTCACCCTTGTTACTTTCAAAATCGTCATATTTTTTTCGCGTGCATTTATGTTACATTTACGTATTATCACTCTGTCAAATTATACGAACGATTTTATTTTCTAAGTAAATTTGGTTATCACGCGGGAGCGAAGGGCCTCTCCCTTCGCACTGTACGACTATCGAATAAAATATTCGGCTCTCATGATAACAATGAATCAGCTTCCGCTGGACGAGGGTTGGTCTATTATGCATGTATTCGATTTAATTCGGTTTAGCGATTTGGTGTAGCGATTCATAAAGGTACAGATGAAGCAGCGTTTACCTGTGTTTCCGTGAGCATTAACGAAGTGGCCACTTCGAATCTCTTCGGTCTGCTAAGGTACTTGTTCTGTCTAAATTGTTTTTCCAATTCGAGTAGTTGTTGCGACGTGAAAGCGGTTCTCGGCCTTCTCGTTTTTCCAAGGAGGGCATGCTGGGCCGCGCAACCTGTCGATGATAAGTATATTTGGATATATTTAACATACTTGGCTCTTTTACGCGAAAGAATTCTTTTTTTTTTTTTTAAAGAAACATTGTCCGGACGGTACACGCTTTATTTTATGATACGAGAAGCATCCTATTATCAAAGATTTTAATTTGCAAAAATATACGCTTTGTCATTCTCAGGCTCTGTTTTTAATCGCGTTTATAGAAACACGAATTTGCATGAATATTCCGCAGTCTGTTATTCCGAGTTTTCTTGTTCGACGCTCACAATTGAATGGAATAGAAGAAAATCAGTATTGCCTGTTATTGATAATATTGGCTCGAATTAATACTAATCGCAAGGAGAGACCAATAAAAATCATCGAATGCTAATGCAATTACCGCCAGTGTAAATCCCCCTGGGCTGCAATACTATGATTTGGGGTTGAAAATAGGAAGGGGGAAAGGTAGAAAGGGAAGGACAGAAGACGAGGGTGACCGCCCTAACGATTAGCCCTATGAACGGGTCTTGGCCAGACCCGATTTTCTCTTCTTTATGACTTTATACGCGCAATAAATCAAAACGAAATTCGACTTCCTTCGCGAAGGGAACAACAACGATGGATCGATGATTATCACTGTCAAATCGTACAATGTATTCTTCAAGACGCGTTGCATTTTGCTTATATAAACGTAGACTATACACCCTCTATCGTACACACTTTCTCGTCCCTTAGAATTTCGATAAACCAAATTTGTACGACATTTGACTTATCGATAGCGATAAGATTCTGTGTTAAAACGAAAATTTTTATTTAAACCGTACGTAACGTTGGCTCTAGTAACTTACATCTAATGAAAGAGAAAAGACAAGAGATTTTGCCTATCCGCGAAAAGATGTTTGTTGCGTGAGCGCATCGTCGTCGTAGCGATCTGTCAACATCCTAAGGCGGAAAAATGAAACAGGCCCATGGTGTTGAATGTTTGACTAAGCGGCTGATTAAGAGCGACATAAGGGTATCGCACGTTCCAGATTAATCTGGCTGTACGCGCGACTAAACATTGCCATGTGTACAAACATTGACAGCCGGTCACACACTTGCTATGTAGGTAAATTGGTGGGTCGCATCGTAAGCTGAAAGCGTTTGGAGAAAAAAGTATGGTGAACCGCGTTGTAAGATCTCGATGCGGATACACCGTACTTTTCACCGCACCTGCATATCGTATAAGTACTTAACACGTAGCATAATGGTGACTTACGAAATCGTTTGAACATTTGTCATACAAGATCACCGTAGACCGTTCAAAATTTGTTCGTGATCGCATATGGAGAATTACAAGTAAATTGCTATAATTTGACGTAAATATACTTTACCCTACGTTTAGAAAAATTTCTACGATCGAACGTAACGAATATCGTACATAATAACATATTGCTATCGATATTACTTCCAAATACAAACCGTCTATGGTTTGGTTTCGTTATTTATGTCGGTCGTAGATATATTAATCGTCCCTCGGAAAGATGGTTTGCCACCCGCTGAGCACATATGGTTCCATGATTTTCCTTCTTTTTCTCCGTTCCCGTCGCAATTGCTATCTCGGCGGTCGCTTCTGTTCGTCTCTACCGATTCTCTGCTATTCGTATTATTACATATTTCCGTTAAATTTGATCGAAACCAATAATCGTGCGATTACACAGACTTCGGTGCAGAAGACTTTGTAAAATCGTGCTAGATAAATGCATAAACGTTCGTACTCTAATTCTAAAACTTTCATCTATTTCGTAAATACGAAAAGAACGATGTTTTTTAAAGACTATTACAGTCTGTTTAATCTAATTGAGACGTAGCCAATGTTACAAAATGATCGAGTTATTATCAATTTCGTTTTATGGGCTCTTTTCTCAGAAAGCTGAATCGTCTTCGAGAAACAATTTCGTTCCTCTCTCTCGTTACCTTCGATGTTTCCTCGGTGAATTTTGATTAAATCAAGCGAAGCCGAATGAAAAAGCGAAAGCATCGATACATAGTGTTGGGAAGCCACTGGAATTGCACGAGTGCGAAGGTGCCAGGGAGAAATGGTGCAAGTTATGACAGATGTCGGTAAACAAGAAGGGCGGCGCACCATCGAGTGGACAATCACCATTTTCGTGCTCCTCTGTGCAGGGTGAAGCAATGGGGTGCTGTTAAGGTTAACGTCGTTCTCACCCCGCTACACTTTTATCATGATAATTTAATTTATTTGGGGTCCTATTAGCCGCTTCACGCCAGGCTGCTCTTAAATCATGCTGATCACCATACCGGTAAACACCAGCCATTATCTGTACTTAACGCTATTCTACCCCACTATTGCTCATATTTCCCGCCCCCCACCCGGCTCAACCTCTTACTGTACCAAATACACACTTCTCCAATTTGTGATTCCATTTGGTATCGTTACTATCGTCTTTTGGTTTTCTCTTTGTCGCATCTGGTCTGGTTCGAAGGGCGAGGAAGTATTTGGTAGTTCGTCTTAGTCAAGATGTCCTATTTATCATTTCAAAACTGAACACGATGTCGTGTTAATGAAATAACATGTTCTGTAGATCTGCATTTATTTTGGAAGGAAATTGTCGATACGTAATACGATCGTTAGTGAAACGACGCGAGCCGTAAAAATATTCTGCCACGGATTACGAACATATAATTTCGATAGAACGTACGACCAGCTTCAAGAGACTAATTGACAATGGACCTGCTGAGAGCAAAGGTAGACTAAGCCATAATTTTTCTAAATGGAAGTTTACGTTTTAAATAGGTGGAGTTAATGCGCAGAGGTTCGTTCAATTGGGCAGTAGTCAGAATTTTACATGTCAATTGTCGCAGTGAATCTTCCCTATGTAGTCTGTACATATACGGTTCATTTCCCTGTTACTTTTGCTTCCATTCTACTGCAATTTCCTGATCCTCCTCGTTTATCTTATCGATCTTTTCTAGTTTCCTATCCTTATTCGTATCTTTATCCCTGCTTCTTTCCTCCCTGTTTTCGTATTTATAAAATGAAACATACTAAAAACGATCAAGCATATAAACTCTTAAAAAGAGTAGTTACATCGTTCCTGAAATTTCAGTGGTCGTAACGCGCACTCACTGGAACCATAGTTCTACTCGTAACTTTATTTTTCTTTTTCTTCTCATTTCTCTATTCTACTTATAAAATGAAACTCATCGTCATCCACCGTTCGATTTCTACGTTGCAATCATCGCGGTAAATCCTACTACACAGTCGGTACATGCACGGCTCCCTTCCCTGTTACTTTTCTTCCCATTCTACTGCAATTTTCTGATCCTCCTGATTCCTCTGGTCGTCGATGCGTCCCGTAGTTTCGTATTCTTACTCGTAACTCCGTTCCCGTTCTCCTCGTTTTCCTGCTCCCTGGTCCCTCCTCGGTTTCCCTTGATGGGTGTGAACGGGCGTGTGTGCACGCGTGCGTGAGTGCGTGCGTGCGTTCCGGGCGCGTGTTCGCGCGCGCGCGCTCGCACCAGATCTTGCTCCCTCTCCTTGTCTCGTATAGCGGCGGAAGCTCCGCCTGCAGCCCCTGAGTGCTCGATACGACCCGCCCCCAAATTCTCAACCCCTCGTATCAGAGGTGAACGAAGACGAGGCGAGGGTAACGTCGGTGGGTATCCACCATCCCTCTACAGCCTTGATCGCGAGACGTCATCGACTCCCGCTTCCACTTGCGCCATACGATTGGAGATCCGCGGAAGCCAGTGGCGAGGGCAGATGAATACCGAGCGAGGAAAAAGTTGGCCAACTTTTGTCAGAGATTATTTTCTCTACCCAAAATGGTTGGATTTAATTTGAAACTGCGCTCCGTGAAACTCGCCGCGAATCACGTCATAAACATCCAGAACGTTACCATTTACTTTTATCATCGGGCTACTACTAACTGGACGAGCTCCGCGTCTGCTTCCCCTATCAACTACGCCAGGCGTTGCGGTAATCATCCGCAGAATCGACGATTTTATCCGTTACCATTCTCGCTGTATATGTACTTGGTTATCTATCGTACGATTATCTATCGTAGAATACCTATTTAGGAATAAAATTCTGGCTTCTCGCTTTAATTTTTCTCGGGCATCTTAATTATCTTGATTAAGGAGGGCGGAACGTGTACAGACATTTCGATTTCCTGATGTTTCACTTGGAACGTGTTCCCACGAAATTAAAACAATCACGACATCCGCAGCGATTAAGATGTAACGCGTTAAAAATTACAAGATACTTGGTACAAGCGTATATTTCGTATAGCAGGATTATTCGTTTTATTGATAAATCTCGATATTCGGTGGAACCTTATTTAACGCGTATTTTACGCTTAAGACGAGTGTTCGTGCTATGTACCGAGTTTTTATCAAACTAACGTCTTGTAATCGTTATGTACGCTTCCGATCTAGTTTCCGATTCGGTCAGTACAATCAAGACAAACGTGTGTCTCGTTGTAGCGCTAATGAAACTTGCAATTGTTTCGTACAACGCATACGATACGAACGTAAAAGTTTCTATGCTTTCGACTACTTTCGTCAGCCGGTGGTGTACATCGAACACGGTCATATTTATACACGACGTGTACACGGAAAGCTGTGCTCTCGTGTCATCGTTTGCACGAGACCATGTGGCTACGGCGCGATCAGACCAGATCATAGAGATATAGGATGGTTTGGGCGAACGTGGAACGTTACACATCGGGTAACCAAGATCTGTTTGCTTGCGGGCGGCCAAACTAGCTGGCAGCTAATTCAGAAACACCATTACCGCCTACATGCCTATAGACAGGTAGACTGACGCGACCGCTACTGCAACGCCACTAGACGTTTTCAACGTGTTTCCATGTATCCATCTACTAACGTTCCTACACACTCTGCATACGCGTTTCCGATTTCTATGTACGCGTATATAGCGTGTCTGCGCGCGCTCACGTTTATGCACATCACCATCTTTCTCATATGTGTACGTCGGTGTGCAATTAATTGCTGGTTTCTCATTTCTCAACCATCATCGACGATATCGTATACAATATCGCGAAAAGCTTCGTCGAGATTAATTCAAACAGCTCCAGACTGCTTTGTCAAGGGAGGACGTGTTATTCGCTTGACGCGAACGTCCATATACTTTGATAGAATAATAGTAGTAGAAAGTAACGAGCGTACGACGTACTAAGTCGGAATCGACACGATTTTCGTCGAGGCTCGAACGCTCGGTAGCATGACTAACGACAATGATCTCTTACACGTTCAGGAGGATGACCAAATCGTACGTTTAACCCGAAAATGTAGGAAAACGATAATTTCGATAATACGTAAACCGCGAATGTTTATGCGAATTCAGATTATCGTTCCAACCGTTAAAAGCTATAACGAGTATCGCGTCGTAGATATTTTATACACTTTCGCGCGTTATCTACTGTCCATCTTTAAATTTCCCAATACGAGGATCTTAAAACTCCTCTTTGAAAAACAGAAAATATACTTAGAAATTATGACAACCTTCGCTCGTGGTCTTCGATTTCTATCGAAATTCAAGCCGTAAACGACTCAAAAACGATATGTACTACGATATAATCGTTATTAGGCGTTTTTTTTATTTTTCCGATCTCCTCGTAACGAAGAAAGGAAAAACATCGATACTGGTTAAAGTTACGAGACATTTCATAGAGATAGATAAAAAGCGATTTGCGTTCTTGGATTGTTTCAAAGATGAGCGAAATTAGCTGTTGGAACGGTCTATGTAAGTCCGTGGAGTTTCCATGGCAACCTTAGAACGTCTGCGTCGGCGTTATGCTATCGTGGAGAGAAGGGCGAAGGGGATGAATAGACGGATGAATGACGCACAATTAACTAATTAAATCATCCGCCAACCCTTCGCGTGCTTCATCTCTCGGGTATCATCCCCTTTTGTTGGCAGACCTCCTACCATCTCTTCGACATCTTCCGCCATTATTTTTTCACCGTAACTTGTAAAGCGAATCTCGTTCCACGTTCTTGGTGAATTCGGAGAACGGAAAATCGACGAGACCAAAGAACTGTTGAGAAATTCAATCCGGTACGACGACGTCTAATATTATATAAATTATTATCATCTTTCTCTTTTTCGATGCTTTTCGATTAATCGAAGTATCTCATAGTCTTATCCTATTCTTCTATTTACATTGTAAATGTTATCTCTCGTTTCTTCTTCGTGTTACTCGTCGTTTAATTTACCCTGTCATTTTTCGTTACACGTATTGCTTTACACGTACACGTTGTGGGACGATCAATAGGATCGTTGGAAAATCGAGAGAATCGGCCAGATTACGCGGTACGTTTCACTTGTATATTTTTAATATTAGCTAAGCGCGAATCGATAATCAAAGACAAGATCCATGTATTTTACATAGATCCGTGGGTCTTTTCCTTTTTTTCAGAAAGCTGTTCGATCGTTATTAACGGCGTGGCGAAAAGAAGATGCCAGGCTTAAAAACCTTCGCACGTTAAACATTGGCGTGGATATCGCGCAAGTTGAAAAGTCGTTTCGGTCGATTTCGATTAATCCGAATGCAAACTGGTATCGGCCGGATGGACACGCGGGGACACGGGAAACCGTTTTTAGTGTACACGAGGTAGAGATATCGGGATTTGGGATACGCCGAGGATGGAAGATCGCGAGTTAGCCGGCAGCCACCGGTATCGCACTAGTTAAATTTCGATACTGCAAAGCTCGACTCAAAATAGATGAAACACGGTGTTGTTGGAATATCGTCGTTGGTATAACGCGCGACAAATATTCCACAAATAAAAGCTCGCGTCTACCTGTTTTCCACCCTGCCTCTCCCTTCCCGTGTCAGCTCACCGTGCCAAGCCGCTGAGTCGCGTACTCATCGTTATTTACATAACGTCGAGAGCATACGAGAATGCGAGACTACAGGTGAAAGAGAGAAACGGCAGACAGAGACGGTGGACATAGGAGGAGGAGGAGGAGGAGGAGGAGGAGGAGGAGGAGGAGGATGGAGGGGAGGAGAAAGGGCTGAACGGGACGATACTCCCATCCAGCAATTTTTTAACAAGTCGTGTTCGTGTTCCCTGCCGACGCGATAACGGCCGCTTCAGGTGGGGCTGAATGCAACCGTTTTATTTTATTCCGCGAGACCGCTTTTTTTGTACCCGTTGCTCGTTTTACGCTATCGGGTTTTCGCCTTTTTCGTCGACGTTGGATTGCTCGGCAACTACCAATCAGGATCATCTGACAGAAAGTACCCCGCACTTCGCTCCGAACACCTCTCACTCTCTTTCTCTCTTTCTCTCTTTCTCTCTCTCCCTCTCTTCCACCCTCTCGCTCTAAAACACACACACACACACACACACACACACACACACACACACACACACACACACACACACACACGCATATACACGTACAATCGCGTTCCGTTTACTCCCGCTCTTCCCCCATTTTTCTCTCTTTCCCTCTCTTTCTATTCTCGTTTATTCGGATTCGGTCCATCTCGGCATCCTGGTTCGCTACGTTCACTGACCAATTTGTTCGATAAAAGCTTTCGACTGATTGGCTGGACAACGCGACCACTCTCTTTTTTCTAAGCGTGAAATTTACCGTAGTAGTAACCGGAATCATCTTCCTTTCTCTCGTGATCCTCTCTATTCGCCGGATACTCTTCTTCATCTTTCCTTCGAACCTCGTTGTTATTTATTCCGGCATTCTCGTGACGTTTCTGCGCTATCAGGACCCTCTCGCGCGATAATTTGCTAATTGCGTACCAAATAATATCAGCGAACAGACGAGTGGCAAGTTACGGGTTACAGATAATTCTACGATCATCAAAGTCTCCCCGATAATTCTACGATTCTAGAATTTTCTACGAAACCACCCTTCCGTGTTTATTTCGATCGTGTACAGATAATTTATAATTGGCGATTCGTAAAATTTCGCCAATGACGTTAACTCGGTCGTGTAAAAGGGTTTCCTTCGGTATTTGTGTCTTACGGTCCTGCAAACATTTATACAGAGTTCGGTGATGTTTGTTATTTGCTCTTTGAACACTGCTGCAGGTGGAAGCGAGCGTAAGATATCAGGGCTGTAACAATTTCCCGATATCTTGAAATAAGGGATGTTATATTTCGAAATGAACGGTACAGATACGTATTTTCAACAGTATGCTGCGAAACTGTCCCTCTGTGTTATCATTTGACAACCAACCTAAAAACTGGAGTAGCCAGTCAATATAGCATGGTAAAGAGTTACATTAAGCATGTAAACATTCGTTATCTACCTATCGTACGAGCAGTCTGTCGATCTATTTTATGACGTTGTTCGTACGTCAGGGTAACGTTGAACATTAGTGTTCCAAACAAATTTTGTCCCATCGATATATATCAATTTTAGACGAGAGATATTACCACGGTAGTTTGGTCGACGTTTTAAAAACACGAAATGGTATTGTCTCGCCTTCTAATAGCGTAACGAATAATCTGAACGATAACAGACTTTCTATCTTTAAAACTTTTCGCAGCCTTGCTATCGCACGTCATTTATAATTTAGAAACGATTTGTGAAACAATTACAATATTAATTAGCCTTCCCTAGGTTGTATTATTTTCAGATAACGAGGAGGACAGAATGTTTATAAGGCTGTTACGGGTAGTAGTTAATCTACCTACTTACGTTTAAATATATGAAAATTCTAGTTTAATTTACGCTTAAGACGATCGATATCGTAATGAACACGAGCAAAGACGATAAAAGCACGTTAAGCCGAGAAGGAGAGAGTTTTCGATTTCGAGGTGAAGAGATTATATCGGTTATCACCGATTATCGTGTTTTACAAATGTTCCATATCTGCTCTCAAGACGTATTTTTATTATTAATTATGACTAAGTTGCGTATTTTTATGCAAATTCGTATTCCTACGCGTACGACCACGGAATTGAAACCCGAGCGAGAATTCGGATCTTCGTCCTCGAAACGTTAAAACGAGAAGTTTGGCGGTAAGTAGATGAGAGAAATTTGGAAATTTGACGTATCTTTGAGTATTATCGTATCGGTTTTATTACTCCGTATCGTCTATCGTAAAAATCGATTTAATCGAGTCGGCCAATTACCTACAAAGTATAAAATAACTGCGACTCGATTTGCTCGTAATTTTCAAATTAAACGTCGTATCTCGTGAAAAGCAGGCAAGCGTTCGGATAGCTATCAACGATAGCGCGCGTACAAGAAAATTCGCTGCGTGAAACGTAGAAGATCGTAATCTGAAGTGTAAAATGTGAAATTCGTGTTCGATGGATGAAAGATCGATACGAAACGACTGGATGCTCGGCGAGTGTGGAAGAATTAGAGACGAAGTAGGGCATTTGGTAAGATTACTAACTCACCGGCTAAATCGGCGGGTAACCTCGGATACAACATTCCAGTCCTAGCCAACCACTCGAGTTGGAGTGGATGGATGTGATGCTGCTGAGGATGAGCACCGGCACTCTGCGAATGTCCGACGGGTTGACCTTCCTTGTGTATCGAATGAAACGCGCTACCACCGGCAGGATGATAATATAATCCTCCGGGATGTATGAGGGGACCACTTGGATGTAAGAGAAGCGCTTGATTTTGTCGTGCTACTCCCGCGTTGCTACCGAGCGCGCTATAATGGCCACTCGGTAAATTCGGATTACCAGGGATAGCGTTGCCACTGGGTTCCTCCGATCCAGGGGAAATCGGAGGGCTGGAGATGGGACTATGGCTCGCGTTGCTTCCGGAGCTGGCGCTTCCCGTTCTCGTAGGATCAACCTCGATCGAACCGTCGTCCTCGATATTTTCCAACCGATCCACTCGAAATCCTCCGTTACCGATACCAGCGTTTTCTCCTTTGAAAGGCGTTTTCGTCGTTTCTTCTACCGATTCCACGCGAATACCGGACAAATGAGCGTCGCGTACGGATCGGTCACGAATATCTTGTCTGTCACTTGGATCGCGAATAACTTGTAAGTTCGACGGCGAAGCGAGTCCGTGTTGGACGACGGTTCTGTCGAACGGATGCAAAAGGCCTCCGAGGGAAGATGATGTTCTTTGCTCGTCCGTTCTAACAGCGCCGATAAGCGCAGTCCCATTGCCAACGCCGACCGCAACTCCGATTCCAACTGCGCTCGCAGTTTCGGTTTCGCCTGCACCGGTGCAAGCGCGAGTACCGAGGTTAGTACCGGTAACGATGCCGGTTCCAGCGGCTCCGCTTACACCTCCTAGAGTGCAGGAGGATTCTCGATCGTGACCACGGACCAACGAGTTCGTCAAACAGGGGCTCGCGTCGATGACAGAATTTCGCGTTGCGAACAGCGATCTTTGGTTCGGTCTATCGGATCGTTCGTGATCCAGACTCTCCGGTTTCTCAGTTGCCCGACCGAGCAACGCGTCGATGCAGAACGACGTTTTCCCAAAGGAACTGTGACGTCTGTCGGTCGAGTGAACCGCGTATTCCTGCGGCGAGATTCTACCCGGCGAGTTATTCGACTCTCTGTAGTGACTCGCCACCGCCGATACCATTTCCTCGGTGAAACACTTTACACCGGTGTCTTCCGGGTCTCGAAAGAAACTCGCCGCCGACTCGTTCTCCTGCTTCGAGAAGGAAGGTCTCTTCGCCTCGTTCTCTTCGCGATACCTCGACATTCGCGATTCCTCACCGAGCTCCGAAGGAGAGCCGTTTTCCACGAAGCGTATGTTTTCCGGAGATCCGATAGCAGTCTCTCCTCTCACCTCGGAGCCGGGCGACCGCACTTCATCCGATCTCGGTGAACACGAACGATCGCGGCCCTTCTGCCGTACGGAGTAGCCGGTATGTTGACCCGTCTGTTGTTGTCGTTGCTGTTGATGTTCCTGTTGCCTCTGTCGCAGGTACGAGTCCTCCGTGATCCCTTGGGCGTTGTAATGCATACCTGGTTCGTGGTTTAGCGACCGTGCGAAATTCCTCAAATCGATCGGTTAGTACATACTTGGTATCGGTATCGGGCCCCTTCGCGAACACTACTTTTCGATCGATCGTCTATCACTTGCAATTTCGACCGCGTTTTCTCGCTAACCGCGCGAGACTCGATCATACGCGTGTAAATGTTCTCGAGCGTCGATAGAAATACGTCAAGTCCAATCGATTCAACTGGAACGGTAATCGATCGATGGTCGATCGCTGTGGCCGATCGACTTCTGATCGGCGTACGGGACTCGATCGATCGATCGAACGACCGCACAACCGACCGACCGACCGGCCAATTCAACCAACCTCACCCTTTAATACGGAATCGCGGATGTTGCACGCGATGTGCGATTACGTTACGCGACTCTGTCCGTCTTCCGGGTTATCGTGTTCGAAACGAAACGCAAACGTACGACCACCGATCACCGATCGTTCACCGACGCGAAACGCGTGCGTTTTTCAGTGACGAACGAATCAACGACCGGTTTTGATTTCGACCGGCGATACGAGCGATTAGCTCGACGCCGCACCACAAAGTGACGTCGCGAGGAACCGCGTGTCCGTAACGGGAAAATCGCTCCCCTCTGCTACTGCGTATCCGCGGTCAGTCGATTCTGCCACGCCTATCGCGGCAAAGCTCGCGGTTCTGCCACGCCTACACCATCCCCTTTGTTCCCCTCTGCTTCGCCATCTGTTTCTCTATCTCTGTCATCGGTTCTCTAACCTCGGATGTCGAGTATCGGAGTTCCCCGAGTTCCTGCCGACTCGTGATTTCTAATTCTTCGCTGCGAGTTCCTCGATTCGCGATCGCTGCCACCCACGACGATTCTCGATTCGCGAGCGTTCGACGCAGACATCGCCAAGCCACTGCGAATACCGGCGAGCTTCGAGGCTCGGGCATTCGCAGCCTGAATCCCCGGGCGTCGCATTTCCAGCGCGAAACCAGCATCCAGTTCTGCCCTCTTTAGGTAAAACGTTCCATCTGGTAGCCGAGTTGTCGAAATTTTTCTCCTTCGAGACCCGGCTAAACGATAATTTGAACCACTCACGAGGCTATCTCGATGACGCGCGAATTCATTTTCGGCTCGTGCTCAGACTTTACGCTTGTTTTTTAATTGTCCGATAGCGTAACGGTAGCGTAGTCGGTTACGTGGCAAAAAGAGACGTAACGTTTCATTCTACGTTCGTCGTAATAAATTTCAGCTACTGAAAATGTTCCTTCTCGCCAATTTTCCCCTGTCTAGACGAAACAGGTGTTTCGTTCGATCGATCGATCGAGAGAGAGAGAGAGAGAGAGAGAGAGAGAGAGAAAGAGAGAAAGAGAAAAGATAAAAGACTTTGGATCCTAATAGTTTCGAGAGCCGAAGGAAACGTCAAGTTTCGCGAATCCAGAAATCAGATTTCAAGCCATCTCTGCGCTTTAATTAAAGAGGGCAGAGTTGCACGCTGCTCGCGTATCAAGGAGCAAGATCTGTATCTCGTTCGATCCGTCTCTTATGAAAGTAGGCGAGGAGACGCGGGCAAGAAAGAACAGGGAGGGAAATAAGAGGCAAAGTTACGAAGAGTAGAGAGAAATAGAATTGCGAGTGGAAGTGACGAGAGACGAAGTAAGAGGAAAAGGCGGTACTGGAAGCGGCGGCAAGAGGACTGCAGGAGAGGAAGATGGGAAACGAGAGCAAGAAGAGACGGATAGTGAATTCTCTCTTATGAAACGAGATTTTCGTTCGATCCAACAACGACGAGCACGGAATACGCTAAGGATAACCGATATGTGCAGTTGCTGGTACGTGATCGGTCGAGAGAAAACGGAGGTGGATGAACGATCTCTCGATTTTCGTTACATTTGTGTATACGCGTATATAGAATAAGATAATCTAAAAATAATTGGATAACGTTTGGTAAAAACGCGAAAGTACCAACGACGAGTTTACGTGCGAAGGCTGCGAGCGAGAGACACGACGGGTACCAACGGTTTTAATCGTTTGGAATTTAGGAAAAGTTGATCGAGTCGATAGAATCAACGATAAATGAAAGTTCCGCTGGCGTTCAAGCCCATCTACGTTTCGTTCGATCGTATAAAATTCGTGACTCTTTCCAAGGAAATATCGGTGATATCTGTCGCCTTATCGAGCAGCTAATAGCCGCCTAATAGGTATCACACCCAGTTTTCAAGTAATCGGTCTGTTATCGGTTGTCCCGCGATATTTTACGTGGGTCCTACAACGCATTTGCTTATCCTGCTGATAAAAAATCTATTCGTTTTTAACCGCGTTTAGTTCAACGTATCTAAGCCCTCTCAAATATCGTTCCCTTATCGAGACATTGATTTTGATTCCTGGTATACTTATAAAAAGCTAGAAGGAGGGGAGGAAAGTCCGAGGGGAAACAAGGGTGGGCATACCAAAAAAAAAAAAAAAAGAAAAAAAATGATCTGTTCGATGAAATTTTCTTCCCATTTCTCTAAAAAGGAATCCGTAGAACCAGCGAAGGAACGTCGATCTTCGGAATGTTAATATCTTGCCAATTGTCGTCTTATTTACTCGCCTCGATGATACGCGCGTTTTATCGCCCGTGTTTCGTTACCCGATCAAGAATAAAATCACTTTTTTACTCTTTTTCCTAGTAAGTCGATTTGTTTTCGTTTCGACAATTTATACGGATAAACTAGTTGCGCGTAAAAGAATGACAGATCGCCGTATCTTTCACGCTTGTTATGATTCCTTGTATACTCTTGACAAATCGCAGCATAACCGAATACGAGTCAAAGGCAAACGGTACTAGTTCACCGGTGACCGCTTTTTAACCAAATAACACAGAGGGAAGAATATTTACTTAAGGATCGGAGCACGTTCAACGTACGTATACGAAATAAAAATTTTAAACGTTCCTCCTAATACACCAACCCGTGTCTACCAAACGTAGATCGATGGGCTACGTTCGTATTTTGTTTGCTCTTCGGTCAACGTTGTTATCCATTTCTATTAAAATATCTCCATCCATCGAATCTGGTAGCTGATAAGTATCGGGCTTGCAGCATTCTGTTGTAATTGCTGTTGGAAATAGTTGCCCAGCGTTTCTCGCGAATCCTTGATCCTGTATCCTGCTGCGCTTTTAACTCGCCTGTTCTCGGACAAACCGTTGGAAATTCGAAAAATTATCCAAGCGGTTGAGAAATGGACGCAAGTGGCAACGATCTGTTTGCGATGCAACGTGCGTTTAATATGCGCCTGCGCCTGCACGTATACGCAGGTAGCACCTTTCAACCTCGGTCGTCGAGCAAACAGAAAAATTTTCAACCCATGATTATGCTCCGTCACGATAAACCAAGCTTATTTTTCCTCTCTTACCGTGTTTCGAGAAAATCCAAGGTTTCCGAAAGCCGCTCGTCCCGACAATTATTATACGCACCGACTCGTGTCGTTATATCGTGTCGCTCGATTATTATCTAGAAAAGATCAGATCGTAATTTGAAATAATTATTTTTAACTCAACAACGTAAGCACGTGTTACATACTTTCGGCTATTAGCGTCTCGTTAATTTATATTACATCTTATCGATGTTCGTGTACCGTAGCTAAAAATCGGCCAATGTGCGCGGAACCTGCGAACGTCGATGCGTACACGCGCGTAACTACCATTCACGTGAAACGTATTTGCGTGTTTTTGCCCAATACAAAGTTCAATTTGACAAAGTTAAACGGTTGATAATCGTAATTAGCCGGATCATCGTAAATTTCGAAATTATATTTAACGATAACGATTTAGGATAAATATCGTTCTAAAGTCTAGTGGTGCCAAACTGAAAAGTAATTAACGATTTGATTGTTAATTCATCTGTTCTTATCGCAGGGATAAGATTGTCCGATTAATGCTTTGATTAGGTATCGCTGGCGATAGATAAATCTTAATTGGTGTCATGTATCGATTTGCTACGGCTTTTGTGTATATGTAAATCCTCTTAATCGTACTTTATCCCCTTCGCTAGATTCTGTTTAATTCGAACGGTACAAAGTATTGGAGGGAACGCGTGAAACATGTAACACAAGGCACGAAATCTGAAACACGAAAACCGAAAGGTGTGATAATCATTCGATAATGTGTAACGTATCAGTGTGATACAATATAAGCATTTACAGAGATTTATCTAAAAGGAATTCTAAACCGATAGAGCTATATGTACATGCGCGTGTAATATTCGTACGTGTTTCATTTTTACCTTTAGTCACCTATATATACTTTATATTCAATTTCTCAACTGCATACGCGTATGGCGAGCCACGAAAATATTTTTTAGAAACTTATACATGTACGAAAGGTCTCGTACCGCGTGATACAAGTATTATCATGACTATATTGATAAACTATCAAGAAATAACGATAGATTTTAAACGATGGTCGTTCAAGTTTTTATACTCGTTCGTAAAAACAGAACATTTTCGTTTGGTAGACTGCCGGATATTTTTCCACGTTACCGTTGATCCCGTCTTTATTTCATCGACGATATTCGATTACGAACAAATCCATCGATCGACTATCGTTGGACAAGAAATCGTTGTAAATATTGTATTTAATACACCTAACCCCAACCTAACCCCAATCTATTTACTATTTACCTGTCTACTTAGACAATTCGGCGTTTCTTTTCAATAATATCTGCTTTCCCTGTGCTTTCCTTTCTTTTCCCTCTCTTCCTTTTCGTTCCCTTTTATTTTCCTAACGCTATCCATTCGATTTTCCGACTCTTTCGCTCTTCGACTCTCGCTACGCTACGGTTCGAGGTCTATCTCCTAATTAGAATCTTCCGGCCCCCATGTGGCCGCATCGTCAAGTTCGGCCCTCACCGCCCATTACTTTTAATGGCGTTGTTAATGAAACTAGGTGTCGCCAAATTAACCTCTCGTTTCAGCAACGCTCAACCGAAATAATAGAAAACTGCGTTATCTCGATGCGGAACGAAGACAATTCCGTTTCAAGTTCGTAATTTATAATACATGCATGTACACGCGTATAACTCGTTAAACGAAAACCGCGAAAACCACGGAACCAGCCTGCTGCCGTTACGTTCGGCTCGACCTCTTAAAAATCAATTTCATCTGATCGAATATCGTATCGATCGAACTTATTTAGGTTATACGCGCGTTACGCGATGATCGGATCGTTAATAACGAATATACTTATGTACATTGTTACTAAGACGAAATCGAAGAAGAGATGGGATTGACGTAACTAAAGTGTAGAAATCAAATTGGAAGAACGATAAGGATGAAAAGAATGGCGAAAGATATACGAAATTGTAAAGAAAATACGATGTAACGCGAAACAAGTACGCTACGTTTGAAAACCACTGGCACTGGCTGATTACCGCGGTAACCATCCCCCGAGCGCCAATTAATCTTAACTTTTACGGGGCAAACACTTTTCATTAAGCTCGGTCCTGCCTCCAACCGGAGTCGAGTTATCCCCTCCATGTTGCAACCTTAGCCACCCTTGCCTACTTTCCTCTTTTTTCCACCCCTACTCTTCCGGAGCACGGCAAGCTCCTCTTCGCACTCGTCCTCTACCGAGCATGCCGAGGAACTGCGAGGTACGGGCGAGGTACGGCGAGGAACGGCAAGGAAAATGGTTCCCCAGACAAGCGTTTAATCTGGCTCTAATTAGCAACTTACCCTCCGCCCACGTCTCGACGTTTCACTCGCTCTATCTTTCTCCTTCTCCTCCCTTTTACTCGATACTCCTCGTACTCTGTTCCTCTCCTCCTTTACCCCTTCTTCTGCCATACCCTTATCCACTCTATCCCCTTCTCTATGTGTAGGACACTTCCTTCGTGGTTTATCCAGTTGTTGCCAAGCTTTTAGCCAGGCCAAAAATACGAAACGCTTTCCATGGTTGCTGAATGTAACCACCGCTCCACCGACAGATATAGCGACTATTTAATCGCTCATTCGAAATAAAAACATTACACTGGATCAAATTTTCCTCCAATATCTCGTACAACGAACGATTCTTTATTTAAGCCTTATGTGTTATCTAACGAGTATTTAAACGGGTTTGAAGTTTACCGTCGAGTACTGAGAACTTTTACATTTTCCACGTAAAAATATGGGAAACATGCGAAACACATTTTAACAGGGAAATACGAAAGTTGTTAAAAGAAGTATAGGAATGGGTACTTAGGTATCCAATTGCCCGCGTTGAGGTTAAGTAATTTGTGAAATAAGAAAAAGAGATATAGTTCATTATCGACGTCGTTGTATCGGACCATTGACCAGATACGTATATATGAACATGTTCATATGTAGGGGAAAGACTTGACCACGGTCGTATGCACGGGTCTGGAAACTACAATGGAAGAGATAAGGCTGTTAAAGTCGGGAACTGTACTTTACAAATTGACCACCATAGGAAGCGGCGATCGAGAAATTAGGATTTCGTATTTAACGCCATCCTTCGGTGAAAGCATCAAACGCGAAGAATATAAACTAAACCATTGAGCTTACTCGATAATTAAACTACTTTTCATAATTTTTTTAGCTCTAATTTTAAGTAAGTATATATATAATATTTCATCTATTACAGAAAAATGTTATTTAAATGAATATTAATTACGAACCATTATTAAATATACATTATTGTTTCCAACAAAGAAGTTTAACAAAATTATAACTTCCAAATCAAATATGGACACATATATTTAATGCTTTTATATTTGACAATTATATTAGAAAGTAAATTTGTTGTCAGCTTTTTTTAATTCATAAAAAATTTGTGTAATTATCGACGTTATCCACAATACGTCGAATACGTGAAAGAGACGGAGACAACCAAGTTCGAGTTATTTTCATACGATGGCGCTATACGGTAAATCTTAACTTTTCGATCGAAGCGCCTTATCGACTAGTCACTAAAAGGTACGAACATGGAACTTACCATACGAGACTTCGTGTCGCGTTCTGAAATACCGATTTCGAAAAGAATCAGAATGTTTCTTATGGCCTCTGCGATTTGCTGAGGCGAATATAGGAATTACATGTCTGACTATTCGAAAATTTTATTACGCCATTTACAATTTATAACAAGACGCTAGTGTAATCAGTCCGAACGCGTTTATTCAAACAAAACTTTAGTTAATGCTTGATTAAATGAACTTCTCATGATTGAATTCATTTGTCTGAACATGAACTACTATTATACGAACAAGAAATCGTAAGTAGCAAGGAAAAGTTGCCTGATGCATACTTACCTTCAGTTTTCTAAGGATTTACTAGATCTAATAATCTGAATAAAACGTAACAATTTCCTTCAACGACGCAGAGATTGTATTCCAATTGTTCGTATAATAGTTAAGTAGTTTATAGCAATATGAATCATTGCTATTAATATCGATTCACAAATGTAAAAATTAAACTGTCCGGCATTGAATATTACAATGAATTATATTACATTGAATATTATAATACCGTAACTATACAGCATATAAAATTATATTGTAAACGATCGATCGTTATAAACTGGTATCTTCCAGCATAGCTTTTGCATGTACTGTTATCTCGTCACATTTGTCGAGCTACGTCTTTCAATTTCATTTATGTATCTCCTATATCCTTATAAATTACAAAATCTAACTCATAACCTTGTCGATCCAAGGTACGAATTTCTGGATATTCGTATATACACCTGGCAGATGTTCCCGACCGCATCCTATACCCCATGACACGAGACCGATTAATACGTGTCTTCCTTCAACGGACATGGTTAAAGGACCACCCGAGTCCCCCTGTAATCGTATTTGTATTTATATCATTCAATAAATTAGATAGAACGAAATGTAATAGGCACTACTGGTCTGTCAAATATTTCATATGCACCAACTTAATGCAAATTCTGTATAAGCCAAGTTTAATTTACCTGACAGGAATCTCGTCCACCTTCCTTATATCCGGCGCATAAAAAGACGTCGTGAATGGTTTCGCGTCTTCCAGCCGCTCTAAACCAACGCTGACATCTTTCATTGGGGATTACCTGAAAGGCGTTACTTCGTATGTGATTCAACTTCGCTATTCGAATATTGAGAAGAACTTTAACGTATGCGTATTTAAGATAGGAAATTATGCGTATAAGAAACTTGTTAGAAATGAAAATACACGATTGACTTTAGATCATGATCTACAGAACGCAACAGGATTGAAATAAAATTGAGTCCAAGTATGATACGCGTGCTGGTGCACGTACTTCCACATCAACCTCTTGAAGAACCGACGGCGCCGAACTTTGCCCGTGTCTAGTTCTACCCCAACCGGCAACTGTCGCTGTGCGTCCAGAAATTTTGAGATTCTTGGCTGGTAAACAGACAGGTACGATATGTTGTTTGAACGCCACTGTTCTCGAAAGCTTCACCAATGCCACGTCGTTTCGGAAATCGGTTGGCGAGTATTGCGGATGAACCTGCGAGACAATTTCCGATAATAAAATCTCTACGTCTGTTTCACGGCGCAATTCGCATACAAAAATTAAATAACGTAGCTCATCGCCTACCTCTTTCCTTTCGACGTTGAATTCTTCGTGCAGCAATCGTTCGGATGCGTCTCTAACGTCCCATTCACCAAGACGAACTTTCAGGTTACTATTCGGTGTTCTGTACGAAAAAGAAAAAATTGATAATTACCATTCAAGTTGGTAGTGACGAATTGTAAAATGTTCTTGCTACGTATTTCTGCATACTAACGTTGCGACACAGTGAGCCGCGGTAACGACCCATCTATTGTTCAATAAGGCACCGCCGCATGACAACTTTTTTGTTAAGAATCCAGATTTGATAATGGCAGCCTAAATTTCGAAGGAAATACGTAAAACGATCGACTCTCTCGACTCTTTCAAATTTTACGATAAATTTACCTGCCATGGATGACTACCGAAACTGGAACTGTGCCCACCTACGATTCTATTACTTCTCGTGTAAAGTTCACCGCAACCTGCAATATAATGCAAAACAAAATCTGTATCATATACAAGGAAGAAGCTTTGCTTTGGTTTAAAGCAATCGAATAATGCGGTATCCGATATCGATATCGAATACATATTTGATGTCACGATCGTATTAACACATTTTTTCAAATTGAACTTATCCAAGATCTCATGCTTCTTGTCTGTAAATTTCTTTCTGTGAATAGCACGCGGTCACGTTTTTCTACATTTCTCCCATTTTTCTCTCGTTTTTCATCTGCTTACTATCCTTCACCTAGTTTATCGTTGATATCTATTTATCGTTGTCGTGTATGATAGCGATAAAGCCACATGTATAAAAACGTGCAAAGCGAGAAGTGACAGAGAAAGACATTAAGCGAGGAAAAGTGCTTTCTTCTGTTCTGGTATTCGTTTATTCGCGGCGATGATTATCGTCAGAAAAATACAATAAATATTCTTTGATCCACTAATATTCCATTATAATTATTCTTTGACCCACTAATATTCCATTGTAAATATTCTGCGATCAATTAAGTCGTCGACTTACAAATTTCGAAGAATAACGCGAACTTTCTGAAAGATAATTTGTGAGGCAATAAAACACGATTAGTTAATTTCTATCAAGGAAAGCAAAATTACCCGATAAATTGCCATAATATTAATAGTTCACACATGATGACACCTATATTCTCCATAACATCGCTAATAACTTTGTAAATAATTCCAATTTAAAAAAAAAAAAATAAGTAATACAAAATATTTGACCGACTTCTTTACGTGACGATCAGAAGTAGGAGAGTACGATATTGGTGCAAAACTTTTGATTGGTGCGACTTCATGCGGATTACCACGATATTTGGAATAATCCACGGAGTTTGAGACGTCCTCGTTTGGTGTGTGAATTCCCGAAACATCGGGATAAGCGACGTCATATTCATCCTGAGGATAATCAAGCTGCAGCGGATGATAAACCGATGGACGATTTGTATGCACAGGCCGATCGTAATTCCATGTCTGTGAAGACTCATAAATGGTTGTTGGTTTGTTTGCGATGTCTGCGTACAGGTAGCTCGTCCCGTGCTCGTTCTGACCGCTATACGTCGGTTTGCTCGGCCTTGCCGCGTTGTCGTAGATTTGCACATCATCGTCCACATAGGGATGTTGATTTCCCAAGTTTAACGAAAGTGCTATGTTTAAACAACCTTCATTTTACCTTTTCTACCTTATTAATCGCAATTTCCATTTAATTGTACTTATCACCGGGTCCATTCAACATATCGCTGAGCAAACCGTGTTTTCATACGTATCAGAAACAGAATCAGAGTTAATGGTCCCCACCATTATCAGTATCGTTATGTTGCATTGTTTCCTTTTTCCTCGACATTAAACGACATAAAGAATTAACTTTACCGCAAAGATCTTTTACAATTTGCATCGCACGTAATACAATCGAGGCTTAACGAGTAAGTAACTTTTAACAACGAAATATTTCGAAATTGGTTATCAAGGAGAAAAGGACTCGATAAAAATTGTAGAGATTTTATGACAACTCACTAGCATTTTGCAGTAGCCCGATTGTCGGTCGTGGTACTTTGTCGGGGATGTCATCGTCGTCGACGCAACAGCTCCATATCAATCCTCCGGAACAGAGATCGACCGGACGACCACCTCCGAGAACGCAACTAATACTAAGGCCACAATCGAATGTCGTTCCTTTGTACGTACACGTTTGCGGTATCACTAAAACAGAACAGTTATCGACAATCATTCACCATTTCTTCACACTTGAAGGTAATAAAACTGCACCGCGTAAAATAAACAGCGTATAAGGGAAAAATATTCCGAATTTCATCCCCTTAACGTTACAGTGACTCGCAAAAGTATTCGAACACCTTTTACGGATATATCATGCGTATATTATACGAAATATTTAGAAATTTCACGAGGATTCTGATCAGACACGATTATCATGATTATATTGGGCAAATTTGAAGCTAATCCGAAAAAAATGTTCAAGCAATAGAACAGTTTACAAGGTAATCATTTAATGGTTTTATCCTAATCACTCGCATTCGATCTTTTAGAGATTATTATATTTTTTTATGGGTAGTGTCTTGTCATGTCTTGTATCTAGCATTGTTGTTCGAGTGGCATACGGCATCGCGTTGCTTTTCTTTCGGTCTGTTTCTTGAGATAAACACATGGCTGCTTTCGTTTCGAATAACGATTTCATAAGTGAAATCGTGAATTCAACTCATAGTGACGAGATCGAGCAGGAAAGTCGGACGACTAGCGGCTCGATTATTATATTTCGAATTATTGTACCAGTATTGTATCAAATGAACGTCTTTGAGCGTTTATTCGATCATTACCGATCGTAAATTGTCCATAGTCCGTCGTTATACATATTTTGTCTGTTGTACACCGCATTGCTTGTTTGTTCGTTTTTTGTTTCGATTTACTCTACAAAGAAGGATATTCGATCTTTATAATATATCTTTTCTCAAACTGAAGACTTTATATTTTAACAAGTCAATCACGATTATATTCCTCAATCTCGATTTTTATTGTACGAAACGTACTTCTACCCAACATGTCCATTAAGCCATTCTGCAGATCGTTATTATGACCTCGATGATCTCCCGTGTAATTTCGTTTTTTCCTCAGAGCCTCGACAAGGAGGGTGCCTTGCTGTTGACTGGTTAATTTACGTCTTCTTCCTTGCCTGTAACTTGTCGACGTTAGCTGTTCCAATTCCTCGCCGTTCATCTTTTTCTTCAATCGATCAAGAAAACCTGTAAAATCATTTTCTTCACTGGTATCGTTCGAATATCCGTTATCGATGATACGTTCATTCGTTAGCTGTCGTTGTTGAACGTTAACGTTATCCAACGTCGAAATATAACTTTCACTATCGTTGTCACTATCATCAACTGTACGTATATCGTGTCTCCCTGCTATTTGTCTTCTCCAATCGCCATTTCCGACCGTGTCAGCCTCCGACGAGTCTTTTCTATTGGAATAATCCAACCTACCTTCCGATAGACCTTTATTTCTAACGAACACTCTGCGAACAATAGCGTTTCGAGGCTTGTCAAAATGATCGTAATCTCCATCGTTCCACGAGTTTTCTCTTCTCGGATCGAAACATGTTTTCACGCCAATTTCACGTACAGTGTTATCAAATTTCTGACCCCCAACTACCGTCAAACTATTGTCCAGTTTATTTGTTTCCCTCGGGCTTCTTTTATCCGACAGTTGCTTCTTAATCCATAAATTGAGAGGGTCTTGTTCTACGAACTGTCCGTTGGATAGCAACGTAAATTTCTCTGCTCTTTCATTTTTCTTGGATTTCTGCAATTTCGAAAACCAATTGTGTAAATGTGACAAAGACGGTGTAGTGGAAGAGGCCAAAGGACGATCGTAAGTCACTGCATCGTAGTTACTGTACTTGAGTGCAGTAGCGGTTACTATTAGGAACACGTGTACAGTCGCAGTGACACTCATGGTCTGATATCTTTCTAATTTATTTCGTAAATAAATTAGAACTCGTGTTAACGAGTCGTCACAATTCGTACCATAGTTACGCGTAATTTACTTGTTACCGATAAAACTCTCGACTTCATCGAGAATCGAATTGCTTTGTTACCGTTGAAGAGCGCGCAGGTTGCCAATGATCCATGGAAGATATCCGACACCGTCGTGCCTTCGACATTTTACCTTCGTTCCATCGATTTAATCGAACTTTGTGTATGTCACCTGATAAATTTCAGTAATTTTCTGTGCACGGTAACCACCTTTCGGATCTGTCCTTTTTTTTTTTAAATGACTCGATAAAAGACAAGCGTCGATTAACCAACAACGTTCACCTATTGTACGTGTAATTTTGATCACCGTTTACGCTCATGCCATAAATATCGTTTCCGTTGCGACACTTAAAAAAATTAATTCTTGCTTAGCCTATTACGAATTGATGCGTTCCACCGACTAACGAGACTCTACCGGCATCTAAAGAAGCGTTCCCGGCTTTCACCAACGTCAGCTTTCTCATTGCTACGATAGCGTGTCTTCCCTGACATTGGTTCCCCACTCGTCCTCTTCTTCACTCTCTTTTGCTTTCTTCCCCCTACCTTGTTGTCCTCGCGTCCTTTCTTTCCGTTGTTCTTTGCCTTTCTTCCTTTCTTTTCCCACGTATAATGTACATATTTGCATGTTATATATGCACAGTAGCAACAGTAGCGACAGTAGCTCACCAAACAATTCGATCACTTCTAAAAACGTTTTACGTTTAATAAACCTTAAGGCTAATTACCAAGACTATTTAATAAACTTTAACCCTTATAAGCTGTCATGGGTGAAAGTTCACTGCGAAACATCAGTAGAATTAAAGAAGCTGATTCACAAATGATTTATTATTACGCAATATAGACAGGGAGCAGAAGAATTATTGTTTCCGATAAATAATTAACTATATAGCATTGCGACGATATTATCACAGGCCGATAATATCGAAAGAAAATTCGCATCGAGTGAAATTTCATTTGTGATATCTTCTAAGAGTTAATGTTGGTTATTAGACTGCCTAACTGTAATTCCGAGATGAAACATTTAAGTCTATTACATCTATTAACGATTCGAATCGTTTAATTTTTGGGTCGCGGTGTAGATTCACATAAAACTTACGTCCGAGTTCGTCGAAAAATCGTGTCTGTCCTTCTGTATCGATTACATTTTCCATCGCAGTTTCCTTCTTTGTATCTAGATCTAGAATCGAAATGCGTAATTTATATTATATATTATATATTATATTATATTAGCACAAACGTTATGTAAGAAGAAACATAACCGACGTTCTGCCAAAATGTTTTCATCCATGTGAATTTATATCTTCGTGAAAATTAAGGGCAACGATACGAATAGACTGTATGTAAATATGCTATTCGCTTGCTTTTATTAGTTCAGACTCACCGAAATTCTCTAAATACCGGTCATTTTTCCTGATATCGGCTTGACAATAGAATCCAACAAGAAGCCGAGTGAAAAGTAAACTTGCAAGCCAATTCATTTCTCTTTTCTACCAGCGATCTAAAATAAGATCGATCGACAAAGATTTGACTCGTTGCCGACTCGTTGTAGCTCCTCTAGTCGTTCACCAATGCGAAGGAACACCCTAAATCTTTACGCTTTGCGAATCGAAAATTCGCAGTTTCCGTGCAGTGTCTTTTCCTTCGAAATAGTTTTATTCCCCGATCTTTTTCAAACGTTAACTCGCCGATATTACCGATCGATACTTGCATAGCTCCTGTGATTTATTCGAACAGAATCGCAATAAAAAAGTTCAATCGATAATCTAGCATCCTTGCTAGAACCTCTCTCTCTCTCTATCTATCTATCTATCTATCTATCTATTTATGTTTAAATATAATCCTCTCGAATCAGGTCAGAAAGATACTAAATTCTGAAGAATACCGTTGATCGATCACATTTCTATTTTTATCGTTTATCGACGATAATTGCAACTCGAACAAACTTACGACTCGTCTAAATATATAGTCGTAATCTTACGATGAAATATGATTCTACCCCTAAATGAGGGTCTCTATCTTTCTTCACAAAGTACACATTAATGAGAAAATTTGTCTCGATAGGAACGCCTGAAAAGTTCTGCAAATGTTTAATTTCATTTCTGAACTTTGTGTGTCTTTTTCCTGGATACCGTTCGTGTACCGTAAGAATACGCGAAGCGTAGCGAAGGCATTCACACGTAGTGTGGTCCGGTAGAAAAGTGGGTCGTGAAACCAGGCCACCGAAACAAGTGGCACGTCGTCTCTTCGTGTGGTTGTTGCTTCGTAACACGTTCTCAGTACCCTACGACGTCCCGTGAACGTGCGGTACACGCGTGAAACCGTAGCATTACACCGTTTGGTTATTAGTGAAAGTTAGACTCAGTAACTTTCGACTTTGACAATGCCGATTTGAATCGCACGTATGAATCGGCTCGTCGAAATACTCTTGGTAGGGCAATTCCCATCTTTGCACGCCTGCCACGCGTTCTCTTTCCTTCCTCTTGCCACGTGACGTTCAAAAGGGGCTGCTTAACGATAAACATGAGCATTCGTCAGACCGTTTCTTTTCACACCGCGTGCTGAAACCGGTGAACATTGTCTGGATCACGAGTTCCTTCAAAAATTCCACGCGGACCATTGCGTTTATGATATCCAACAATACATTTGCCTCCGGTTATTAATTATTTAATCGTAGATTATTACTCGATCGATTGGTGCTTTATGCTAGCGCACACATACCCACGCACGCACACTGGCATACGCACACGCCAACCCACGACTGACGATGACCGAAATGAATGAAAAGTACCGATTCTTAGAACGATAAGAGGAACAGGTGTTTGATTTCAATTACATTTCCATCACGATCGGAATCACTTTGACGTCTTTCCTTCGCCGATTACCCGATGACACTGCGAAGAAAGGAGGAGATCCTCGGCATAAGGTTGACTACTGATGAGGAACGGAAATACAGCATCCAGAGACCACTCTCTCTCTCTCCTGATAGTTCCTTTCATACGGCTTTTCTCACTACCCCTCCACCTTTCTTTCTTTCCTTTCCAAATCGTTATCTTCCTCATTCGGATGCACCGGACGATTCCTTCGCTTACTTTCAACTCGTATTCTGTATTTATACAGACCCTGGTTATCGAATTAGGTCCACATGCAGAAATTCCACTCTTCGAACTGTGACATCCTATATACATAGAAGTATATCAAAATGGCATTCTTGACTGTAAATAGCAATTGTTTAATTTATTTAACTTCTTGTTATTGTACATCATATTGAAAGTGTCTGAAGCTTAGTCAAAGACATCTGTGTACTCACCACCGTCGATCATTGTGGTAAACCTGTACTAAACCCGTAAAAATCTAAATTTCCCAAAGTCATATTCAATTAGTTTTTATGTACAACATTTTTAGTGCCAAAGGTGAAATTACCTTTTAATGTCAAACCATTTTTTTATTAGTTGCTAGAAACTAGCTTTGCCAGAAATCATATGAAAAATTATAGTGAAAGTAGAAGAGTGAGAGTACCGTCAAGAACGATTTCGAATGTAGGAGAAAGTGCCAAAAATAATGGTTTTTAAAAACTGTTCCGATTTCGGCCCCTCTCTTTCTCGTAAACAGCTAAATTAACGGCATTCTCACTTTTTTAAATTCCTTCCTATTGCTCGTTCTTCCTTGTCGTCCTACCTTTGACTATCAGCTGCACATAGTTTTCTAATTGTAAATTGGTCTCTTGAAAGAAGGCCATCAGACTTCTAAGCACTCTTTCCTTGAGGGTTCCAGTTAATTTTCTGACATTATTTCTTACTCTCTCTACATTTTCTTGAGTCTTCTTTTCTAGGCTGATCCTTTCTGTATACATAGAATAACAGCATTTCCATAATGCGTGATCATAATCAGATTCTTTTAATAATACCCTTTTATTTGTGATATTATGTTTTCCAATGGAATCTACAATCGATTGTATTTTTAATTAAATAATCTTATTCTGTACTGTATCGGTAAAGTCGCATGTGACACGAAAATTAACGCGATCAATATCAACGAACATCAATCCTCAAATTCCTCCGACAATCAAAAGTGGGATACGAAAAAATATTACATGTTACTTACTTGTTTGTTGTATTTAATTTCTTCTAGCGGTTGCCATATCGATATTGAAATTATTCATATTCGATTAATCGATTAATTTAAGTAAATTGCTCGATCTATCGATCTCTAAATTCGAGATGTGTTGATCGAATATTATTCTTCGTTTATCGATATCTGCCGACACTCATTTCGATTTTTCTCTCTAAATTCCTTTTTTGAATAAAACTTGTTTATAGAACAACAAATCGTGAAAAATTAATCTGTCAAAATAAAATTATAAGTTAAATAATTAAACATAAGTGGCAATATCATTCGTGACAAGATTTTACCAATACAGACGATACCTATCGAAATTTTCGAGTCAGGCTGAGTCACTTTGTGAACTTCATCGTATTAAGATATCATATTAAGATGGTGAAATAAGACAAAACATCGTTTCGGTACGAACGATAAATTTGTAACAATTAATTGAGCAATTTTACTAAAGGATATGGATTATTACTTAACATGGATCGAAAGCATCGAGAAATATTAGACTCGTGTTACGAAGATATTGTACCTAGAATAAATATAATCAAATTATGGCCAAAACTGTTTGAAAATAAAGTTTTTAATAGAGATGACGTGAATATTTCGCGCTGGATAGTAAGAAACTTTTTAAAATTTCCTGAACATTTTACGGCTATAAATTATATAGAGTGACTTGTGAATTTTGTAATATTTTATATAGAAAGACATCACAAATAAAACAACAGTACATGAAATATATTTGACGATAAAAACACGAGGACCACTTGCATTTTCTCGTTTTCTTGCAAGCCTAAGACAAAGTAACCATGAAGATTTAGCAGATATTTTGGAAGGAACAAGAACTCCATTACCTATTACTAACACGCCAAGTTATGGTAATCATAATGAATGCACGAAAGAAAGCAATGTAGAGGAAACTACTTTTATTCCAACTGTAGAAGGGTAAAGTTTAAAGTCCTATTAATTAGCTTTAATTTATTTTGTATGTATATCTTATTCTGCATTTACTGTATCAATTGTATTTTCATTTTTAAAAAGACCACAAGGCGACTTTTTTCGTAATATACAAGTATTAGAGGAACCACTACAAATTTTAGTACAGAAAGCTACAAAATTCTTAGATGGGCCTGAATATGAAAATGTTCAAACATATCCAATGCGTAGCAAACCCCGTGGACTGGTTTTAATAATAACAAATATTGATTACAAACATCCAGATAAAGAAGATAGAAATTCGGCTATATATGATGAATCAAACTTAAAACAACTTTTTAGACAAATGGGTTTTGAAGTTTCTTCCTATTGCAATCTAACAGCACAGGTAAATATGGATACATTTACATATTAAAAAACAAATGAAAACTTTATATCACATACGCTATTTCTTTCCAAGAAAATGTTAGAGAGAATTAAAGAATTTTCTCAACGTAAAGAGTTACGCAAGGTTGATTCTTGCTTTGTTATAATAAGTAGTCATGGTAATGTTAATACACAGTATGAAGTCACAGAAATAGAAGGTGTAGAAGAGCATATGCAAGACAAAGTGCAAAATCAAAAAACTGTTTTATGTACTGATATTTTGAGTTATTTCACTGCAGAAGCTTGTCCCAATCTTGCAGGGAAACCAAAGATTTTCATTTTTCAATTATGTAGGTAAGTGCTAAATCCACTATAAAAGTATCATAGTTACATATAGTGATAATATTTTATTATTATACAATGATCTTTTAGAGGAAAGAAAAAACAAAAATCAGTAAAAGAACCTAGACATACAACAGATACATCTAACTTTCAACATTCCTCTGATGAAACTACTAATGTTAAAAGAAATGGTAGAGAGACACTGAGATGTTATGAAGATATGTTACTTTCATATGCTACCCTTCCAGGATATGTTGCCTTCCGAGACAAAATAACTGGTAGTTGGTTCATACAAATTTTGTGTGAAGTATTTATGAAATATGCTCATAAAGCTCATCTTCAAGATTTATTAAACATGGTGAATAAATCTTATGAAAGTATATTAATGCCATTCTATACATTAGTTACAATTAGTTAATGCTTCACAGGTTGATGAGAGATTAAAAATACAAAGGACTAATGGAGGAGACTGTCAGACATTAACGATAACACTGATTGGATTCAATAAACATTGTTATCTTAATCCTGGTCTTTTTGAACAGATATGATCTTAGAAACTTGCCATTGAACAGAATGCATAATCTATATATATATATATATATATATATATATATATATATATATATATAGATTAACATTTTTTCAACAAATTTTATATATCGAGTGTATTTATTTATAAATTTTATATATTTGAATATGAATTAATATTAAACTGGGCAAATGTTACATATTGGATGTATTTGAATCATATTACATTTTTATTATATTTTACAAAATATACCAAGAAATGTGTAAACTTTTACGTTCTTCTCTTTCTTTTTTGCGTATAATCTATCTACATTGCACAAAATTTTTTAGAAATGATAAAGTACTATAGTCATTGATATAGTAATAATATACGTGACAAAGAAAAGAATAATGATATGAACAAATGAAGCGTTTGTAAAAGGAAGAACAATACATTTCACATTAAAAGGAGCAATGATAACGATGACGAAAACAGACTGACATCCAACTGTGTTTCTGTACAATAATAAGATTTCAACATTTACGTCAACCGCATACATTGAAATTTACTCTAAATGCAGTATAGCATGAATAACGATCTGTAGTTGTAAAGAAATAATTATATGCTTATGCCATTTGATACTGTGGTAAAAAAAAGAAGAAAATAATTTCAAGCGATATAATTTATGATTAAAACTCTTAACATTACAATATTTGTGTCATGTTTTCGTATCGCATAATATCGCGGTTGAGAAAGAAAGAGGTGTTTTGAAGTTAATATGATATACCAAAAACATATGTCATATCTCGATTTATGTTCTAACGATATTACAGCTGTAAATTACAAATTACATGCTTAACTATATTCTAAATTCAAATAGGTGAAAAGATAAACGTTCCAATACTCTCGGATCTGTTTTCGATAAGTACATCACACCGTGCAATTAGATAGCAGAATTTGTAAAAATTAAAAAGATATGATAATAAGAAAAATCCACGTTATGAGAGCAAAGAAAATAGAAAAATTAAACTTCTGACAGATTTTGTAATAATTATGTATTTAATAATAAATGAAATATTAAATAATTAATAAGTAGATTAATTTTGTAGTAATTTTTGTAAAATTCAAAATTAATTTTGTAATCAACTGTAGTTGAACTTATTTCCGTGAATGATGCTGAATATATCTTCTTTTATATGTATTTATTTATTGTTTTGGATATGGCTCAAGTGAATGTCAATGAGTCAACGTCAAGGCGATTTAATTTAAAAAAAAAAAAAAAAAAAAAAGGAAAATTCAAATTTTCTATCGAAAAGTCGAGAATGACACTCTCTCTATCACGTAGCTTTTTTCCTTTTCCGTTTTGCTTCTTTTTCCCCATACAATCCTGTACACCATCCGATAGAAATAGCATATGAGGCTAATGTTTAATACAAAGATTGCGCGTTGGAAGAACGTGGCTTTTTGATCTTCTCCAAATTCTTGATTACCAAATCGTGCAGAGAACAATAACGATTACGGACTTCGCACATAACTAGCCACAGGCTTACATATTCTTTTTCATCTAATTCTTGAACTGCTCTTCTATAGTCGCTAATGTGTGGATACTTTGCAACTTTACTAACAATCTTTCCTCTAGAGATAAAATACCTAAAAAAAATATCATTGTATGAGTATAATGTGTCCCTTATGAGAAGAAATCTTTTAATATCATTACTATTCACATTACCTAGATATCTGATCGAAAAATGCAGCAGCCTCACTTTCCACTGATTGTATTTCTGCAAGTGTATCTTCTTGGATGGACACACCAAAGTTATTACCATCTTCGATTTTTGGAATCAAAAATGAAATCCACATTTTCAACTGGAAATTCAAAAATTAAAATAACTGATAAGGATATTAAAGTTCATATAATCTATATATACTACTCATATACTTTATAGAATATATACCAAATTAGAATCTTCTAATAGTTGTCGAATATAAGGCTTAACTATATGAATAAGATCACATAGGGGCTTGTTACAAGGTACAGGTCCATTTGGTAACACCATCACTTTGGTTCCACTGGTATCATCTATGCTATTGTCTAGCTTTCGTTTCTTTGCAGTAGACTCATTTTCGGAATGATTAAGAATAATAGGATCTGGAATGGGCACATTTAAGTCTTGATGAACATTTGACAATTTCCTGTTGCGGAAACCAGGGGTTTCTAATAATTCATTCAATTTAACAATCTTCTCTGGAAATCCTTTCAGCAATAGTTGTTCAGCCTAAATAAAGTTTATGCATGTGATATTATGATGTACTTCGCAACAAACTGAGTATACAAATTATAGGATAATAATATTCAATTAATTACCTTTGTTTTTAAAGAATCTTTGTATTCCTGAACCTGTAAAATAAATTTGAGAGGTAAATGCATTAAATAGGATGGTTATATTCAATTAAAAATTGATACTTTGCTTTAATTACATTTACAAACACATATATGTCTTAAATATGAGCAAAATGAGATTACACGTAATAACAGTTATAAGTAATACATTTATTTCATAGTAATGAGTTGTCGAATAAATGTTTATAAACTATCCGTAAAATTACAATCAAAACAAACATTAAATATTACTAACCAAAACGATGAATTAATGGACAAAAAATTGTATAAGAAAACCGAGAAAAGAATTGTACTGTCGATATAACAATACAGGTATAGTTTTGCATAAGTATTGAGATAAGATGACTGACCAAGGCCAATTACTGGAATTGTAAATAGATTAAAGAATTGACGTGTATAAGTGATAGGAGAATTATGTTAAGATTTTTGAAAATATTGATGATGAAACAGCAAATATTATTTGGAACATAGCGATGCCGGTGAGTTAAACGCTACCATTAACCTAAACAATCTTACTTGCAATATATTAAACGTGTAATACAGACTACTTAATTTCATATCTTTCTGTTTTGCAGCTTCAATTATAATATAAAATATTTTACCTTCTGTGCCGTAGTATCCGCCATTATACACTCCATGAAAAAAAAAAGTTTATAAAATATAACCACACTATCCCTTTGTTGTAACGTACAACTTCAAACAGGAAGTTGCGGTGAGTATTCTTACTACGCCATCAAATCAGAATCTGTAACATTAATGCAGTTATATTAGTCTTCTCAGAATTTAAATTTCTGTTTATTCGTCTAGAGTTATTTTTTCTTCGTCAAAATCGAGACACCATAGAGCTGATTGAGAGAATTATAATTATAGCATGTGCAAAGGTGCACGATGATACACAATATGTCAATCTTTATTCTTTTACTTTTTACATGTTTTATTTCGTATTCTGTAGAAGTTGTTTTTACTATAATCTATACAATTTGAATTCGCTTCTTTGATAGAAATGAAAATTTAAGAAAACATGATGTGATAAATTATAATTGATGTGAATAGAATACTAATAATACAAAATGATATTTTGATTCCAATTAACTGTCAGAAATTAAGTCAATACTCATATAAATAATCTATGAAAATGTCAAATAAGTAGGTGCCAGAAGTAGGAGAGAGATAAAAGGATAATACTTCATTAAATTGAATGTCATGGATATATTTAAAAAAAACTGTAATTTTTTAAAAATAAACAGCATACAGTTTTGCGAATATTGAACATATTTTTTAATCAGATTAGAACAATATTTTGAATCAGATAAGTAAAACGGTAAAATGTATCGTTTCATTGTATTACCATTGTATTTCGTATTTTGTACATCAATATCCATCTTTTGAAATCAGCAAATTAAATCTGCTATACATGATTGTATAACACATGTTTGTATAAACACTGTGTAGAAATATATATTAAATACGGCTAAGTGAGTTTCTTTGCTTTTTGGTAAAGTGTATCAACGACTTTCCCCATACTGTGTATAGTATCTAATGCAATCTCGTAAGTCTTATCGCGCGGAGTATCTTCAAAAACGATTAAAACACCTTCACCCTGATCAAGGACACCCCTTAGTTTTTTATCCAGTATCATCTGTGAAAGCTTCTTCTCCACTTGAGTAAGTGGTAGTGATATAGAGGTTGCGATATGACTGACCTAAATAAAAGAATGAAATTACAAACGATGAATGTTTATATTTAAGTAATCAACCGATTTAAGGTAAATAATCGTACCTGTACGCGGGAATAAGGTTCAACTAAACGGCATAAGTTTTGTTCAAGCATCGCATCGTAGAGAGAGCCGAGATGAGCACGCACAATTACGTCATCCTCAAGTTCTTGGCGATATTTTTTCACAGCTGTCTGGAAATCTGCTAATGAACGTCGGTGGCTCGCTTCGGCAACTGCCCGCATTGCGTCTAAATCCCTTCCTGCATATTTAACAGCTAATTTTCCTGACATAATTGATTGAACATCTTCAGGTGTACGTAACATAATTTTTGAAAGTAACATATATTTTAAAGCTGTTAAGGCCTTTGGGCTTTCTACGCTATCATATCTGAAGAACAGTAGTAAAGCAATTAAAATATACAAACATAAACATAACAATTATACTGAAGTACAATATATTTATTTAAGGAAACAACCTACCCCTCAAATGCTTCATAAAAATATGAATAAGCAGTTTTAAAATCTCTTTCATCCGCAGCATGTAATATTCCTGATTGTAAATCTAAAGCAGCTTGCATTTTAGGTGGACAATAAATTGCATTAGCAGTGGTTCTAGCACTGGTAAGAGCTGCCCTTGCTTTTGCTAAATTACTCAGTGCATGATAGGTTTTGCTTTCCAATAATTGTACCTCCACCAAAAGTTGTTTATCATCCAGTTTCTTAAGTTCTTTAAGTAAAGCCGATCCCAACTGTAATGCTTCACTGTACATACCAGTATCGAAATATAATGCTATTAAACGTGCTTCTAATGACTGCCTTAAAAATGTCCTACGTTCTTCTTTTGCCCATTCTATACATTCTTTGCATAGTTGAACCTGTTGAAAAAAAGAAGCATTGTACTAAACTGTCTATGAAAATACAATCAAAATTATTTGTGAAGATACCTCAATGCCGATACCAGCTTCCAGATCCAAGAAAAAGTCTACTAAGGACCGTACGAGTTTGGCAGCTTTTGCTTTGCTAATCAAACTAAGAAACGGTCTGGTAGCTTTAATCAACTCTGCCAACTCTTTTGCCTTCCCTTCTTTTTTGTAAAGTTCACCAAGGTGTAAAATACCTTGCTCCTTCACTCGGATATTATCTTCGTCATCCTCCGTCACACCGATACTTGGGTCGGAGACGATTTCACTTAAAAGTGAAATACCCTCGCTACGATTAGTCATTGAAACTGCTTGTGCACGTTCGAACAGCATTGCACCGGCCATCTCAAAATTTTCACCGCTTTATAAGGATGAAAACGGGATCAGATAACCTTTATCCTAAATGATGAATATTATTCTTCGGATAATTGATCAAATTCGTGAAATAATTCCTACGTTTTACAAGAAATCAAAGTTAATTTTCTTTAATACGTTGAATATTGCATGCGCTTGTACGCACAACTACACAAATTTTATGAACGTCTTCTGTTTGTCACTTTATTCGCAATCCGTTTCAACCTCAGAACTACAAAACACATGTCACGCTACTACGTAAATCAAATCAATTGCAGTAAGCCTGGAAACGTTCAGACTGATGCAGATTTTTCTAAATAGGTTATTGTTATTCGTTTTTAATAGATGTGATTACATTCCTGTAATTAATTATGTAGTTGATTTTTCGTTGTATTTAAAACTTGTATATTTTTGTACTTTTCTTTATTAAACAATTTTGCAAAAAGGATGGAAGGTATAAAGAAAGCGTAAAGAAAGAGATAGAGTAAAAAATGTACTATACGGAAGATTCCAGATCGAGATTGTATGTATATGTACGTTGTGTTAAGGGACATGTAAAATGAGATTGTGTAAGATATAAATATACGAATGCTGAATGGATGTAAATCTTAGATTGTATAGACGTTTAGAGCTGTTTGAAGATAAAAGTGTAACAATTATAAATATTTACTTAAAATATTGGATGGAAATTGTTATTGTTACAATTGATTTTAATAATGTTATGATCATGTCGCAGTATTTGTTTTGAAAATGTCACAATTTACTACAACAAATGTTATTAATGAAACATCTTCCAAGTTAACATATCATGATTGTAAGTTACAACTTGTGTAAATGCATTCCTTTAATTAGAAAAGAATAACATTTCATTTGAAATAGAATATATTTTACAGATAATAAAACAAGGTCTAATTTACCATTTCAAATAGCCCTGTATGTAAATCTATGGCTTTTCCCAGTTTGGCTGTTGATTACTGTTGTAAACTTGGATGCAAAAGTAAATATCATCTGTGTGATGAAGTTATAAGATCAAAATCTAATGTATATTAACTTGTACTTATATATATTAATTTTATTTATTATTTTTTCACAGTACAATAATTTGACAAATGTTTATAAATTGCTAACTATAGCAATATTTCTGATACTTTCAATTTTTGAAAGCTTAAAGTTATATTTGGGATACCTTGGAAATCTTATCGGAAAGGTAATCATACTTTATTTGTAATAGACTTTTTTTAGTTGATTTGTAGATTTTTGTCATGCAAGAAAGTTAATATTAGATTCCAGAATTAACTACTTGCTGGTTAATCTCGATATTAATACAACTTCCCCTAGAAGCATTTCTCCTTTTTGATCGTGGAATACCATCTCATTATAGTGAAACATTTATCAATTCTTTCATGGTCTGCCTTCTTCTTATTGAAATTATTACAGGTACGATAGCTTTAATGAATTTAGCAGATCATCGTGCTAAAGTGTTTTATTTAATGCATCTATACAATACATGTACATAGGATGGATGTTAAACTGTTCTAAAATACCTTTGTAGCTAGTCTCATTTTTTAATTATATATAGAGTTTTGAGCAAATACTGGCTAAGTGTAATTACTGTACAGTATACTAGTACATTATATTAAAATACTATTGCAGATTTTTCCTTTAGCAAATATTCTCAATTAACACAATACCTAATGAACACAATTCTCAGACTAATAAAATGTCTTATCTCAGAGGTTATTAGTTTTATAAAATAACTGTATCGCTAATACGTTTTTTCGTAAACGCATTAAATAAATTTCCATGCTCTTTATAATGATGCTAATCTCGGTAGTTTGTTCATTAGTAAATGTTTGTAAAAGTTGCGAACGTGTAGGAACCATGAGCGAAAGAAGCTGTTAACAAAAAGTCGAAAATTATAGTAAATAATAGTATGTAAATAAATAGAAAAATTGTAGAAAGTATTAATTTATTTGAAAAATATAAACTCATATTTCGTCAAACTCAACACGTGTATTATATGAATGTTTTTATGCTTTGACATCAACTAATTGGAAATGTAATGAAATAGTATAATTAAGAATGTACATATGTATTGCGTATAATACAAGAAAAAAAGAATAATTTTTCGTATGTATGCGAATACGTTTTTAGTAAATACTGACTTACGTCGAAAAGTTGTTGCGCCATCCAACCGTGATATGGTTGTAGAGCTTCTTTATAAGCCTTTTTTAAAAATGCTACTAAATCCTCTGTTGGTGTTGCCGTTTTAGAGTCCTCGACAATTTGTTCGAAAAATAACAGAATCATATGCAAGGCTCTGTAATTTATAGATCGGAGTTTTGATTTAACTAATGAACAGAATAAGCGATGGAGAAGCGTTAATACACACGAATCGAATTCATCAGAAACCAAGTAAGAAAGTGGAAAGAATAGAAATGCATAAGAAACGCTACACGCACCTGGTTAACCACGTTAGAGCATCCGTAGCGATTAATTTAGTTTCAGTATTTTTTTCAATTAGAATCATATCTTGTAGAATCGCGTTTTTTTCTTTATCCTTTACATGCCGGGACGCGAGTTTCTAGAATTATTTTTAGGTATGTATATGATTATCCTTGTGAATGATCGCATTTTAAGGTATGTACTTACATCAATGTTACCCTGAATATCATATTTAACCGGAGCAAACACTTTGCCAAGTTTTTCTGAAACATTCGTGTTCGTCTTTATAGATTTCGTTTTTGTGTAGGTTATGTGATATTTACTGAATACCAAGTGCATACCAATAATTCGCACAAGACCTCGAGCTGCATCCAAGAATTCTACGGTTCTTATTTTATCTTCTGTGATATTTGGAAATAAAACTTCTATTTGATAAGTAAAGACATCCTCGTCATCGTTTGCACTCGACGAAGGTGACAACATAATTCTGTATTAGGACAACGTAATTTCAGTTATAACAACCAGAAACGATATACGTATAACGAAAGTGTTTATTTTTAAAAGTTTTTAAGAAATATTAATAATGTTCTTTCAACCCTTGCAGTCTTTTTTAATATATTATCGATCTGTTTATGATAAGTAAATACTTAGGGTTATAGCTGTTAGCTGCAATATATAAGCTGCGATAACAATTTTATCTTAGAGTGATTTGTAACAGAATTTTCAATATATAATCGGTAACAAAAATGTGTGTACACGTGAATTTTTGTCTTATTGTTTATATTTTTATATTGAAATAATTTTATAACAAACTGAAAAAACCGATAAACATTCTCATAAAATCTAATCGAACGATTACGTGGCATGATCGTGTAATATATATTTTATTACATCGTTAACTGGATTGGTTCTACGGACACTTTTGAATTATTTTTTTCAAAATTATTTTCACAAGTTTATTAGTCGTTACGCAATTTCATATTAGCTATATCTACAAATTATTATCGTCCATAAGGCATCCTAGTTACTATCATGTAAGTAACCCGATGTTTGTAGAATACGTCGGATATTAATGTTATTTCTTGATTGAAAATATATCAAACTAAATTCGTAGTTATTAAACTATACATACCTATACGTGGCAATTTCACAATTTTATCGTATTTTCGGTAATAAGAAATAGAGATTCTGGTTTTATAGCATTCGTTCCTTCCGTAGTGTTATTGTATACATTCGTTCACACATTCGTACATAGAAACGTCAATGCACAATATTTGTATTTTTTATCAAATACAATGTATCAATAGTTGCTACAAAACTCTATAGTATTTTGAATGATATTTACAAAATATGTTAGAATTTAATGAAATGAAGTATGTAGTTAATAACATTGTATGACGTATGAAATTCTCATTTTCTCCTCCCATGTTTAAACACATGCACGCACAAATGCTCTCTCTCTCTCTCTCTCTCTATCTATCTATCTATCTATCTACCTTTCTCTTTGTGTCTCTCTATGATTTTATTTTGTTAGAAATAGCGTACACAGGGCAATAAGGTTTTTCAAGTCCAATACGGAAAGCTTTACTGTTACAATTTTCACAAAAACCGATAAAACTGGGAAAAATTTCTCTTCAAATATAGCGCATTAGAGAAACAAGCTCGTAGGAAATATCAATAATTAATTAGTAAGCAAATACATATTGAGCTTGAAGTTATCTTCGTTCGAATTGGCATTAGCGACGAAGCATTATTATTAATATTAATCGTGCTTACTCGCTATGCGAAGATTACAAAAACATAGGACGTTGATTCATCGGCGTCGATTTTTATCGTTCGACATTGGCTATATTCCCGCTTTCAAGATATAAAATCGTGGCAAAATGACAATAACCTTGGAATCTTTAAAACGCCGTTGGAAGTGGATATTTGAGAACATTGCCAGTCGAATCTTCAGCGACGAGAGTCAGTGCGGTAAGACAGTGAGGAGGAGCTGGTGGAACTAACGCCTCCAGAGGTGGTCGAGAGCCGGGAAACTGTTTAGAACCAACTACCATTCCACCAGATGTTTTTCTGAGCTCTATTACTCGTACTCCGAAGCGTGATCTTACGACGTTTCTATGATAAAAAAAAAGAAACGTATATACATACATATATAAATAATAACCGTTTTAAAACTATAATAGCAACAACGGAAGAGGCTGAGTAAGTGAGTGTATTTGCAAGTTTTGTGTACGTGTATTGGGCGTATATGCGCCAGTGAATCAAAATTGGAAGAGAAACATTTTATTATACCTTTTCCCATCGTACTCGATGTCGTGGAAAGGTCGATTGAAAACGTTGTCCATTTCGTTGTTGAACCATCGATGATAAGCAAGAAACGCTGCGCAGGATGGTGACCAAAATGTACGATCAGTTTGCAAATTGGAAGGGGTTTGTTCCGATGCAGGTTGCATCAGACTCTTGGAAAAGGATCTGTTTAATTCAGGACTAGCGGGTGCGGATAGCCTGCCGGGTAATCGGGAAGGGTTTTGAGAAGACGAAGGGCGGGACGATTCGGAAAGTAAGCGATTTCTTCGAGGACTCCCTAACATAGCGTATGGTTTTTGTATCGTGACTGTCACGCTGAGCGGTCTACTCAGTGCGATCGTTGTGTGTTGAGGATCTCTTCGTAAAACGGGATTGCGATTGAAATCGATCCCAGCCGCTCCGACAAAGACACGATCGACGTAATCGAATCCGCGGCCCATTATGCCTTCACGGGTATGCCCGAGATCAAAGGTGTGTCCTAATTCGTGGAGAACCGAGCCAAGAGTCGTGGCGAAGCAGCCACCGTGCGTACCGCGGTAATTACTGTCATCCATCAATTGTTCAGTATCGATGACCGTAGTGTCGAGGAATCTAGGCAATATTTGCGCCATGCAGGTAGGCCATGTATGAAGACATGCCGAACCGAATAACGCTAATCCACCTCCACCGAGCGCGGCGTGTCCTTGCGTCCTCGCGAGAATATCTTCGCGAGTGCGTGGATTTGGCGCGCCTCGATATCTGGTACAGGAAAGAAACGCAAGATATTTGCGATCTTCCGATGCCAAGGGACCGGTCATTAATTCTCGCGCGATGAATTTCCAAAGTTCCCGCTGATTCATTGCACGTGCCTGATTAACGTCAAGCATGCTGTGCATTATCAAACATTCCATACCACCCAAGTCTCGTTCCAGTTGAAACGTTTTCCTTCCGTAACCCGCCTCCCTTAACTTCTCGGCGGTGAGAGTTTGTAAAAGTCGGGCACCGAGACCTATCCTTATCGTCGCACTTTCCGGCGACTGGTCTTCTCCTTGTGGACCTTGGAAATATCCATCGTGTCCAAAGCAAACCACATAGACAGGAGTTACACGTAGTCTCGTCGTTCTCGGCTCGTGAATTAGAACTAGTCCCTTTTTTTGGCCCGCCACTTCTAATTCCAACTTGTTCGGACCTCGTGTCAATTCTACTATCACACGAAATTCACCAGATACGATTGGCCACTCGGAACATTGATTATTTTCATTTCGTACGGTGATAAAGCTATACGCCATCGACGTACGACCTCGTATCAGAGCTAAACTATAACATAAGCTCTCTCCATCCGTAACGTTCGTTATCGATATCTCTTCTGAATTCTCATTCTCCGTGGATTTGCATTGTCGGTTCTCCCGTTCTAATGGAAATTGTCTATTACCTTCGTAATAACATTTCTGCTGACACCGTTGCTGTTCTTGCTGCCGTTGCTGCTGATGTTGCTGTTCACGAAGAAGATTTGTCAGATTCGTGTCTGGAAGTACCTGTGAAGTTTTTTATGTACAATTTCAAGATACATCGCTAAACGATAAAAAAAATTAGAAAGATGAGAGTGACGAGAGTTAGAAACGGCGACGATTATAATGGCAATGACGAGCAGAAGCATGATAATAGCGGTAATAACGACAATAAAAATAACGATGACGATGACGATGACGATGACGATAACGACGATGACGATGACGATAACGACGATGACGATGGCAATGACGACAAAGACGACGACGAAAACGATGACGACGACGACGACGACGAGGACGACGACAACGACAACGACGACGACGATAACCACGTCGGCAAAGGCGAAAACGATGATGAAGACGAAGACGACGATGTTACCCCCTTTGATAAAAGTGTATCATTTACATAGAATTAGGGAAGCAAAGAGATGTGGTTTTATTTTATTTTTATTTTTTACAACTTCAATGCTTCATTCGATGGATAAAAAGAATAATAGCAGTTTCACGAAAAAGTGACCATATCGATGTAAAATGACAATTCCAAGAGAGGTGCTGCGATCTCGCGGTGAGTTAGAAAAGCTTCTCTACGGAGTAGATTCCTCCAAGTTGTTTCCCACTTCAATTTCCGTTCTTCGGACCGCACTGACACGTACCGTCACATAGAATGTCGAAAGGAATAAAGGCAAGTCGATTGAGCGATTTATTGATTTCCCTTGAATAGCAATGAGAAAGTTTCGTTCAAATCGTATAAGATTGGCTTTTATTAAGAAAAAAAGATATATACGTGCAATCACCGATAAGAGTGCGAGACAAGTAACGAAACGATGTGTCGATATAAATTAAAACGACCAAAAAGAGGGAACTTTGTAGTCGGTGTTAGAAGAAAGAGAAAAAACTTTCGAGTTGCAGAGTAAACGAGGTGTGTCGATAAGGAATTATTCGAATTCGCGTTTGCTTGTCGACGATGTACGCGTGTAGTAAGTCTGACAAATTGAATCGGAATTTTTAAGCGGCAGTACGATTTGCAGCTTTTCAAATGTCAGCTATTTCACTCACCATCGTAAAAGAAGTGTGTAGAAATAGAGTAGACGTACACGTTAAAAATGAAAGGGAGGAAGGTACGTGCTGAACGATCAGCTTCAGCCGGCTCCGTACATACGGAGAGAAAGACTGTGGCGCCGGGACGACGGCGGACGGCGGGTTGCGGTACTATGGCGTCCTCGCAGCGACGCATGCAGTCGCACAGGCGCACTCGCGTTTCTCTTCGTTCTGCGTTCCTCTCCTTTCTCTTTTTTCCCTTTTTCCACTTTGCGTTAACACCCCTTTTTTTTCGTACTCTTTCTTGTTTATTCGTTGAGAGATCTGTCTCGCTCTTTCCCTAAAAAACGTATAATTCAATCCCTCTGCCGTATATCACAACGATCATAAAAGATACATGGACGAGCAAATTCTCCTTTCTCGTCTCTTGTTTATTTATTTGTAGAATTTGTTACGTTATTTCGATTACTTTCGAATTAATTGTATTTTTCTAACGTCAAAAAGTATCTCTCATCGATCCTAGAATTTTTATCTAATGGAAAGTTTTGATTAACGTAAATAGAAATCGGTCGCGATCTTTTTAAACAAACAACGCTTTTACCTATCAGCAATCGTTGTATCTAACAATAACAGTATTATTATTGTAATAATACAAAATTTGATGCTTTGATTAATTCTTCTTCGTGGACAAACTTCGATCGATGCTACACTAGTCGGAGAACTGTATTAATTTGTACGATACCGTGCTTTATCTGTGAGATGATTTCAATTGCGACGGTACAACGTTCGATCGACTAATCGCATATGCGCGTGATCACGAGTAGGGTTGATTCGTAAACGGTGTCAAGGATGAGCAACAACAAACATCGTTTCAAGATGTTCACGATTTGAATTCGTTCTATTCTTAATGTTATGTAGTACTTACGTTCGTAAAACTTGATTCGAATTAGTCAAGTTATCTGAATTCCAGCAATTTACATACATTCGAGTAACTTAAAACGTGTTTATCAGTGTAAAACTGTTATTTACTTGACTCGTTCTTATTAATCACGTCATCTGATTTCCACTCGTTTGAATTCAAGTAACTTGACTAATCCAAACGAGACTTAAAGAACAGCCAATAGTCGTGACAAGCTTTTCCTCCTTTCTCTTTCTTTCCCTATATATCCCTGTATGAAAATAATGTTCTACAGCGAGTTCAAGTATTATAACGAGTATTCTATTCATACGTATAGTATAGTATAGTATACGAGTATTCTATCATTTTTCCATCTGTTTCGCTAAAAATGCATTAAAAATCCGTAGTCTATCGATAAAAGGATACGAGTCTAACAATTACATTCGCGAAGAAATTTATGTACATAATTTATACACTAATATCGTATTAACGCTCGCAAACAAAGCGACCATACTGCCATTTACGAGTTGAGACACCTGTTGATATTTAATACAAATTGATTGCTCTCCTTTGCTCTTCTCTTCTATTACCCAGTTACTTTATCAATAAATCTGTTATTTCGTTCGCGTCACGCGCAGCTACCAATGTAAAATGTCAAATAAAGCAAAATTTGTTTCGCTTTTCCGATAAACATAGCGAGTAGACGTCCTCCTAATACTTAAAGCCAGCTATGTACATACGTACGTATAGGCAGTACAAGAGGATGCAAAATATATGGCAAGTGTCGTTGTCGTGGGGTTAGCGACCGTGAAAGTGCTCCCATGTAAAAGTAGAACGACAGTTTTTCAAAATCGTTGCGACGATTGCGTGCGCCCACAACCGACCTACTTGACGATCGGTCGTTGCACCGTACCTCAGTTTCCTTGGTTGTTGTGGACCTTTGCTTGTCCTCGAACGAAAGGTACTCCGGAACGCGTGTACACGGTAAAAGAAAGTGCGATTTCATTCAAATAAAAGTTTCCACGAACTACGATCTTGAGCGTGCCCGTTGTATCTCGAACGTACTTGCACATTTCATTTCGTGGCGTGAATCGAAGGGAGGATGCTGCGCAAATATGATCGATAGACGGTGAATGTTTATGCACTTATGGGAAATTTAAAGATGCAAAAATACACAGAATGTACTTAAAATATGCAAAGTATAGCACTCGTCGTAAGATTTGACGAGGTTCGGCTCTCGCTTCTTTAAATTGCATTTACGAAAATACGAATTTATACAAATTTGCATAGATCAGGTTGCTTGGAGAATTTATCGCGAGAGTTACAAAAGATTTAATTCGAATTAGACTATCTATAGCTTCGTGAGTCTTCTTGAAAAATTCGCTTTATTTACAGGCTCTTCCAAATAAGTTTCGTAAAGACTGTGGTAAATAATAATGAAACTGTGTTATATTGGGACAGATAGAGTGAAATTCAAAATTTAAAATTTCTCGAATATATGGGATTCGATTCTCTTTCATTATTTGATAGAAATTCATTAAAAAAAAAAAAAAAAAGAAAAAAGGAGAGAAAACTACTTTTTATCCAATCCAATAGGAGAATCAAATGTAATTACGACAAGGATACAGTATGGAGATTGCGAGGAAGAAGAACTGGAATACGTGTACATTTCAGGCCGGAGTGTCGCGATTTCGCGTGCATCGTGCGTGTTTGCACGCGTTTCCAAACTGAAAGGGTTCGCAGACACTTATCCACTCGACACTTGTCCTATCCGGTTGGTCGATCGTGTAGTATGCTCACATACTGGATGGTTGTATTCACATGCGTCGATTTGTATTGCGTGGCACTTGACACGGGAACGAACGAGAAACGGATGACTTTTTTTCACTGAAAACTAGGTCGTACCGAAAAAACGAGGCTTCTTTTCTTATCGTTATCATTATCATTATCGTGGTTGTTGTCATTATCGATCGTTCGTAAGACAACAACCCTTTAATGAAGAAATACTCTTTTGTGCAACTACTATCTGTGTACATGTATCTGTATTGTCACGATCGAATGATGTTTGTAAATACCTATTCACTTATTTCCTTTCTCTCAGATAGAAAACGCAGTTCATCAGCTCTTTGTTTCTCTGTTACACGGCCTCCAGCATAGCATCGCATCCGTGATACGTGTTGCGAACGTTTATCAAGCTTAATTGGACATTCGAGTTTTCCGCGATCATAGAAACGGAGTGAGTTGCGTTCAACGATAAGACGAAAACATACGAAAGAAAGCGAGACTATGAAGGTAAGCAGGGGAGAACGAACTATACCGGAGAGAGTAGGCCAATGCCAGTGTCAGCGGCACGGCTAGTAAGTGTCTGACGGTAAACCTGATCGTGAAAACAGAGAAACGAGTTGCACCGATTACGTTTGTTTTTCCATGATTTGTTTCAATACGATTCTGTATATTACTTTACGATATATATGTATAAATCGTGGGTCTAAATCCGTAGTACGAGTGAAGTCATGAAGATTCCATGGCTCGTAGTAAGACGAAGATCAAGAATAACAGAATTGTGTTGGAGGCTTCGCGTTTGAGAAAGCTGAGTTTGAAAAGCTTGCCAAGTATAGGTACGTGAATTTGCTTAATTCTTAACGAGACAGGAGTTGATAATCGACAGGAGGTTGTTTTACATGCAGGAATAAGTCGAAAATGTAAAATAATATTCGTTCGAATTTTGATTCACCATGAATATACTTGTCTCGAAAAAAGTGATGTTGAAGTTCGTCGATTCCAAATTTCTTGCTTAATATGCAATTCATTGCGAAATCGTTATCTGTTCTCTTCGTATCTTTCGATTCTCCTTCGTGTTTCTTTCTAGACATAACGTCCAAAATATGTACGTATAAGATAGCACCGGAATACAGATGAAACGAAATGAAACGCGATGACACGATGAAAGATCACGTGTATCATTGTCATGCGTAGTTTACGATAAATATGCGATGAAATCGTGGAGTGGTAGTATTCTGACAGCATCGAATAGAAATTAACTATGTTGCTATTCTGGAATTTTATACACCTCGATGTCGTATCGGTCTGGGAGAAGGATTTTTAAAGTTCTAAGAAAATCATTAGCATACAATTGCCAGGAAATCCAGCCAGCAAAAGTAAACATAATTAGTCACGTGATAATCCAACTATTGGTAATAGCTATCTAATCGCTGGTGAAAGCGATGTATTATTAGCGTGACTGTATTATCGATAAAATAGATGTAACAGAGTTGACCTGGTCATCTTTACACAAGGGTTGGGAGTTAAACATGTTAGTTAGGAATTTAATCTGTTAGTCAACCTCTGATCTTTCGAACCGAGGGTAGATCAACTCTAGTTCAACATTTTAGATATTTTATCGTATGTATATTGTGTATCATGTACACTCTTGCATCTTCAAATTTTTCATAAGTGTATATACTATATTTTCGTTATAATCGTGTACGTATTATTAGTATAGTATAGGCGAAGAAGAGGCTCGATACGCTGGGTGTTTCGGTTCGGCCGAACAATAAACAAAGTATACTAATTGCAAGAGGAAGAAAATCAGCTCACATGCGACAACATCATGTGTAGAATTCAAGATCAAGTAGTTACGCGCATTACGACACTCGAACAAATGATTTTGAAACGATTTTGGCATTGAATCGCACGACACGTAGATGCGATGAAGAAATAGCTTATTCATAAAGAGATTCGATGAGATCACGAACAAAGTTTTTTCAATGCGTACAGAAGGGAATTCGATCAAAAGGTTCATCGAACTTGTTGATTCGCGCGATCTATGGTATGGTTGTTTGGTTAGATAGACGAATACGTAATTTGCCTGAGAACTATTCGATTTTTATGAATTCGCCGTACAAGAATTCGCTGTAAAAGGGTAGACGAAAAGGAAGGAAAGGCAGTATCGAACGAAGAGTGTTTTTACTTTCCTCTTTTTTTCCTTTTTCTTATTTCCCTTTTATCAGATGATCGCGTTGATTTGAATTATGCACGCTGGTTCCCCATGCGAGTTACATTAAAGGAGAACGGTATCTTAATCAAAAATACAGTTTATTAATGTAAAAGAGAAATGGCAAAAAAGGAATTTCGACTTTGTTAAATCAAAACAATTGTTCAAACGGTGCCTAGGACGATTTACGTAATACTATCGGCTATCGTGAAAGCTATTATACCACTACGTTTTATTCTACATATTACGAACATCTTTTTTTAAAATTAGAAACGAACTCAATTGATTTCACCGAGTTTTACGAATGGCACGCTTCTATATTATGCAACTGTTTAACCTAACAACTTAATGTTAACGGTTATCATTACTTACACGATCTTTTTCACACATTTTCCCAATGATGATTTCTCTTTTCGTACAATAAAGCAAGAAGACGTCGTCGCGTACGAGAGAGAAGGAAAGAAGGGTAAAAGGTACGAGAAACGAAATTGAAAGTACAAGCTACGGAAACAGGGGAAACGAAGGAACGATCGGAGAGAAAAATGTCCAAATATAATCATCCGTAGACCGAGCAATAATTTATTCGATTAAAAATTTCCAGTCACGTTGCCTCTAAATAGCTTGGGTGTTTCACTTTCGACGCCTGAAGAGTAAAATTCATTCGAGTACTCGAGACGACGACGATGACGGCGTGTTCGCTCCGTGTCAAGGACAACGCGTCTATCGTCGCGTACTTTCCTGAGAGCCAAGAAAATCTCCACTTCTGACATACACGATACGAACGTTACACGAGACAACGACTACTACGACACGTAAACCATCGATACGTGGATATCTTTCTTCGTGGTAAATTGATAGTTTCTTCTTTGAATTAGCTTCCCGTTACTCTTTCAAAAGATTACGCAAACTTGTTAAAGTACAACGATCGAGGTTCGAATAGTTTTGCCTGTTTGTATATGTGCGCGTATGTATACCTGTTCGGTTGTACATAGAAGCCGTGATTATAGACCGTGATAGTCGGTACGATATCTGCCTGCGTATCGTATAGAGTCGGAAACGGAAAAAATGAAAGAGAGAGAGAAAATACGTTGGTGAGATTTTTTATGTCCGCACGTCCTGGCAACGATCTTACGGAATTAGGCCGACAGGGTCTGTCGCCGATGTCCTTGACACGCTGAAAGTAAGACCAAGCCCGCGCGCGCTAACTTTAATGTCTTACGCAATCGGTCGTAGGTGTATCATCGCGAGCGTCAAAACTCGCATCAGCAACAACATAGGCATTCTCCAGTGATTATCGATAAAAGAAAAAATACTGTTATTCATTCACAGCCATTCTCGATATCTGGATACCGATCCTGGTTAGGATTCTGCATTTCCTGTCTACATTCTTGTAGGTAAAGTATCTACAGTGGCTCACGAAAGTATTCGGACATTTGCTGAAACCTTTTATGGATATATTATGTGTCAAAAGTTTCGAAATTTCATTAGTACCGTAATGAAACCGGGCAATCGTGTAAACGAACAATTTTCATTTAGCGGATTTACGTATGTGATCCAGTGTAAGTACTTCAGAGAGAAACGAATTTGAATAGCTACTGTACTGCACACAACTACTGGAAAGTTTACAATTAGAAAAGTGATTCTCTACATTGAAAACTCGGATGACCAGGATACGATCGTATCTGGCTGCTTGCCCGTGTTTTTGAGGATACGAATGAGACCCATGGACGCGATACATGTATACTATGCATACATACACAACAGTTCAGACGCTCGATACTTAGGCGCCAGGCGTCTCAGCGCTAGTGCTGCAGATATTGCCATCCTGACGTATTTTTTCGCGCAAAGTATTATATGTAGGTTGGGTCATGCTTATCGTAGTTAGATAAGTGACGTACGCTCTTGACGTCTGCGTATATTCGATAATAATGTAAATGTCATATTTCCCAATTATTTTGTTACATAGAATGTCAGTTTCACGGATGACCAAAGTTAGATCACGCTTAACCCTGCTACGTTCTTTTGGCCATTTTGCAACGCATGTTTTCTCGTTTCAATCGTCTTCTCGAAACGTTATAAATCTTTTTTGATTGCTAAAATCAGAGCAAGATCGTGATATTATAAGGATTAGGTGATTACATTTAGTTTAATCATAAATTTCATCGAACGAAAGATATTTACGATTAAAATATCGTGCCATTCGTTTTGCACTGCAATCTGAACGCGATAAAGCAGACTCCTCAAGGTTAAAAATGTGTATGTAAAAGTGATTTTTGTTCGTTTTCCCATACACGTATTACGTGTGTCAAATGAAAGCGTTACGTCTCGGATTAGCAAGAGTTCTCGCAATATATGTATATATGTATATACATACCGCTTGAACAGGTTCGACTTACGTTTCCGAAATACGTGGTTTCTCAGTCCGTAGTTACGAATTACGACCGTTGAATTTGTCGCGTTAATGACGAAAAAAGCCGGCGGGCGTGAAAGCGAGCTCTCTAGATGCAAAGCAGCTATATAGTTAGATTTTTGGTAGAACTTTTGAATTTTCGCAATTGAAAAAAGGGCGAACATCGAGCCGAACGTAACGAAACAAGAAAATAACCACTGCAACGTTACATTACTGTTCGAAAGTATCCGAAGATCAGTATATTTTTAGCACGATGTATTTTAATTATAAAATTACGGATAAATCGAACTGCTATGTTTTTAATCTTTTGTAATCATCACAGATACTTAAAATAATATACTGTGAATTGATTAAATTGACTTCCAAAAGACAATAACAAAACCGATGTTTGTAATTGTCAAATATTTGTAGAACGATTTCGTTATTTGACTCTTTATCTCTGGATCCCTTAATATTTGAACTACAAGTTAAACTTTAGAAAGAATCTTCTAAACTGATAAAATGACTGCGGATGTTAATAAATACAGTGAAATTGAAATAGTAAATTATGTATAGTGCATTCTCGTATAAAATCTTTTGTATAATATGTATACTATATTCAGAAGAAGTTTCTATAATCGTTCAAACACTTTCATAAGCCACTGTAGATGAAAAATGTAGGCGACAGAGCACGGCGTTAGCGAGTTAAACGAATCGATGAATCAATGCTGATCTGACAGCTGCAATCGTCTCTGCACATGCTCGGTCTACCTGCACCTACTTTCTTGCCGAATTACTTCCATTGTTTGTTGTCTCACACTGCGAAATGGAAAAGATGATAAATTACTACTGTGGAAGCTTCCGTACTTATATAGTAAGCAACGATTCGAAAATACGGTCGGGGAAAGGGAAAGTGGTTTGTCGAGGTTGATCGTCGAGAGTAACGTCTTGCCTTTCTTCTCCCATTGTCCATCAGGCACTATCTATCCTTCTCGGAAATCTGCCTCGAATAGATGGACAGGTTCGTTTCGAAACGATCAGAATGTGGTGTCGCGTAAAGAAGAGCTGTTCTTCCATCGATTAATCGGTTAGTCATAGGAAAATATGTCGGCGAATGAAAATCCACGATAAGGAATAAATATGGCTCGTTTTGTTAAATTTTGACAAATTGCATTTCACTCGCTCAACTCGTAAGGGAAATTTTGCCTCGTGCGAATTTTGTTTTAGTATCATTGTCCCGTGATAACATCACTGCGATGTTATTTGCATAAGCATCGTAAAAGATGGTTTTTCTATCTTTAATTTAATACCGCGTAACAGTATGAACTATTTAATCGCATTGAGATAAAAAGAAATCGAAAACAGTACCGTGAGATTTTATCCATAATAATATAAACGTGATTTCTTTTGATGGCAACTTTTAAGGGTTAACGGATATGCTACCGATTTGATATCGCGGCGAATAAACGCAAACGCGTAACAAACTTGTTATTTTATCGGTCGGTGCGTCTGACTGCGTAGCGTCGCATACTTTTGCGTCTATCAGTTTGCCACGAAAGAGGAAAGGACGTTTCGTATGTCGACTAAACTTGAGCTTTTTATGTGATTTTCAAGATAACGTTCGCAGCTTGTCTTGCCATTTATGCAAAGATAGTGTTACGGTTTACGCACTAAAATGCTCCTTGTTTTTCTTTCCTTCCTCTACTTTTTTCTTTTCTTTCATTTAGCACGAGTCCAAGTTTTGTGCGCATCAGCCTGCGTTCGTGTTACAGATAGAAAATGTAAAGGTAATAAGTGCTGCTTCTAATTACCAATTCGCCATTAATTTGTACATTTTTGTGAAATTCGCATACGGTCGTTATACGTCAACCAAAATCTCTGGAAACTTAGAAATGATAGCGCACGAATATTCGTAGGTTGAACAGATTTTAATCATCTGGGGGTCCACGTGATGACGTTTGGTTTAATGTTGGGACAGCAAGTCGAAATTGGTGAAACGTATAAGTCGATAAGGTCTTGCGTGAGCTGGACAGGGATAATGATATTTACGTATGCAACAAGGTTTCCATTGGGTTCGTCGAGGAATAGGAGGCGCCAGAATAATCTGTCGTGGAGATCTCGGTGGACAAGCAGATTGTTCGATGTCGCACCCGGCGCAGCAGCCACTTGGTTTGCATTGATTCGACATTAGCCTTTTCGATCGTTAATGAAAGACCATCGAATAGCGAGCTAGTTACGGTGTATCTAACGGTGCCCGTTCACGCGTTTCATGTCAACTAGAAAACACACTGTTAATGAAACGGTAAATTAACTGTCGCCTTGCTAGAGCTTTATGACACACTACCTTTACATCGAGATGAACGATAATTATAACGAGGTTAGCCGACGATTAAACGAGCATGTCTGTCAAATGATGTAGCCGTAATATACTCGTAAATGGTAATAATAGCCTGATAAATTATCGCTAAAAAATCGAAACCGCGAATGTTTCTATTTTACGAACGCACTTAAGGCATGATTTAATCAAACTGTATAATTTCTACCGCGGAATCGTTCGGCTCTTTCTATTTTAATGTGTACACGTCAATTTTCTTTCATCTTCACATGTTTCTCGCTTTTCTACTTTATTTCTCTCTTTTCGATTGCTTAACGAAACATCAGCTGTAAAAAGTACTTTCAGAAGTCCCATCGACACGTGTGCATTAAAATTCCAAGCTTCGCGCTTCTTCGTATTTCGTTAAGGTACTTTTACCTTTTTAACGAAAGAGAGATTGAATCGACATTAGATCGAAGGAATATTACGTAAGAGCGAAGCAATGGATTTCGAAAGTACGAATAAGATTGTGTACGCGTAAGTTCCAATCCGTTAATCGTCGCAGAAGCAACGATCAGGAAAGTACAGGCGCAAGATTGGCGAGTTTTCGATCGTGGACGACGATCAAAGGAGACGATAGAACAAGCTGGAACATCGAACCCCGAACTTCGAACGAATGCTATTCGTGATTCGTGGTTCGTGGTTCGTGGTTCAACGGTCGACACCGTATGCCATACTCTCGAAACGAGGTTATAACCAAGGTTACCAAACGGAGACTACCCAAATACCCAGATACATACGATTATAGCGGTCCCCTTCTTTTTAATCGAATATTTTTATTTGACACTGTACTTGGTAAACCCTTGAAACGATCCCTCGAGAGTTCTCTTCCTTTCCACGCGACACGGAATGCGAATGGTAGGAATGGCAAAGGAGCGCGTAAACCACGACGCAACAGGTAAATCAACTGCGCTACTCATGTGAAGTTTACACGAGGAAATTTTTTTTCAACTTCGTGCAACGATTTGTTTCGAATTTATCAATGCTTGGCATTCATGCGGATTTTATCAAAGTCGAGACGATGGGAAGAAGACGCGAGGAACTGGAGGATTACGTAGCGGTTGGCCATAAGCACAATGGTCTCCTGTCCATTAACGCGATGGAAAAATTGCAAGAAGATCGACACGACATACACCCTGTATAACGCGTTAGGTAAATTTGACATTTTACCTTTCGTCTTTTCGCTTGGAAAAACATTTCTACTTTTATCCTATTTGAAGGACTCTGATGATGACTCGGAGCAAATTGGATATTTTCTACAGCTTTCTACACAACCCCGTAACAGCGAGAGGAGTTTATTTTTAGAATCCACAATCTTGTCAAACTGTTATGTATATTTAAATGAAATATTTGCTCGTGACGATGCGAGAAGATAAATTTCTAAGAATGCCAAGAAAGTTGTATTATCGCAAGATAAAGGAAAAATTGGGGAAGATATCGAGTAGTTCGTGCGAGGAAGGAACAGGGTAGGGGAGGAAGGAGAAAAATTAAGGGTAGGGGAGCATACAGAGAAACGTGAGAAAGAAATGATGAGGGACTATGACCTGCGTTTATATGTATTTACTGAAAGTGACAGTGATTCTATATCTGTCGCTACGATGACGTAATTACGATTGGCCGCCCAGGGTCGTCAGACGTGGTATTTCTCTCGCAAGGAATTCGATTCCGATTAATCGGGCGATCGTCTTGCTCTAAAGGAATGTCAAATCTTTCGAGATTTTCAGAAAGAAAGGAAAACACAAAGTTCGATCTCTAGTCGATTGGATAGTTAAGCGTGTATCACGCACATATGTACATACAGTCCTTTGCCATGGAATCAGGATCACGCAGTGTTTTTGATATTTCTCGATTTTTTAATGGAACTAACAAGAGAAGATCGCGAACGATTCGACTTCGATTTAGATGAAACTTCGAACGTTCGCAGGACAGCTAAGAATAGTAGATACGTACTTTTTTCTAAATATATTATAAGGGAAGAAACAATTTTTCATACGGACGGTACGATCTTGAACAAAGTTTCCATCCCTTTATCCATCTCTCCCTATCAGCCTTAAATCATTTTTTTAACTTTTTGAAAAGTAAATGGCCGATTTTGTAATCTCACGATACCTCTTCGATTAACAATACTCAATAAATCATTCGTACAGAATTTCGCAGGTACGGCGAATTTCCTAACGAATTTATTTCGCCTTTACCGGTTACCGGTCGAAAAAAACGTTCTTTTACGCAAGACACGCAGGATACCCACGCAGCGTTGGTTTTCAGCTTGCTAATTCGAAGCGTTTAAGGATCTAACTAAACGACATGACCGGGACTCTCGTATTTAGCTGACGAGGAGCGCAGTGAGACGGCGACGACGCATCGATTGCGTCTTTTGGTGCGGGTGTTGGACAGCGCAGACAGACACCATATTTCTTCGTTTCCTATCTGTTTCGGATTTCGGTTCGCTTGCACTTTTCTATTCCCTATTTCGTTTCGGTCTTTGTCACAACCTATAAAAAGATATACGCGTGTCCGTTGCAAATATGTACAAGAGGAAACTCTACTTTCTCTCTCTTTGTCTCTTTCTCTTTTGTTAGAGAGTTTCTTTCCCCCTGCGAGTCGTAACTCGGCTCGCTGGTGTACACACGATGCACGCGACATACTCTTATGCCCAGCTGCATAAGCATTTGATACACTTGCTACACTCTTGGTACAACACCGGTCAACGTCCTTTCGAAGGTTTGGATCATGCGATCCGAAAGGTAAGAGCGAGTGTGCAGCACGTCGCATACCGATTGATCGTAGTAAACGACTGGTCACAGGAACGGATCGATAGAACTTCGACATCGATTAACTATAGCATGTACTACCGTATTTAGGATGAAAGGATTATGTACGTATACGTGCGCGGTCGTGTCTATGTCCTGTGAAAAAAAAGAAAGGAAAAAAGAAAGAAAGAAAAAAATCATACATCATAGCCGGTAATCGCAATTGCACGTTCATTGTAAATACTCATTGTGTATAGATTCATCGAGTAATTAGAGAGTCGTTGGTAAGTACGATAGAAAGTACGATCGTTCGTACGTGCGTGAATAGAGGATTCGTCTTTCGTCGTCTTTCGCTGCGATGTACACGCGGATAAATCGGAATTCGCTTTAACGACCATTCTAATCATTGGAAAAATGATCTTTTTGTAATACCGACGCGTGATACGCCCCTGACTCGGAGAACACGAACGTTTCCTCGAGAGATACCAACCAGAGGTTTCCTGTTTAAAGCCCGCTCTACACGTTGAAACATGTTGCGACGCATGTATCGACACTTAGGTTCCATGAAATTTGCATCGGTTTCAGTTTAACTGCACATTGCCGATTCTACTCGGTTTATGGTGTGATAACGATGTTGAAACACGTGTTTCAAAATGTCTGATCTTCCAACTCTGGTATTATTATCATTAATAGGAGGTATGTTGATTATATAGAACGAAAGATCAAAGAATAGCAATGAAACGAGCGAAAACACGGCTAATCGAGAGGAACGGTTTTTCTAATTTCGCGTTATTAAAAGAACTAAGAACGAACGTACACCGTGATTATAGAAAATATTTGCGTATGGCTTCGCTGGAAATAAATTAGGAACCCTGTCAAGAGATTTCGTTTCGAAAGGAAATTGATTTCCTACAAGATTTATATTCGGTATCCTTATTACCGGATCGATACAAGTTGATTTTGATAGCGATTCGCCGATACAGATGTACATACATTGTAACATGTATCATGCAACCTAGGTGTCGATGCATGCATCGCAACATGTTTCAACGTGTAGAGGCCCCTTAAGAGGCATGCGTTGATATTTCGATCTCGTTTCGCGCCAATCCCTACCAATCAGCCTGCGATCACATTTACAATTCTTCGTAGTCTTGCTGTGTATCGAGCGTGTGTACAACGAGCTAAGACTTTTCACAGTTTCGTACACCGACTTCGAGCACCGGTTCCTGAATCTACGGGATTTTGGTCAGAGTTGAGAGAAGGAAGCGATCGAAATAGCTGAATGAATTCCCTTTACTTAATAAAGGGAAAAATGAATATCGAATTAAGAAATATGCAGATCGTTCGAAGGCTAATTGAGCTTGGAGTAGATCATTTTGATAGGCTGTGGGGCAAGAATCGAGAAATCAAGTTCCGCGGCCGACTTGGACGAGAAGTCGAGCCGTTTGTCACTTTTACTGTTGTTGAGGTCAGTCGAGCATTGACCGCTTGTCGATTTAATTGCTGTGTACTTGTACAAGATACCAACAAAACTATTTCCTTTTTCTTTGCTTGTCCTCTTGTTTATCTCGTTTACCTTACATTTTCTTTTTTATCCTTTCCGTTTTGTCACGCGACGATGACCGACAAAATTGTCAAAACAAAGAAAAAACCTGACAGGTAGAAAAATAAGCGCGATTCGATCGTTTAACGAAACTATGATTTTCGTTGATTGTTTACTTCGATGGTGGCAGGATAATCTTTGACCCAAATCTTCTTTTCGTTCGTGTTTTTTCAATCCCGCAATTTTTTAGCAAGTTTGTACTGTTTATTACGTTTTCCGTTTATTTCCTAGTATCAACGAATCTCGGTACAATATTACACAAAGAAGTGTACCAAAAAATTTGTTATTTTCACGGTGAGAGCAGATTGCCCGCAATCGTCGATGGAGCCAGAGGACAAAGCTAGACGATCTGGCAATTCCGTTTGCAAAACCATATACACATTCTGGTAATAGAGTCAGAAAATCTAAGATCGCTCTTAGAATGTCGACTATGTCGACTATGAGAATGTGGACGTAGAAAACAGCTTCGTTGGAATATGATGCAGTTGTCCTAAATATAGGTTAACGCGGTATCATAGAATACGTCGAGTATTCTTCGCTGTTGTTTGACGATATTCATTGTTCGTCGTCGCCATCCTGCTACCATGGGACGTAAAATTGTCGACCAGACGATGATTATAAAGTTGGAGTGACTCGAGAAGGAAGGACCAAACGGATCGGTATAAGTTGGAACATGGTTTGTGTACGGCACTTATGCCACTTTACCGCGGTCGTTCACCTCGAGGTTCTCCTTCGAGCTCCAACTCGAAGGTGTTAGCGTCATTCGCCTCGTACGGTTTCGTCGTTGTGCTATCATTTTAATCGTAGACATAGAAGGACAGGAGGCTCTTAAATCCGCGATAGCCGGCGTTCGAAACTCTCGAATCTCGAGTCGAGGACAAAAAGCATGTGGAAAGAAGAGACGATTCGATTTCGTTACCCAGTTTCTTGGCCGCGTTACGAAATTCACGGCAGGGAATATTTTGACAAATTTTGCAACAAGGTTTCGACGATCGGGATTTTGCAATTACATTGGCCCATTCGGTGGCGGGCATCGGTGGAGGGCGTTGAAACGACGATGTGCGAAGGAATGCGTGTAATGCGGGCAAATGCGAACCGAGAAATCCGTACACAGTCAGCGATCAAAGGAAGATCCGCATAACTTCGCGGCGCTCGTTCCCTGTCGTTTTCGTGACCGAGTATAGCCATCGTGCTACGACATCGTTTGTGCGAGCCACATATCCACCGGTTTCGCGCTTCTTACGTAACGCAAGGGGATCTATTACGTTGGAAAGTAGAATCGTTCGGTGTATGCAGACCGATGAAAAAAGAAAAGAGAATTAGCGCGGCGACGATGCCACTCGAGCGATCGTGTCTTCGAATGTTATCGTCGGCGTTTCTTTCGGCGCGACGTTTCACTCTAAAAAGGAAGGAAAGAAAAGAACGGAAAAGAAAGACGGAAAGGAATCGAGGTTGATACGGAATGCGCGCCAATTCGGCTGTAAATTGGGCACGCGGTGAACTGCCGCAGCCCCGCAGCTGGAAGGTGACAGAGAAGACGAAAGGCAAGGAGGAAAAGATGTTGTTACGTGGTCTGCGTGTTCCATGTTCCATATTCTGTGTTCCACGTCTCGTGTTCCGTGTTTCGTGTTCGATTCGACATGCTAGAACGAGCTTCGAAAATTTCGGCTGCGAAAGAGGTCTCAGGTTATCGACCCATTGGCAGTGGTCAGTGATGGTAACGGGCGAGCAAGCGAGCAAGCGAGCAATCGAGCAATCGAGCAACCGAGCACACGACCAACCGGACAACCAGTTCATCCATCCGATGCACGGTTCGGTCCTTCACCCGGCATTATCCCGAGTGTTACGTACTCGCACGTATATTACACGTGCTCGCAATATGTACGACGTCCTTTTTTGCGAATCGCAATTAGTCAAGACACGAGCTGTGCGCAGTGACGATCGAATCTGTATCCGACCGATTAAAAAAATAGAAAGTTTCCTAGGGTAAATGGTTGTTGCCGTGTCAAAAGAAAACGGTGTTTACGAGATTGCTATGAAATTTATTCGACTGAGAAAATCGACCAGATTAAAGTAAACGATTAAAAGGGTAAAAGCGTAAACAGGGTTACACGACGATGTTCATCGACAATATGTGGACGTAAAGGAATTGGAGGGGTCGGTGGAAGAGTCGAAAAGGGGGCGAGGAAGCAGCCGTAGCAGTGACATTCGACCGCCAAGAATTAAAATACGGCCGCGTGGCGAGACTCCACTATGGTTTCTAACGGATCGACCGAAGGTCCCACGGGGGGCTTCCACAGAAGATTCGGGAGACGGTTCGAAGAAGGAATAACGGACGGTCAAAAACCGCGTTCTCGTACCCAACCGGAGTCCGGGGCCCGTTATTAGCCGTTAGAAAGGAAACCCGTTCGAAGGTGGATTGTGCGGGCGTAGGTATCGCTAAAAATTACCTGACACGACCCGTTTCCCGTCTCGTTCTCCCTTTTCATTCTGTATCTGTATTTATACATGCGTTATATTCGTACATCTATACAACGTTGCATTTCTCCGCTCTTGTCCGTAAATCGACGAGCGATAAAATTTATTTTCACGCGAAACTTTGGCAAAAATAATCGACTCGATCGGTTAATCGTTGCGTAGAAAATGGAATGCTCGTAACTCGTATTATCTGTTCTCGCCTATCGCTTAAGTGTACCCACACGCTTATTCGTAACGTTAATCGCTCTCATTAATTTCTACATGGTTAATCTTCGGTCAGTTACGAGTTAATAACTCGTGAATTTCGTCGAATCCCGAAAGTTTTCTCTTATCTTCGAAAGAGTTATCTCTCGCGTGATATCTACCGTTGCAATTTCTCTGGTCGGTAATGAGCAGCTCGGTTTCGTTCTGTTTGAACAGAAGGCGAGGAGAAATCGTGGACACGACGAAAGAGGAATCGAATTGGAACGTCGAAACGCACGCGATAGTCGAAGAAAAGTGGTAGCGGGGATTAGATGGGTCAGCGTGCGAAATGGCTGTTCTACTCGACCGACGGTGGGCTCGTTCCGCTGTTATAATTCGAATTTTTCTCAGAATATTCATGCATCTCCTAGTCGAGTATCGGCTCGATCGCTAGTACCTGCAAGCGGGAACGACTGCGTGAGTGCGAATGGATCGTGTGCGGTTCGTGTACGCGTTGTAGGTTCCTTGGAAGGCGGTAGGAGGTTGGAATCGCGAGGTGACGAAGGAGGGAGTGGTAACACCTGGAATGTACGTAAGGTAAACGGCATCCGGGCAATGCCCTCGCATGTAAACAATCAGAAATCGCAAACTTGATTACGCGAGCAAGTTGTTTCTCGCGTATGCACACATTCGAAGAATCGATCACGTTTACGTGCACGCATGCTCACGATCCGTAACAGTTATACATATAGTAGTACGAGGACTTCGGTATATGGTAGCGTACTAGTTCTCCCCTTTTCACCTGTCTCCTTCTCCTATCGAAAAGTCTACAGTTTAATTCACCGATAGCTAGGTGCTACAGTGTGACGAGATCGGATACGTCGAATTAGGAATTACGATGTTTATCGAGCGAGGAGCAATCGATAAGAGAAAGGGGACAAGAAAGTTGAACCAGAACTGACGAAGCATCGGTAGCTGATAACGGTGGGAGATGACGTGTGAGATGAGATTATACTCTGGTTAAACTATAACTCGGTCAAACTATCAGTACGATATAGCGGCACATCATCTTCTTCCTCTCTTTTCCTTTATACGACCATGTTCTTCCGTTTTCTACCGATACCGAGAGAAAACCGAGTCGTATCGTTTCTTCCCACCTCTCCAAATGTAAACTCTGTGTTATTGTCTCAAAGAGCCAAAGTCAAATTTGTCGTACGTCGGCGAGATCGTTCGATCGAGAGAATCACGCGACTAAACATCGGAACAAAGTTACGAAACGATACGTCTTACGTCGTCGATAGGTTCGTCCGACGGATCTTGGACAAGCAGAAAAAACGAGAAAGACAACTTTCCAAGAGATACGTAAAATTATCGTATAGATGTACGTGCAGGAAGAAACGAATAGTCATACAAACATACGATGCATGTTTAAAGCTTCTGAAGGTCGAATATTTATCTCGAGACACGCGTAGCACTTGGACGTATCAATATTCCGGCTAAGTCGATCGTAACTCTTTTTGGTTTCGGCGAATCGGTATCTGTTATTGGCCTGCTGTATTAATCGGTGAATCATTTTCCTTTCGTCTCGCGATGGGGGTTCGATGTACGCGTCCGATAATAATTGAACTCCTCTGCTTCTATCGCTGTTGTCGCATCGCGCGTGTCTTCTCCTGCTAATTGTTATCAATCGAAATTCATACTCGCCTCTTTTTATCTCCGTTCTTATTCCCTTCCATTCGAAATTGTTCGAAAGAAAATCCTACGCTAATTATACTCGAACAACGTTTATCATCTCGTTTCGATGATTCGAATTTTACAGAGTGAAACGAACGAGCGCACTCGTAATCGGATCGTCGAGTGACATCGCATCGGTTTTCGCAACCAATTTACACGATTTATGCTTCTTCTTGGACATACTTGGCAAAAAGCGAAGAAAAGTCGTGAAACCTGTTGCTAATCGTGTTACTATATTGCGCATGCATTACTATCGTAGAGAAGATGTTGCCGTAAAGAAGACGAAATTCGAACAATGAAAATATCACAGGGTGGTATCGAAACGATCAAAGCTGTAACTCGTGACACACATAGCGTAGATAATAGATAAGTGACAAAGATCGATTCGACGAGCCAAGACGATTTGATCCATTTTTTCTTACGTTTCTCCCGTTATCGTTTTTACATCGAGGATGTTACGTCAAGTTACATCTTGTTGCGAAGAAAGGCAAAAGTATGGGAAAATAAGCTATCGTTGCTGTTTCCAATGAAATCGAGGCCTTGAACTTTACGATTAACAGCGATAAATCGATTATTTTCGGTCGAATCGAGCAAACGTGAAGCCGAGACGTAGAGTGACAACACTTGGCGGAGTACGTGTTGTTCATGTTGCAGTAAAACGAGCGTGCGTTCTTCCCGGTTTCGAACGAACATTACTACAGAGAACTCGTATGTGTTCGATGGCAAAAGGGATATTTCTGGTATCGTCCCTGGTGAAAACCGGACATGGCTATCGAGAAAGAATACGAACTGGGTCAATGACCCAACCGCCGAAGAACCGCGAGACTGTTCAGCGGTGGCCAGGTCTGTGTCAGTATACGTAGCTGTGTGAAAAATGAGATTCGTTTAAACGCTGAAGAAACAATCTTGCTGCTTAAACGATCGTTCGTCTTATCGCTTGTTTCACGCTCGTTTCTCGTAACGTGCTTTCATGTTCGCGATTACGACCTTGTATCTGCTGAAAAGGAAAAATGCGCTCTATCCTTTGAACGGAGAAATAATTCGCGGCTCGGTGGAATCGGTTACGATTCGATTTACGATCGAATAAACTAGACTTTCAACAAAAAAATAGGAAAATCAAGAGAGAAGGAGACGTCTTCGCGCGTTAGAGCGCAAAGCGTATTTCGCCTTGTTCGCGTATCTATTATGCGACACTGTTCTAATTTTCTCTTGTTTATCCCTTTTCCATTGTATGTGTAAAACGCATGTCGAAGAAGGAGAGAAGGAGGAGGAGAAAGAGAAGGAGGAAAAAGAAGAGGAGGAGGAGGAAAATGAGGAGGAGGAGGAGGAGGAGGAGGAGGAGGAGAAGGGACGACAAAGCAAAGATCGAAAGAATAGCTGACCCGAAGCGGATCCTTTGCGTGTAAAACGGAGAGGCACCGTTGGGTTTGGTGATAGCGATCCCCACCATAGGTTGACGGTTTCGAATCCCTGCAGGGGGCCCGAATGCCCCCACTCTATGGTGGCGGTAGAAGAGACCTCGTGGTCTTCGACCAACGAGACTGTGGTACAAGGAGTCCGCCCTTGCACCCTCGACGGAAGTTGGTCCACTACCCTGAAGGCAAAGCTCGTGTCGTACCCCCACCGAGTTTCGTGTCACCGTAACTCGTTCAACGGACCACCGTCTTACCTGACTCCTTCCGCTCCTTTACGTCCGTCTCTGCTCCTCTTTGTACCGTTGCCCCACCATATTCAGGGACTGCCGGGGGCAATTGGGAGGCATCCGGGGGGCCATTTAAAGCCGCTGGGGGGCCGGTACTCGATGAGTCACTATATAAGCGGGCAAGGACAAGAAGGTGTATGTTAGTGTACACTCAATCTTCCCGTGGCTCGCACGATTCACGAAGTAGCGAGCGCCGGTGAATTCGGCTGCGGCTGTGACCGACTTTTTTTTTCTTTCCCTTTATTCTTTTTCTTTTCTCACTCTTATTTCCTTTACTCTTTTCTTTCTTCACTCTTATTCCACTCCGATGCGTTTTTCTTCTTTTACCTTCCACTATTCCATTAAATAATTGCCCAGCTCCTCCTCTCGCTCTCTTACTCGCTCTCTCTCACTCTCTCTCTCTTTCTCTCTCTCTCTGTCTGTCTGTCACTCGTTTCTCCCATACTTCCATTGACTCTCCCACCACGTTTCTTCCCCTAGTGCGTAAGAACAAGCGAGCGCGTTTATCACCTGTGCGTGCACGTTTTTCCTACTCATTGTCTCTGCTAGTTGATACGATTCGCGGTTTCTTTCTCTATCCGTTGCAGCGGACACTGCGTCTCGCGATATTTCACTTTATCTGATTTTTCGGCGAGCCTTTTCGATCGTTGCGTAATCGTTACTAAATCGGTATCGACGATTTTTCTTCCATCGTTTTTGTTTTGCTTCATTTTTTTTTTTTTTTTTTTTTTTTTTTTTTTGATAAATCGCTCCAATTATCCTCTCTCGTACACGTGCGCACGCGCACACGCATAAACGCATACGCATTACACAGAAGCGTGCGCGCGCGCACTCTCCTTCCCCCTCTCCTCTCCTATTCCCCTATATTCCCCTCCAGATTATGCCCCACCAGCCTAGTCAGATTTGATACTTAAAGCCGCGAATTTCGGAAGCATCGTTTCGAGTAGGAAAATTGTGTTCGTGCCGATACGAAACCAGCCAGAGGGAAGGTTGACCGCTGGTTTTTCGTCGGGACGTGCGAACGTGTCGTGACGAGAAGGGATCGAAGAAGTTCTGACAGAAAGAAAGCGAGAAAGAGGGAAGGAAAGGAAGAAAGGGTCGTAGAAAGCGAAAGGAGACGAGAAAAGCGGAGACAGGGTTGAAAGGAAGAAAGAGGCGACAGAAGAAGGTGCTACGTGGAGAAAGGAGAGAGGGAAGAAAAGAAAAAGAAGCAGAAAGAGAAAGAATAGGAAGTAACAGCGAAGGTTGTGTATAATATTAGGCGCCGAAAAGGTCGAGGTGATAACGAAAAGAGAAAGTAAACGAGGGAAGGGTAGAAATTCAATTTACGAAGCCGAGGGAAAGTTAGAACGATAAGAAGAGAAAATATACGGAGAGGAAGGAAGAAACGAGTAAAAGTGTATCGGGATTAAGGGTTTGAGAGAAGGAAGCTCCCTATTTCGAATTGGAAAAATCGAAGGGAAATTTCGTTCCCGAAATATTTGCAGAAACGAACGCAAAACGTATTATTATAAAAGCGTAATTGAATATAGCGCGATGTTAGTGGAACACGCGACACAATGGGCTTGGCAAGCAATGGGTGGCACGAGAATCGAGGTCCTTTACACGTTTCTCGTGTTCTTAGGTGTATTATTGGTAGTAAGGTGCATGCAATGGCTTAGGTATGTGCGCTCTCTGCCTCCAGGGCCTTGGGGTGTACCCGTGTTTGGTTATTTGCCATTCTTGAAAGGCGACGTTCACCTCCGGTACGGAGAACTCGCAAAGAAGTATGGTCCAATGTTCAGTGCTCGACTAGGAACGCAACTGGTGGTTGTTATTAGCGATCATCGTACGATTCGCGACACGTTTCGTCGGGAAGAGTTTACTGGCAGACCGCATACCGAGTTCATCAACATCCTCGGTGGATATGGTAAGTGTATAACACGTGACGCCTGTCATGCTCGTTTTCCGATAACTAACTCTATCTCGATTTCGTGTTCTCGCATATTTTTCACTCTGCGCTTTCCCGTCAGATTCTTATCTCTTTCCTTCTTTCCCTTTTCACATTTTTATCAACCATCTCGCCGCTGCATGCGTGCGTCCGATTTTATCGCCGAATCTTTCTTTCTTTTTTCCTGTTTTCCACTTTTAGCCAACTGATTTCTACCTCTTTTTTTTTTTCGTTATTCGAAATATTTCGTTCGTCTTGCTCGTAGATTATTTTTTCGCGGTACCGATTCTTTCGATTCCGTGATCAGGATTCCGGCAGGAAAGCTTGTATGGTTTACAGATAATTTATTATATTGTTACGCTGCGTACGAATTAAAACCTGTTGAATCTCCTGTTTTTCGTTCGAAGCGGTTTCGTTCTACGAACTGGTCGGTTCCCTTGACTTTTGAAGCTCAAGAGTTTTTCTCTCGTAGGTATTATCAACACCGAAGGTGCTATGTGGAAAGACCAAAGAAAATTTCTTCACGATAAGCTCAGAGGCTTCGGCATGACCTATATGGGCGGTGGGAAGAAAATTATGGAATCGAGAATCATGGTGAGCGCTGCATTTTACAAAATTTCGTCTTTCCTTTTTCTATAGTTTTTCTTTCTTCCATGTACTACAGTAGAATCTGAGTAAAATTAACCAAACGATCGACTAGTGAGAAGTTTAAGAATAGTCCCTCATGTAAGAAACATTAAGAAATATAAATAGCAACTGAAACTGATAGTACATCTTTGCTCGCAAATCTCTATTTCTGACTAATATTAATATTTAAACATAGCTCGAAATAAACGACGTTCTCGTGAAAAAACCAATATATTCGATTATCCGAGCAGCGTGCTTCCCGATTGTATTCGAATAATCAAGGTTTCACTGTATATTCGCATAATACTTGCTTCGTTGCACTTGATATCAAGTAGATGAAAAAGAGACGAATAATTTCTAATTGGTTTTAGCGCGAGGTTAAGACGTTCCTTCGTGGATTGGTGACGAAACGAGGAACACCGACAGACGTTTCAGCTTCCCTTGGAATGTCGATCAGCAACGTTATATGTTCCATTATAATGGGAGTGCGTTTCCAACATGGCGACAAAAGGTTCAAAAGATTCATGGACTTGATCGAGGAAGGTTTCAAGCTGTTCGGCAGTATGGCCGCTGTCAACTTTATTCCTGTGATGCGTTACTTGCCTTGCCTTCAAAAAGTTCGCAACAAGATTGCGGAAAATCGCGCGGAAATGGCCGATTTCTTTCAAGAGGCGGTCGACCAGCATCGAGCAACGTTCGACGAAAGCACTTTACGAGACCTTGTCGACGCTTATCTGCTCGAGATCGAGAAAGCGAAGGGAGAAGGTCGCGCGACTACGCTCTTTCAAGGGAAAAATCATGGTGAGAGTGCGCCGATGATATATCTCGTACACAGACAGCGAATATTTATGAAATTTTCTATTTTCATTCGTATTTTCATGGACAAAGAAATGGAAATTTGTTTATTAAATGTGGTAACGAGCGCCGTACTTGAAATATTTCGTATCATTTTGCGCGCTGTTTTCGTTTATCTTTGATTAATATAAGATAGGAAGCGACGTAATTACGTCGAATTTGTCGCTTCGGTTTAAACGAACGATGTCGATGAATTTTGGTTTCGTACGAAATTTAACTGAGAACTCCATAAACATTCGCAGTTCGCTCGTAAGAATCGCCTTTCGTTTTACACCACTCATTTCTTTCTTCTTTTCGTACTATTCATAGATCGCCAGATGCAACAAATTCTCGGTGATCTGTTCTCTGCTGGCATGGAAACGGTGAAGACCACGCTCGAATGGGCAATAATCTTGATGCTACATCATCCGGATGCGGCGACTGCCGTACAGGAAGAATTGGACCAAGTGGTAGGAAAATCGAGGATGCCTGCTTTGGAGGATCTACCTTTTCTTCCGATAACCGAAGCGACGATACTCGAGGTTCTTAGGCGGTCGAGTATAGTCCCTTTGGGAACCACACACGCAACCACGAGGTAATTATATCGTCTACAGATCCCACTGTTGACACGATACTTACGAGAATTCGTCGGTCGAATTTCCAACCTTGTTTTTTAACCGAATTACATCGAGCGGGATCATTCTCTCTTTCGTCTCATTACTATAATTGGGTTTCTTCAATTGGGTTAATATCTATCGATATACCGCGATAAAAGCGAAAGTAAATTCGAACCAGTCGCTAATTAGGTTATTTGCTTTCGAAAAACGTTGCTATCTTGTAAAGCGGTGACTGGACGAGCAAAAGAGAAAAGGACAAAGACGAGACGCCGATATAGATATACAATTTTCGTAGTATTGGGGCGCCGCGATGAATGAATGGATGAATCACGATCTCGATGGAACGTGTGAGATAGTTAAGATTGAAAGGTGTAAAAATGTTTCAGAGATGTGACGTTGCACGGTTACACGATACCAGCTGGATCCCAAGTGGTACCGTTGCTGCATGCCGTGCATATGGATCCAGAACTTTGGGAGGAGCCCGAGGAGTTTCGACCGAGTCGGTTTCTCTCGGCCGAAGGTAAAGTCCAGAAACCGGAATACTTTATGCCTTTCGGTGTCGGCAGACGTATGTGCCTGGGCGATGTGTTGGCACGCATGGAGTTATTCTTGTTCTTTAGTTCGTTGATGCACACGTTCGAGTTGCGATCGCCGCAGGGCTCGTCCTTGCCGAGTTTGCGCGGCAACGCCGGTGTCACCGTCACGCCTGACCCCTTTGACGTTTGTTTGGTACCAAGAAATTTGGATCTCATCGAAGATACGAGCAACGATGTGATCCCCTCCGGCGCTATTCTGCGTAATATCGGCAGTCACTGAGTTTCCTGCTTTTTCGAACGCTCCATAACGATCAACGGAGCACGGTAATCGTTCCTAACGAGACCGATCCGACCTGGACCGACTTGGCCCGACACGATCCAACCTGATCCAATTCGATCTAATACGATTCAATCCGATCCATCGTACATTCGTCCATCCTTAATCAGTCCTACAAGATTTCACATCATTGTCGAAAGGTTCGTTCGAACGCGTTCCATTATCCCTCCTTTTATTCTTCTCTCCATCTACCTATAGCATAAATGTCGTTTCACTCTCGATTTCTATTATTTAATTTCCTTGCGTGTACTAGCCAACATTTATACATATTTAGGGTAACATTTCGCTCTTTATTTATTCGCATTTAGTCATTAGCGTTATTTGATAAATGTATGTCGGTATAGAACGTGTGTATACGGTTGAATGATATGAGAAGTTTGCGTGTACATGTTCAAATTCGTTGCACACAATATATACAAAAACGATTTCGATAACAATTCCGTCAACGATGATCCGTCACGTTCTAGAGATCGTTGTGTTGGCGCAGTCTCGGACGTAAAAAGAGACAAAAGACTTTTAGATAGTAATGATAATAAGAGGAATCAATTATTAGTAACGGTATTAGAAATAAGTAGTGGTAGTGGTAGCGGTAGTAATAGAAATAGACAAAAGTAGTAACGGCAACGATAGTACAGGCGGTAGTATTGGTAAAATTATAATTGATAACGACAATATCGATGATAGCGATAGTGGTAAATGCTAGATTAAGAATTTCGGGTTAATAAAAAAAAAAAAAAGAAAAAAAAAAGGAAAAAGAAAAAACAAAAGACCGTGTAACGAAGTACGCTGTGAGTGTGCGCACAGATATTCGTAAGTTACTGTATTATGTACATATCTAGGTATTATCTTGATAATAGGCGGTGAACGAGAGCGCGAGATCGTCTTCGACTAACGAGTTCTCTTTCCCTTATCGTTCGAAAGTTTCGACGCGACTAAATTCGAATGGATTAGATCGTAGGGCTGCGCGTCGGATGGACGCGGCTGTTGACCTAGAACAGTGATTTTCGTGAAAGTTAGAACGAGATTCTTGCGACACCACACACAGTGTAGTTACGTAGCGTTTCAGAATTCAAGACCAACATCGAACTCGATCCGTTGGGTGCGGGCAAAGATTAAGGCTGTGAATTTCGAATTTAGGACATGGGACCCTCGAGATTCCTGTGATAACGCGATCGTAAAATCATTTCCAAAGATATATTTTGTTGCGTGTCCGGCGAAAGCCGACGAACCATCGACGCGGATTCCCCCTGGTTTCTTTATATTCCGTCATCTTTCTTCCTCTTCATCGTTCCTCTTACGTTTTCCCTTTGCCGCGGTGAGCTTTAACGCCACGTACATATCACCGCGTCGATGCTTCGTTTGTATTCACCAGTAAGAAATTTATATGCTGTATGCTCGAATTGCGGAGCACCGCATTGTGTTCACCCGCCGACCGCGAATCTGTGTTACTTAATGTTATTATCTATTTTTCTTTTTTGTAACGATCATTAAACAATGTTAATGTCCATATGACCAAGCTTGTAATTATAATTGATAATACGTGTGTCTCCTCTTCACACGAAATAAATCGATATTTTGTATTTCATGAAAATCAATCATTGCCTCGTATCGTATCGTGCGTACGTTGTTGCTCGACGAGTCGTGTTCACGAACGAAACGATCGTCACGATTATGTTCGTGACTTTTTGTGAGCTGAAAATTACATTCCCCGTTTTATTTCGATCCAGTAGTCGATGATCCTTTCTCTTTTTTGCTTTTCCTTCCCCACAATTTATTTCGTATTTATTTCATATTTCTCTCGGTTTGTATTACGCTTGAAACACCGTTTCGCTAGAAAGAGAGGAAGAAAAAGGAAAAAAAGTAGAAAAAGACTGTAATTACGAAGAGGATGAAGGGGATACCTTTTGTGCGTTACGGGGAATCGATTTTGTGTTTTCCGAATTCGCGAATATACCTGTTGACGAAAAGATTAAGAGAGCCAGAGATGGAGGGACGGGAATGTGGGCGGAAGCTGAACTTTCGGGATGACAGGCGATATAGCTCGACCAAGACGAAAGAACAGGTATTTAAGAAAAAAGACAGATACAAAAAAGGAGCGAACAGCAACAAAGGGGGGAAGAGGGGAACGGGGGGGCGTGATTGAGAAAAGGAGAAACGAAAGAGTCGTTCGTTTATCCGCTGGACGAAAACTTTCTAAACGATCGATCGTTCGACCAGGTTAATTATGAAAAGTATATATTTTCGTAAAACACGCTTGTGATAGTTGTAACTTGTAACGATGATCGATCAGATTACAATAGCCGTTCTATTAGATCTACATACAATTTATTGATTATAATCGTTAATTAATGATGTCGTGGAACGAACATCAAGCGATGTGGTTTCGGAACTAACGTAATGCCACAATCGCCTTCGAGATCGACGATCTCGTCCGGTGGTACGGATATAACGAATGCGCGCAGTATCCTCCCGGCGAACAAAAATAGTATCATCCTAGCGAGTTCCTCTCCCACGCAAATGCGTTTTCCTTTGAACAAAATGAAATCAAACAAAAGAAAATTAAAAGAGAATAGAATGAAATAAAAGGGGGAGAAAAGAAAGAAACGCGTCTAGCAGGTATTTGTTATTCGAATAAATACGATGAAGCAGAAAGTACATATCTATAATATCACGAAGAGAAGGTGAACGAGAGAGAAGAGAAGGAGCGGGAGAAAAGTCGAAGATAATTACCACTTTGAAATGGGAGAAACGATTCCGGTTTGAAGAAACTTCCATCATCGGATAGGAATCTGTCGGGTCGAAATTCGAGAGGATCTTGCCAGTAAGCAGGATCGGTGTGAATAGCCCACTGCATCGGCACGATCATGGTACCGCGTGGTACATCGTAATCACCTATCCGCATATCCTAAACAGGCGAAATTTCCCATAGAGAAATTGGGATTTGATTTATGGACGGTACAGTACCTCTGATGTTCCATGAGGAATACCGAGTGGTGTAACAGTCCTTATCCTCTGCACTTCGGCTATAGCAGCCTCGAGACGAGGCATAGCGATTCTATCGTCTAGAGTCGGCTGCTCCCCTTCCTTCAAACATAGATCCATCTCCGATTGTACCTTTTCCTATGAATAATATAGTAAATAGAAGTGATAAACGATCCAACTGCCTTTGTGTGAATGTGTCGTGGGATAAATAGTTTGCTTTTCCGAGGAAAGACAAATATGGACAAAGGTTGTTTTTGCTACGAGCTTACCAATCGGCGATTCTACTTAACGCTTTATCTTACGATCTCCCTATAGAAAATCTCACATACCGTAGGAGGAGCTGTAGGAGAGTGCAACATACCTGCTCCGTAGGATGGGTAGCCATGAATAAGAGAAACCAACGAAAGGTGGTCAAAGTAGTATCAGTTCCAGCACCAAAAAGATCTGCTAATAAATGGTACAGTTGGGGTTCTGTGAAAAACTCGGATTTTGTACCGTTTTCTTTCCTCATTTGTTCGTCGAATGCTGCCAGAAAGCTCTCGACTCTATCCGTATTTTCTGATGCTTGCGCGATCTGTGCACGGTGTTCTTCGAGTATTTCCCGATATACTTTATGCGTTTTCTCCTTTCCATCGACGATCGATTGTATCGTTCGGCCGTATCGTGGTAAGAATCTGAAGAGCAATTTTTACGCATAATTTTGTCATTCTTTTATTTTAATAATGTCGTTTAAAATTTGTCACTTGGATGTACCTGAGAAAAGGTAAAAAGTTGAGCGGTCCAGCGACACCAATTTCTTTCACTCCTTCTTCTTGCAGATGTCTTAGCCATTTCCAAACTTCGTCTTCCTCCTTATAGGTTTTTCCAAATACGATGCTATTAACAAGATTACCCATACAATGATGAAGCGTATTTAGTGGATCGATCGGTCCATTTGCCCCGCGATTTTTCAGTGCCTATCATACGCAGACGAAGAAAATTGTATAAAAAGTGATTGATGTATCATCGATTGATATATTGCGACGACGTATTCAATTCAATTCATGCTATTAACAGGATTAGATATCAGAAAGCCAAATATTTTTGTTCTCAACATGTAATCCATTTGGAACTGATCTTCTTGGTATTTACTTTTTCACCAAGGAAATATTTTGCTATTTTAAGTTGTCGTAGTACTGTTGTGTTTAGTCGGAAATTCTACTATCAGGGTTAGTGTATATGTATTACAACTAGTTATCGAAAGAAGCAACGAAGCGGTGACTAATAACACGACATACCGTTGCACATTCATTTGCTGCATCGGATATTCGTTTCTCCATTTTCTCTCGCTTTGGTCCTTCGTGTTTTATCATTCCAAAGTTTCGTAAGCAATTGCTAACGAATTTTCTCTGATCCTTCCACCGTTCTCCCTCCGCGCAAACTAAACCTGTACAAAGTCATTCGAAATTACGAAATAGTATTTATAATATCGTTACTTTTTCCTATTTTTCGATTTATAGAATTAACGAGTATAGTTCCCGAGTGATACACATGATTTTGTCAGATAATCTTACCATATCCCTTCATAATTCCGTGTGTAAGGTACAAAGGTGCTCTACCGGTGGACATATCTTTCGAGAAGGTCTGCTTTATTAATTGAGGATCCGACAATAAAACAGTATAAACGGAACCCATGCGAAATCCACATATAGGACCATAAACTCTGGCTAAATTCGTCAGAGTTTCGTGTGGTTTTTTTGCATCGATCCATGGAAGATAGCCGACGATCGGAAGTTGCCAAGGACCAGGTGGTAGACGACGTACCTTTCGATTTATATAGAAGACGTATACAAGAACGGAAACGAATAAAACGAATATCGCGTAAATGAAGTTCATCGTGAATCAGTTCGTGAAGCAGCGACGAAGCATCGAGCGATTCGATTGAATCTTCTGAAACGATGTTTGCTGCGTTACCTGTAACAAAGAACAAACAAATTACTTCTTGCTCGGTCGTATCGTAATTGTAGAGACATCCTGTATGTTTGCAATAATTGACAAGTATCCAAATACTCACGTAATTATTAACGTAAAAACGTAGCAAATATTTATTGACGATAACACCGAACTAAGACGTAATTGAAGTTGAGCAAGAACATGCGTATGAAAGCTATTTTAGCGGATATTAAACGACGGAACTACCCAGTTACGACGTAAACGATTGACTGGCAATCCTGAGTAGTCCGGTAAGTCGGACACAAGTAAGAATAGAAACAATTTAAATTTTTGACTTTCAAATAGTCGATCAACCGTTTTACAATTGAGATATGGCTACACGATCGAGACGGTCAGAACGATCTCCTTATTCTGGTTTAGTATGAATCGCTTTAGAATTTTGTATTTTATGCGAAGGTTATATATATTATATATATTATGTTCACTCTAACGTTGCACTTATAATTATTTATATATTGTATCCTTAATGACACATTATTTGTTATTTTGATGTAAAATGCTACGATTAGAACAGTTACAAAGAACCATGTTGCACTCTGAGGCTATCAAAAGTATTACTGCCACAAACTACTGACGCTAATACCTTCCTCTCGTCGTTTCTTGCTATCTTGTTTGTCAGTCCATTTGTGATATTTCGTGGACGTGGGTAAATTTCCAATTTATTTTCGCTCTTAGATTATCTTTGGTAATTCCAAGAACTTTTCAACCGTTATTGTGTTAGACTATCGCTGCTCTAATCTAAACCCTAGGACCTTAGGATCCTGGGACAAAAATAGCAAGTAAAAAAGATACTATTCCACAAGTTTCGCTTATCTGACCCATCTAGGACAAGGAAAAACTATTTTTTGGTTTCGACCATCTGCTTCTTACCTGATTTGTTTTGTGGAACTTGACCGTGGGTACCCCGTTTTTTGGCTTTTTTTTTCTTTTTGAAGAGATTTAGAAGGTCTTTGAAAGGTTAGGAAGAGACATCTATCTCGAGGTTCTAAGCTTAATCAGACTTACAACTTTCACTAATGTCACTTACAGGATAACATTGTAAGATATGCATACGTATACGCACTGTATTCTACCTAATGTTACCTAGAAGTTAATCAGTCAGTCTTCCATAATTCTAACCTAATGTATAAATATAAGAGATTTACTCTGTATATGAGATTACTCTAATTTACTTCCGTATCTATGTTACTTACAATTTACATGATTACGCAGAGTTAAACACTATATCTGGAACTGTTTGTCTTTGCAAATGCCGTCACTGTAGTGACACCATCGTTTAGACGAACGCTAAGCTTGCTTCTTCTCTTTCTCTATGGTCAGCAGAAATTGTATAAGCACAATATATTTTAGCGATCTAACGCGAATCTACTCAACTACTTCTTTTTTGAAGCTGTGAACCGCAAGTAAATATTTTAACTACATCTTCCTTCGCCACTGGAAAATTTCAAAGGGACGCGAAGGCGAAGGCGAAGGCGAAGGCGAAGGCGAAGGCGAAGGCGAAGGCGAAGGCGAAGGCGAAGGCGAAGGCAAAGGCGAAGGCGAAGGCGAAGGCGAAGGCGAAGGCGAAGGCGAAGGCGAAGGCGAAGGCGAAGGCGAAGGCGAAGGCGAAGGCGAAGGCGAAGGCGAAGGCGAAGGCGAAGGCGAAGGCGAAGGCGAAGGCGAAGGCGAAGGCGAAGGCGAAGGCGAAGGCGAAGGCGAAGGCGAAGGCGAAGGCGAAGGCGAAGGGTTGGTTTGAAAAATAGAAGGAAAAGTAAAGGGAAAGGTGGAGTGGAGTGAAAAGGGTTCTTATTACTATCCTTGGCAATAAGATCTCGATCAAACACAATAAGTTAATTGAAACTATTGCAGTTCCTGAGATGTAATATGTTACGATATGTCCCACGGTTTAGCAGTTATACTTTGTCGGTATATTCTATGGGTAGAATCAGGCACAAAATGTTACGTAAACATTGGTCAATCAAAGTTTCATCAAAAAGTTATATTAAAAATACAAAATACAATGAGAATAATACTTTGACTTTCAATATCACCTTCGATTTCACCCCATTGAACTTTTATTTGCGGATAATTTTAGAGAGATTCAATCTTTTATCGCTAGCAGTTTCGTATCGAAGTGAGGTATTAACAGCTAATAAGAGTAGATATATTAGGTTTTATTAAGTGAATGTTTGGCAATAATCGTCTTTTCAATCATAAAGTGACATAAAAATCAACAAAACAAGGCTTATATTCTCCCCATGTAGTCTTCGTAAGAAATTTATATCTTCTTTCCTATTTCAATAAGTACGATTTAAATATTGAAGCTACCTCTTTACTGACCGAAACTCTTACATCTTTTTCAATTGTACCTATTCTGTTCTGTACATTCCTCTCTCTTCCAAAAGTTCAACATATTCGCTCCTTCATGCGAGGTGAACTATTCGAATTGAATTCGCGCCGGTGATAAACTGCTCAACCTTTTAATGTAATTTTATTATTTTTCATTTAACCTAAGGACAACTACTCCGAACTCGATAAAATGATTTTTCTCCAAGGCTGGTTGATGACCGCAGACTTTTTGTCAACTCTCTTCGAAGGGTATAACGAACTTTATGCTGATCGCAATCCTCATGGACGAACCACGTAGCTTTTCTTCGTGATCCTTCCTGTCCTCCACGATTCACCTTTCCCTGCATTCATATACTCTATTTGTTCCTGCACTTTTTCGTTCGACCTATCGTACTACTCGATAATTCATCGACCTGAAATTCTATTCTTCCTTTTTATCTTCTCTCTTTTTCTCTTTTTCTCTTTTTCATATTTTTTTACTTTCTTGTATTCTTATTTTTCATCTTTATTTGTGCTATTCGGTGAACGTAGAGTCACCATTGTTAAAACGAATATTATAGTAGGAGGTGACCATATTTAAAGGAGGGTTAATGGTGGAACAAGATGCAGGATTGGCACATAGGTACCAGTCTATCTACCTCTTTCCTCTAATTCTTGTGGTAAGCAGGTAGAACCGGGGCAACGATCGACTGGGGTCATTGGCTGGATCCAGTTATCAAGGTTAGGGTCCTTTTCTTTGCTCGCGAGAGATCATCGTTTCTCCTCGATAAATTTCTCAAGTTTATTCACCCGTATGCGAGTCGCATCGTAATGCGATATGTCAAGATCAGCCAACAGCTCCTGCCTTTCAATTTTAATTATTTATCAACTACCAGGTAAACGATGACTGACTAGTAAGTTTTACATGCTCTTTAAAATCCTTCGCATTTAATGGTTCGATAACTATTAATGCGTACCCGTGCAAATCGAGAATATAACGAAACTATTATCGCTAACACATTGGTCTCGAAGGAAGTCGTATAGGGTGGCTGATTCGAGCGACGCGAAAGACAAAAGGAATTGAAAAAGTCTTCATAACGGAAATGATCCTTGCTAAATTTGTGGAGGCTCTTCTTAGAGTCTAGAGGCTAGAAAATGATCTACGTCTTGATTTATCGTCGGATAGAAATTAAAAGGTTCTACAAAAATAATGTCAAACACGATTTCATTTTTCTAGAATATAACTACAGTTAGACTTACAGCAATTGTATAGTATGTGTGTAACGTATTGAACAGGAATTAAAGATGCCAGACTGTTCTTTCGTTATTCTGGAAAAAGACAAACTCGGGGACGAATCATTTTTGTTCAGATAAAAAAATTGATATTCGATTTATTCCCAGTTGATGCTTGTCCCGTACCCGTTGTCTGCCTCCTTTTTCCTCAGACTGTGTGTGTGAGTACAGTTTCTTTTTGAATGTCCGATCGGTCGCACGTTGTCGCCATATCTCGATCTTTCTGTTGCGAGACCCGTTCACACGAGAATTCGCAGATTCGACAGTCGAACCAAACGTGGTCGTGCGGCCAACGACCGCGACTTTCTCCTTTTATGCTAATTTTGTTAATACGCTATTTTCACGACTTTCGTACTTCGCAAGCATGCCATTTTATCGTCCTGTATCTGATGCAGGACGGGCCGACGAACCAAACGAAATATTTTTGGCGAAAGGAGATAATTAAGAAACAGTTCGTTGCTCGCCCTATTACGTAAAACCATATCGAAGCATTTCAGAAAGTTCAACGAATTTGACGGTTACGATAATGGAACGAACCTAAAGTCGCATACACTGTCGGCCATAAGTATCGGGACAGTTTAATTGATTTATGGTAACGGTATATGAATTTTATTAGAGTACAAACTAACGATGAATTAATAATTAGAATCGACATTTACTGCTTTCTGATGAAACCACCAAGGATATAACCTTAAGCTATTAAAAAACATAGCAGTAATATATTTTAGTATTCCCCGTATACGCTATTACATACATTTACTATATAAATATCATCGTATTAACATCGGTAGTATTTCTATCACTTTGCAAGATTAGTCCTCTTAATCTGATCTTTGTAATATATCGACGATCGACTAGTGTCGACAGATAATTGCGGAATATTCTATCCATATGTAATAGGAAATAATTCGATTAAACAACCTGTTGGAACAAATTGAACGAAATCAGAGAACGAGCTTCCTGATTTGAATTACGAACGATTCATCAATGGATCGGTGGTGGTTCTCCAGACTTAATGTATGCGAATAAAGGATAGGTTGTGAGTGACACCATGATTCGTGATACAGTACGATACAGAGAGTATATACAGAGTTCGTTGCCCCATAAAAGAAGGTGGGTGTATTGGCCCCGACAGGCGTTTCTGGGTTTATTACCTACGTCAGTTCGATCGCAAACTACCGTGCGTCTATACCCTGTAACACTGTATTATTTCGACTGGCGACTGATTGCCAGTAGAGAAGTACGGTAAAAAAAATTATGGAACGCACCTTTCGAAATTTCTCCTCGGAAGGTAATATACATCGGATACGACAAGGTAATACATCGATGAAAGCATTTTAATGTCTTTTAAACCCATCATGGTTTTACACGCTATACGAGTATTTCTAACAGGCAGCGCATACTTGCTGCCTTTACCGTCTTACTTTCTCTTTAATTCCCTTTAAACCCTCCAGTTTCTTTACGCACACTCGCTACCTGAAGTAGCGTTCCTTCTTTTCTTTAATTATTTCTCCTTGATACTTTCACGATGGAAATGCTCGATTTGGAGAAAAGTAAGGGCGGAAAGGAATCGATTACTCTTTCGTGTTGCAAGTACCAACGTGCGCTTAACGCTCGACGTTATTTTTTAACAAAGAATTAAAATTCTTCGCGATGTGCAATAGAAAGAAACTCACGAAGAAAGCGAAGACGTAGGAAAATCGACATTACCACGCCACTCAACTTTTTCTTCAACGATCGTTCGAATCAACGTGTTGCATACATTTGACAATATGTTTCATCGGTACGAAATTTTGAAGAACGAAAACGAATCGAAATGAATCCAGGCGACGATGAGTTAAACCCAGCAATAAAAATAAGTGAATGATGTCGAAGATGATAGTTTTCTCACGATAAAAATATTCTTTTGTTGAGAACGATGACGATAGCGGTAGCAATAGGCGATGACGACGATAATAGCGGTAGCGACGTCGTTTCTGCTGTCTCTTCTAGCGTCGGGGCTGGTTGTTCGTCAGCGTGGCTGTACGGTACACAGCTTCTTAGTGGGGATGGAGGACACTTTCACTCTCACAGGTGTATGACCGAGTCGAGAGCTCGGAAATACTTGTTACCTGAACGAGTATCGTTGGGGAAAGAGAAGGGGGATAGAATAAGGGGAATGGAAGGGATAGAGGGGCGACGAGAAAGAGATCGAGAGCGGGAAAGAAAGAGGGAGGAAAAAGAAGGGAGGGAGGGAGGGAGGGAGGGACACAAAGAAACGTGACAAACAAATAAGAGAAATGACAAAACTGTCTAATTTTTGCAGCTATCTAATAATAGAATGGTACGTATAAAATGTCGCCTTTTTTCAGAGAATCTTTTAGTCGCATCTTCGGTTATCGCAAAGACGTTATAGTCTGCGCAGTACTTAATTTCCAATTATCGTTAAACGTATCGATACCGTATGTAAATTAAAGTCATGGTGTGAAAAAAAGCAGGGTGAATAAAAAGGAAACGTATTAGAGATAGGAATGAATGGTTCGGAAAGCGGAGAATGTCGCGTGGTCCGCTGGATAACGACCCAGTGTCCACGTGCTCGTACGTATATTTTCAATTTTGTTCGAAATTTTACCAGTATGATCGTAAATTTAAAAAATTTAATAAAATTTCAAAATTCCTATAACACACGTGATATATTCGGAAATGGTTTCTAGAAGTGTCCAAATACTTTCGGCAGTCACTGTAGATGGGTAACGAGTAGCGAGGCAAAGACAAAAAGAAAAATAAGAAGATAGAGTGCGAAGAGGCTGGACGAGGTCAGTGAACCATGAAAGAGTATGGTTTTTTGGTCAGTGTACGCACTACCGAAATACGTTCCCGACGCGGCGAGACGTTCCCGCCGATATTTCTCCGTGGGTCCCCAGTCGGCCCCAGTGGGTCAGTGGTTCACGAAGAACCTCTCGAGGATACACGCGAGAAAGATACGATCCTTTTGCAACACGCTCGATGTTTGTTCGTATTTTTTTCAACATTACGTATTTAAACTAATTCTGTTCACGTTTTATCATAAACGTATTTATTATATTCACAACTAATATTTTATATGTGCGAGATATATTTTTATTGGACATATTTGTTTATACCGTTAGCAAATTGATTGTTTTTCAATACAGTGAAACGAATATTCTCTAGTTTTCAGAAGCATATGTAACTTTTTTAAAGATTTCATATCCCAAAATATGGAAAATTAACGTGAGTCATTATCGCTATAAATATGGATATGTTCCATAAACATATGATAATGTTTACAATAAATACATTGTAGTTTCTGTATACATTTTCAGATTCGTTTCAAGTTATAGCACGTTGCACAGAGAATCGCAAGATTATTTGCAATGCGTTTGACATGCAAACAAAAGTAATCACGATTTTAGGCGAGGACAGAAACGGGGAAATGGTTGGAAGTAAACGAAAGAGAAATAGAGAAAGAAACGAATGCGAATGTTCGAGCAACTCGATAGTTAGCCATCGTATCTACTTGAAAAAGGTGTACCGATCGTAACAGACGCGAAAGAACCATTCTGCTTGCTTGCGGTTCCAAGAAATCCGGTTAGAATTTAGGCTATGTGGAGCTCCTACTCGAATCTGGAACAGGCTGGTCATTGACCTTGCTTCGATCGCTCTTTGAAAAGATTTTCAAGCGTGATTACAAGTTTACCAGTGATTGTCTTCGACACGCGACACGAGACATTGTCGTTCTCTCCACGCACTTTCCGCTATTCGAACGCGATCGAGAACTCTTGCGAGGCAATTAAATATGAAAATAGTTTTTCAACTAGAAATCCGAATATCGTGCTCTCTGATGGCCGATGTCTTTGTTCGAAAGTCTTCCGTGGTTGATAGAACGTGCAGAGCAATATGAAATTCCTTTGATTTTTATCTTCGAATATAACGATGATTATAGTAGCTATGGCGATCGAGGCAGAGATCGAAAGCTGACAAGAATACATCAAGAGAGCACGAGAGCAGGGGAGAAAGGCCCGAAATGATTCCGAGATGACATGTCCATATACCGAATTACACGACTAACTACCGAATCATTTTGACCTACATATGTATATGATACCATGTTTTCCCGTATGCTCTTCAAATGGTTATAGAGATAATTTTTAATTGCATGTATAAGTAACGAGATAAGAAAACAAATTGGTATTCTCCTTGCGATCTCGATATCGTCTATCATGAATATGCATTGATATATTATTTTCGAAGAAAATGGCAAGCGCTATTTTGAATAGACCGCAAACATATTTCACTTTGACAAGAATTTTCATCGCTACCAGTAATATAAACTAGAAAAAAGAAAGTTGCGGATGAAGCGTTGGGTCAACGCAATGTTGGCCCTTAATGGGTTAATCAACGGAAATGACGGTGCATATCGGTTACGAGCAAGTTTTACCAAGTAACGTTTGATAATGGAAGACACGAAGGGTGGGCAGCATACGTGTCTATTTATTTAAGTACGTATGTCCCTGTTCGCGTATAAAAGTACGGTTGTACCGTACGATATGTATTCTAGTTGATATTTTGTTGGATCGCAGCGACGGAAAAATAACGATCGAGCATAGTACTTATCGCTTAAGGATGCTTCGGTTCAAAAATAGTGAAATAGCAATTATATTATTCCTCGTAACGGTGGCAATTGGTGTCGATTCAAAAGCTACTGATTACGGTTCAAAGCGAAAGATCGTTCCACCAACGCCGAAATTTGAAGGAACGTTCAACGAAAGGCACGAGCATCAAACCATCGGTATATGATCGTAATTGAGAAGCTTTTTGAAAAAAGGATCTATAAGGTCTGTGGTAAACACCATTGGTCGAAAGTAGCCGGCACTTTAAACGCCGTTGTAACTATAGATTCAAACGTAATGAAGATTTAAACGAAAAATTCGAGGCAATTTACTCAATGCGCTATTTTCTCTTATGAACCTTCTCTCAGAAAGCTGTCCAATTGATTGGCAGAAGTAGGAAAATTCATTCTAATTGAATCACGATTCGTTATTTGTTTCTACTCACTGCTGACAGCTGATCGCATAAAATCATGGACGAAAGAGGACAAACAGAACGTTTGGGAATTAAGCGGTTTGTACGAAGGAGATATAATGCTTAATTCGGAGGAAGATGGGGGGAAAAATGGTCTGGTGAATAACGCGTTTCGTTGGCCAGGCGGAATTGTACCTTATTACATAAAGGAAGAGGATTTCGGTAAATCATTTTATTAAGGGAGTATGCTACCTTGAAATTTAAAGAAAATTAGAAGCCTTTGAGATTTGAAGTCAAATTTTAAGAAAATTAGAAGAGAAGATTCGATTCTTTAAATTGTCAAGACGTTGTACCCCGTTAAGTAGATAATATCGATAACAAAGCTGAGATAAATGATGCCATCGCATTTACGTGTACTTTTATAGATGAAGAAGATATCGAGGTAATCGAAGGTGCTATAGAGGAATACCATAAGAACACCTGCATACGTTTTCGTCCTTATAAAAAGGCAGATACCGACTATATCACTATAAAGGGCAAAATGTCGGGATGTTGGTCCTTGGTTGGCAGGCACGATCGCGGACAAGTAGTGAATTTGCAGAATCCGGGATGCGTGCAGCATGGTGTGGTCGTGCACGAGTTGATGCACGCATTAGGCTTTTACCATCAACAGAGTGCCGCGGATCGTGACGAGTGGGTGACGATAAATTGGGAAAATATAAAACCAGGTAACGCGTCGATTACTTCGATGATTGGCGGATCGAATCGAAATTCACGTTTGGACAAACAAAATTTATTCGCGTTATTACGATTTATACAGGCAAGGAGCATAATTTTAATAAATACGACAATGGCACTGTCACAGATTATGGGATTGGTTACGATTATACGAGTGTAATGCATTATAGTTCTCACGCGTTTTCAAGAAATGGTGAACCGACCATTACACCGAAAGTAAGTAATCGGCGCAATTTCGCGAATTGAAAAGTTTGCAGCAATACGGAGATATAGGTTCCATATTCATAACTGCAAAAGATTATTATTATTATTACGTTGCCCCGAGAGTTGATAGCGAAATTTAGGAAAAATTTGAAATTCTTTCTTTTTGCTCAACGTTTGTATTCCGCAGAAGGAAGAAACAGAACTTGGTCAACGAAAAGGACTCAGCGGAAAGGATACACTGAAGTTACTAGAAATGTACAAAGAGGAATGTAACAAACGACAAATGAATGAAACCACGGATAGCGATGATTTATCGGATGATATATCTATCGAGTGGCTACTCACTAGATCGTAATATCAAAGTTAATAAATTGCTACAGTAGCATTTAGTTTGACGCTGTGTTGAATAATAAAATGAATAATAACGTTGGAATCGTGTTTAATTTGATAGAAAAAGATAATATGCAAATTTGTTGCTGTCAAGTACAAAAAAAAAATAAATGTTAAAATATTCAAAGAAGGAAATGCATCAAGTAACAGGATTTTGTTGATTGTAGTACATCAATTCCTTTAATTCCTTGATTGCGTCTTCGGCGGCCTGAAAGTATATTTCGTATGTACTCTCGAGCCTATATTTTAGACGACGACGACCCGAGTTCTTATTTGTTTCATTTGAATTGTAATTTTATTACTTACAAGCCTCACACACTGATCGTTGTCAAGGATTAAACTTTCTACTAGATTCTTCAAAGACTTACACCAGATTTGTTGCAAAGCTCTACAAGAAAATCTGGCTAAGAGTCTAATCAGCTGACATGTTCTCATTCGGAGTATCGTTTGTCGATGCGTGAGCAGTTTACCGAGCTGCTCTATGGAATTTCCTTTTTAACGAAAAAAATATTTCGTTGATATTATGACGAAACGACAATCGACTTACAAACGATAAAAGAGAAATGGCGAAAAAATAAAAAACGATATAAAAGAAATAAAAAAAAAGTGAAATAATTAAAAGGGGAGGAAAACTAAATCAAAGTCTTCCGCCGATTAAAGATAAAAACATGAGAATTTCGAGTCGACAAACTTACCCGATAAATGCGAATGCAATACAACTTTTTCCACAAGATGAGCATTTTCTGGTTGAGAACGTAATATGTTGCTTAAAATCGCAACGAGGTCTACGACCACGCGTGCTTTTCTTTTTTCCAAACTCAACAATTGTTGTAACAACGTTACTCCGTTTACGATGTAAACGGCGTCGCAGAATTGAGTGAGAAATTGTTGTCGATTGTAAACTAATCTGCAAAGTACAAGCATCATGTATTCTAGAGTTTGTAACTCGTCCGCGGATAGCGTAGATGCTGATCTGGTGTTTGCATTTGTCGGTTCAGACTTTTTGTCCACTTCGAACTCGGAACGTTCGGACATTAAAAGTTTCAGAGAGTAAACGAGATTCGGCACGACTCTAACATCCAAGTATACTTGCGTGATCTTCTCGAGAGAATCTTTCGTTACCGATACGACGAATGGTAAAGACAAAAGACAAGCAACGTATTCGACAACGCGACAACTGGCTGCTGGATTCCTTAATGGCGATACAAATACCGACACGCAGTTTTGTTGAAGCAACGATCCTACTTCGCCCTCCATAATTTCCTCCATGGATCGTTGTAAAAACGCTATCCATTCTTCGTTTTCGATCGGCCTATCGACAGCCTTCGGATTCCAGTCAGGTATTCTGTTGTTACATGATAGTCCAGCATTAACTGAATCGTATCTTCGGCAACGTAGCTGTTGATCACATGCGTATTCGTCGTTTTCATGGTCTCTTTCTGATTGAATCGTTTCCACTTCTCGAGGAGCGATCTGCTGCTGATTCAATTTATTACCACCGGTATTTTTTAGTTCAATGTTCTTTTCCGATTTTTCTTCTTCCGAATGTTGTTTCGAGTTTCGTTCACTTAAACGAACCGGTAATTTAACGTTTGACATCTGATCAAACGTTAAAACAGTTTGTTTATTCGTTGAATTCGTAGTATTTGGACAATCACTTCGACACAATGCATGATCCGCTGAGAGTAAGTCGCTTTTCAACGATGCCCTTAAACTAAGATTTCCTAATAATACATCGACACTAGTGCTAGAATCCGTTCCGCTTGGTTCGCTATGTCGTAAAGTATAACATTGGTTCATTTCATGTTGACAATATCCGTGTGGTATCGGATAACGCGGATTTGATGTAAATGTTTTCTGGCGACGTTCTTCGATTGTTCTTTCATGCTCTTGTAACTTTTTAATAGCTTTCTCCAAAAATCTGCATTATATTCATATAAAATTCTTATTTACTTAAAGATCTGTCTCTGCTCGATTTCATCAATCAAAACTAAATTTTATCAAAGATTTCTTGTCTCAATGACAGTATTAACTAGCTAATTCTAGAAATTACAACTAGTTCTAATTAACGGAATACAATTAATTCTCGAATTAACTAATTAAAACCAGTATTTACAAAGATCTGTTATTAGTCCAATATTCACTGAGCAGACTCAGTTTTGATGAAAGTTAGATTTAAGTAAATTTAGATTTAGACTGTAACGTATATGTATACATATATACTTTGATTGATGATTGGTAGGTTGTACTGCCAAGTTCTGTAGTTGCATCTGTTTCTCTCTAGCCTGACTTGCGGATAAAGGTGTAGTGAATGGTGTAGGCCCAATTTCACCTACTATTACTATTCTATTTTTGACAAAAGGATGATCTAAAAGAGCTGGCCAAGTTAACCTTTGCGAAGGATCCTTTTGTAGCAAACCCTACTAATAAAATTATCATTGATGGACAAGGAAAAAGTAAAAACCTTCTAAAGCTTATCAATATGCTACAACCTGTAAAAATTGTTTGCAATTTTGAGAAATATAATCAGGCCACTTTATCGCTTCAAATCTTATCAATCTGACTAAATGTAGAATAGAAGTTGTTTGAAAAGGTGGAGACCCTACAACTAGTTCATACACAATACAACCCAAGGACCTGGAAACAAAGTGCTATGCGTATTATATATAGTGTGCTTTGCTAAACATTCTCACATCTAGTTGTCTATAAAATTAACACACCACAAGTCTGCATTATGGTCATAAGGGCGTTCTTCTATAAGTTCTGGAGCCATATACAGTGGCGTTCCCTTTATAGAAGTTAATACATGCGTCCCTGTACTCATACTGCGAGCAAATCCAAAATCACATAACTTTGCAACTCCATTGCTTTCAAGAAGTACATTTTGTGGTTTAAGATCCCTAGAGCAGAAACAACTTATTATTATCAGAAAACATTTTAACAGGTAAAATATCGAACCTGTGTAATACTCTGTTGGAATGCAAGTAGTAGAGTGCAGACACAAGATCACAAGCTATTACTTGTGCCCTTTGTTCCGACAAACGACCTGCTTTACCTAATATTTCATACAATTCCTTGTCTGCATACTCAGTCACAACTACTATCTAAAGAAAAGATTAGCTGTATTCTACAGGAAATGCATAATTGCACATTCTTCTCAAAAATTATATCAATACCTCATTTTCTGTTTCAAATGAATCAAGCATTTGTATTATATTTGGATGATGAAGATGACGTTGAATTTCACATTCTTGACGCAAACTCTTTAGTTCTTTGAATGATCTACCACGCTATATAATTTTATTTGTACGAAACAGAAATATATATAAAATTATGAATCCAAGCAGGTAACCATCACCATAAACTTGGTCGAATATTTATCGCTTTACCTTCCGGATTACTTTGAAAGCTACGATTTCACCGTCAGATCGTTTCTTTGCTTTGTATACTTGTCCAAAAGATCCCTCGCCCACTTGTTTTAAAACTTCATATTTTTCCATAATCTTATTGGATACACGTGCGAGCGTGCGCGTCTATATGTATATACATATAATTATATGTATGTATATGCGAAACATGAATAATATAAATACGAAAAGACAGATTAATAGTTTTATAAATAAGAAGTATAGAACATAATATGATACCTATTATACGTACTTGGATATAACAAGGCACTCGTTTGGCAACGTGTAATGAACTATATCTATACCTACAGTCAAGTGTAACACATAATATATTACACGTCATATACTATGGAACAAAATACACCATGGATGAACATAACCAACGTTTGAAAATTCAAACATTTTCTAAGCATAAATAAAGCAATTTATTAGTGTAAAAAAACATTCTGTCACTAAATAATAACTGGTTAGGTTAACAGATTAATAATCTTTTGTTAATGAAGTAATAATTAAAACGATAGGTTTTATTATATATATATTTTTTCTAATTTCATGGAAAAGGAATAGATACAACCCTTAGAGTTAGAGTTTGTGTTATTATTTATACAGAAAATTCTTTAATATCAATAACAATACAAATTTAACAGTTATAATATTAATTTTTCCCGGCGATCGTTACTTCGTTTAGAGCTGTCGCTATCAAGTGACCTGTCACTCTTATGAGATTTCTTATGATGTGTTCGTGTAGAACCACGTTTGCTTTTTCTATCATGATCACGTTCCCTCGAACGAGATCTCTTACGTTTATGAAGCTTTTGCACGTTCCTTGATTCAGTTGTAATTCGTGAACTTTCTCTTTGTTTTGAATCTTTTGCACTAGTAGTATATGGTTTCTCAAAGTACTCATATTTCTTATTATATTGAGAACTGGAATGTCCGCGATGATTCTGCGTATTTTCTATAAAGACATCGTTGCATTTCAATGGAAATTCATTAATCGTATCGCTAAGACTATTACTGGAACTTTGAATTTCAGTAGTAGTATTCGTATCGTGATTAGTTGCACGTGCTTCTGTTATATAATCTATATATAACTCCATTTGCTGTTGTATAACTTCCCTGAGAACTTCTATGTGAGACTTCTTATTTGTATGCACACCTCTGTGCTTAGCCCGTCGTCTTTTTAAATTACGTTCTTGTATAAGCAACTCCAAAAAGGATAATTTCTTATCTTCTTTATCTTGGCTTTTCCTGAAACAATGTTAAAGGATATTACAAAATATTGCATATGTAAGGCCTAAAAAGTAAACTTTGTTTGTATAAACTTACAATTTCTGAATATCTGTAATATCATGTCCAATGTCAGGCTTCACTGTATTTGATATAACATAATCATACAAAATTTTTCTTTCATCACAAGTAAAATCTGTGAAGATTCTATTGGACGTTCTTGGAATTAATCGCTCACCCAAACCTATTATCAGTGTTAAGAATTCATGTTTTGAAAAAAGCTACATACTTAAAAAATAAATTAGATAAGGAAATATGAGGTAGATATTTAATATTATTTAAATATATGGCAAAGAACATGAAAAAGGATATATAGAGCTTGTGCCAAGTAGAACATTCATAACTTGCTGCAAAAAATGGACTGATTTAAAACTTGTAGAAATTTCAACATTGAAATTTTATGTGCATTATACTAACCAATTTTCAAAGTTGAATCTTCCTCCTTTGCTTTTTGTAAAATGCTGTTTTGCATTTGTGAATCTACAATTAAATCAAGGTTTACAATAAATCCCATTATCAAAATTGAAATTGAATTTTTAATGAAGCTTAATACATACCTAATTTTATCGAGGAATATGAGTTTAATGGTAAACATGATTCAGGCAGTAGAATATCAAATTCATTGTAACCTTCGTGTTTTAACTGACAGCATTCCAGGTGTTGATATAACATCTTTTTACTAACTTGATGAGATGAATCGTACGGACAAACCAGCATATTATCATTCTAAAAGAATACATAAGAAAGTAGTTTTGTTCGTTTAGTTGTTGATGAGATATTATCTCTAATATACTTACGTCGGTTCCTATACTTTCTATGGTCCAATTCAAAGTAGAGATAGTTTCAACAATTTCTTGGTGTATTTTCTTAGTGAAGTCGTCCAAACTTTGGCATTGACTTTCACGGTCATTCATAGAAGAATTTAGCATTTTTATTTATTGTTAGAAATAGCCTTGTACAACGGAAACAATATTTAATGGTTTTCCAATGTTTTATTCAAACGTGAGGTTATATTTTAGTTTGGGAAAACTTGTCCTTGCGAATACAATTATAGAGACACCTGTAAGAATCATAAAATTAGATGACGAACAATATATAAGATAAGTATGGAATAGATATGGCATCTTATAGGATTTTGTATCACGAGATTATGCTATCTACGATTTAGAGCGGTGAGTGTAGGAATTATCTGAAATATCGATTTTCAAAAAATTAAAGTGTTTCTTATTGTAATTTGCTGCGAGCAACATAAGAAATATGTTCAATTCAATCGTCGAAAGTTGTAAAACCAGTAACTATGAAAAAATCATTTATTAAACACTTCTTATTTACACATAACTCTTACTACTCGTATGCCATCTTTGCAATCAACCAATAATGTGCAAAAACGAAAATTGAAAGTAATAAAAAATGTATAAAATAAAATTAAATATATTAAAATGAAACAATAATCAAGCTTAAATTCTATTACGGAAACTACAACACAAGCTACCGGTAATGTTAACACTGAAATGGACGATTGAAGAAATATTAACAAAAAATATTTCAGAGAACTACATACGTACTTAATTTCGTTATTTTAATGTTTATGAATTGTTAAATAAATACGTATATTAAATACGTAAATAAATACGTATGTATCAACTATATAATGTTAATAATACAATATAAACGGTAGTAAGATTAATGCAAAGGCAATGTCATTGAAAAAACGTCACTGATAGGTTACAATACATCACTTTCACAATGTATTACACGCTACCGCCATGAAATTCGACAACTCAATGATTCCAATTCTCTGCATTTAGTGACCTCTATAGTACGTACACGCACGGTACGACACGCTCTCCCCACCATTTGAAATTCGCTGCGCAAGTTACGGCGCAAGTGTCAGTTTATTGTCGAAAATCAGAATGATTAAATGTGTATCTGTGTTATTCCGCGACAGGTATCAATTTCTCCGCTGCGTAGTGTTTTCATAATCATTCATTTACTGCTTGAAACCGCGCTACTGGTAACTTCGTTTAATTAATGTACGTTTCTATTCAATATTACGTTATAATCTATTATTTGATTATTTTCTTTTTTTTTATTGTCTTTTTGGTTACTCTATTTACCAGTAAATCGTGTAATGATTTTTCGAGACGCAATTTAATCGATAATTGTTTCATTATCAAATAATCTATTCTTTGTATACATTTATTTTAATGCTTTGATCTTTTTTTGCGCAGATCATTGCTTCATTGCGAGGGAAACTTTGAAGCATTAGAGGGATATCACGAAATACAAAAGAACACTGCGATGTTCGACGATGAATCCGAAAACTTTTCATGCAGATTTGGTAAGTTTGATTTTCTTTAATTTTTGAGTAGTTTTAGTAGTTTTTGTTATATTCGAGAAGGATAGCTATCATAGACAGGTTTGAACACGTTCTGCGCATCGCGTTTTTGTCGTACTGCGCAGTTATGTTTAACGGACAAGAAAAACGCGCCATGTTTTATTAGCACAAAATAAATGGCGTATATTCAGTTAGGCAGACAATATTTACGAATCATTCATATGTCCGCGTTGTACGCGGATAGAACGAACCAATTTTTATTCCGGCCGAAGAAAAAAAAAATCGTACATGATTATTGCATACTACACCCCTACACCGAGTTAGAATTTACTTTTACCTTTACTTTTATGTTTTATACTTTGTATATTTATGCTTTATTTTCTATGTAGTTATTTATCTATATATTTCTACGTTTATTATTTTTTTTTTACCCAGGAAATTCTGACTCTACTAGCAATAATAACTTTATGAAGCCATTAAACATTTCTTTTAGAAATGTTGAGATTTGTTTACAATAGTCAATGGCTTAGGATTTCCCTTTTTGCCTTTTATTATCAGTATGCATTGTTCGCCTTATCGTGTATCGTGTATGTCACTACATATAAACTACATATTCTATTTATATTATACGACATGACATTTTATCTCTGTGGTAAATGAATAATAATTAGTTTGTAATCTTGAAAAAGCAATATTTTCATAAATAAGCACTTGATAGTAAAGAGAAGAAAAATATGAAAAAGGATATGTTTCCTCTTTTTTTTACTTCGTTACTTTTCGTTATCTTCTAACAAAGTCTTCTCTTCAATGCGTTATTTAATTTTTCTGATTGCGCGCAATACTATCGGTAAGGTCAGTATTTGATGTGTTCACCTGTGTTATTGTCATTTTATGTTGGTAACATAGGAAATAACAGTAAGTTTTTGTCTATGATAATATTTGTTGCCAATAATAGATAAAATTTCAAATGGTCGCGTTGGGTAAACTAATTCATCGGTGATTTTAAAACGAAGTCGATATACTAAGAGTCGGTAACAACGAGAGCCGTAGAGCACATTATCGACTATGGAATTGTCCCTTATTGACATTAGATATTTTATAATTTTGTTCTACCTGATCAGCATCTGGTTCAATAATTGAAATCACATACACTATAATTATCCATGTCGTAACACAATTTCCATTTGTTATATAGAAATAGTTATACCTATATTTCGATAGATTTTTAAATATAACTTTAATGAGTCACTTGTCTGTTACTTCAAGTTAGACTCATAGAAAAGGAATTGTACGGATATATTTAAAAAATACGGTCGGAAATGAGTAAGAAAGAAGGAAGATGGAATCATTTCTGAGCTACTACAATCCGTCGAATATATTACGCGCGATAAATGTCTACGTTAATAGTTAATGGTACAGTTTAATGGCGTACGCAGGTGCGGAGACGTCTTGTTGTTTACCTTCGAACTTGTACATGCTCCCTAGTGGTTTGTTAACGACATCGTTTTAAAACGTAATTCTAAAGATTTATTTTTTCGACTAAATTTATACATCCACGAATTTTCGATAAATATGAGAACTACATCATTCGACGCGTTCATATCATACGCGAGCACAATTTACCCGAAGATTTTTTAAACGTAGATTGTCCCGAAAGTTGTCGATACGATTGGTTCTCGACTCGTTTTCGTGTTGAAAAAGTACGAGTCACGCATCGACGCGTGATGTGTGTGAATCTTTTCGGAGATCCGAATGCATCGAATTCGTAACGTATAGACCGGGCGAAAATTGTATCCGTTTGATGGTTTAAGCATGAGCGATGCATGCAACGGCGAAAGCTACGAGAACGTGACAGTTAATCGTAGGAAAATTCAAATACGTAATGATCCTTTCCCGGTCCTAAGGAGTAGACGTAATGTGCGTATATTTACTTTAGTACCCACCTGTTGCCGTAACCCAGTTTCTTACATATACCAAGCGGGAAGTTTTTCAACTTTCCAAGGATTCCTGAAATTCTCCACCTTTACGCGATGTTTGCGAAGGGACAATCGAATTGGAAGGCATTTACGATGCACGCTGATATCTCTGGAGCAAAGTAGTGAATATTAATCGGATCTGTAATGTGAGCTATCGCGATATGAAACTCTAGCTTCTATTCTTCGCTATCGTCACTTTTAGACGACTTCTTTTTATGAAATTTTCACGTACAGAAAATGTATTTGTGCCTCGATTACTAAGAAGTTTGGTTCGTTGTAATATACATGAGATGCACATTTGGCTGTATGAGATTCGCAAAGGAAGTATAGCGGCAGTTGTTTCGGACGATATTCGTATTTTATACGGACGAAGCGTTTCGTTAGGCAGAAATTTTTGAAAGAAATTCTGATCGCGGGTAAACACGGGCGAACTGTATGATTTACGGATCGAAATAAAAAGTTTATCGGTTCTTTATCGGTAATTCGGTGTTTTAAAATGGATCGATCGATCGATCGTTGGATCGGTACTTAAAGAAAATGGAAATTTGTAAATAATTAGATAGGAATAAACAAGAAGATCGGATTTAAGATGATACGTGTTTTAGAAAATACGTACTACCGTTACTTATTTACGTATCGTACTAATAAGGAAATCGGTGAAAAGGTAATGACGAAAGATGATATATCATAACAAGCTTATTAGATAGCTGTATAAATAAATAGTTTAACAAATAAATAAATGGGTGCGCAAACAGACGAATGAATAGATGAAAAGATGGATGAATAGATGGATAGGTAGATAGTGGGTAAAAGAGGAAGAAAGAGGGGCATGGCGCGACGCGTCATTGCACGTGCACGTGCATTGATACCGATATTTATGCCCGCCAGTTAATCATGTCAAAGTCGTTTGATTTGTCGTTGGCTTTTATGGAGGGGAATTAAAACGTTCATTTCGCCGCAGACACTCGGCAACAGTGTGCTCGTCCTGCTAGCGTTGCTGGTGGTACTGGTGCCGGTGTTGCTGCTGTTGCCGCGATTGCTCTATGAATTATTTTCTGGACAACCCTTGCCCGATGTAACAAAAGGGGAGGGAGAGCTTTTTGGAAAATTACAGTATCTCGTTTACGTCGAAAATTCGTATCTGTGACGTGTCTGTCGTGTTTCACATGGATCGGTATAACACGCGACTCGATAAACCATAAACGAACGAAAAGTATGTGCGGTGCGAAATGAAATTCGAAGCATTCGGCGAACTAAAATTAGAGGAATCGCGTAGTATCCCGTGAATTTTCGTAATTTTCGTAGGAATCGTAGCTTCGTCAATTGTAACGCTCGACACGCCGGTTATTAAGTTCCGTCGTGATTTAGACCGATCGAAGGTAATCGGATCGGTCAGAGACGAGCGTCTATCGTGGAACGTTAGGCGAGGAGGGGGAAAATTCTGAGGACGTGTGGACAAAGTTAGTAGGTGGATGGGTGAGAAGGATAGCGGTGGTCCCTTGCGTATCGACAGCCGTCCGTCAAGGTGGTCGGTGACACGCGAAACCGAACGAACTAGAGAAAAAGTCGGAAGAACCGACATTCTCAGTCTCTTTCTCAGTCACCCTGAGGATTGGTCTACCGAGAATACCGAGGCAAAGAGGAGAAAGAAGATGGCGAGAGCGAGAGAGACAGAGATGGTAAAAGGGGTGGCGAGGAAGGAAAGAAGTACAGAGAAGGGGGTGGTAGAAAGATGGAAGGTGGAAAAGAGGAGGCAGTAGCAGTCGGCATCAGCTAGGTCCGCGCACTTCTATCACGTTGGGCGAACGGGCGGACAGCTCCGAGGCGATTTGTCTTTCATTTCGGGCTAATTTATTGCGCCCAAGCAGTTCCCCCTTTCTCTTTCTCTTTCTCCTTCTCTTTCTCTTTCTCTTTCCTCCTCGCACACACTTACTCGCGGCGTTTCTTACTTGCCTGCGTTCCCACCACCCCTCTTCGTCTCTGTTTCTTTCTCTCCTATTCTTTCTCCTCGTGTCTCCTCTCGTCTTTCCAGCGCTATTCTCGACTCCGCACCATTCAACCACGCCCCACCCAACTAATGTCCCACATAAAACTTGGTATCAGCGATCCTCAAACGGGGATTTACAATCCCTTCAAGCGCCGCTGTCACGATAAATCCTCCAGGGCGACGTCGATATATCTCGCGCGCGAATACTTCTGTCCCTAATGGATACCCCTCGGTACATACAATGCACGTCGAAGCTGAAACCAGTCTGGATCTTTCCTACGTCCGTTCTAGTCGATTCGTCCTGACTCTTTTTCTTTTAGTCGTTGCATGTTTCGCGTAGTGTAACGACAGTGTGTTACCTTAGTTTTTTCACCAACTCGCCCATCTTTTTATCCTTCCACCTTTCTCCACGTTTCCTTTTCCAGCCGAAGCGAAATGCCCCGGCAAGAAGATAAGAAACTATGAAAAAGACGTGCGTGAAAACGCATTATCCGGGTAATAACGCCATCCTATTAGGGTATAGTCGTCGACGACAGTTAATAAGAGTAAAAGCGCGCGTTCGCGCAATTAAGAGTAGTAATAAGCGCCTTAAGGCCAATAAGATGTTTCCTAATGGAACTAGCTAACAGCTTCCAGCCAATTATCTAGGCGCGCATTAAAACGAACGTAGAGGTTCGCCGATACGGCGGTATGCCCCGATACTTGCATCGAATATATATCCTAACGTATACTCGGCCAATTGTATCCAATTTCGATCGTAGATATCTTTGTTGCTCCTGTCTTTCTTCCTCGTCTTGTTGTTTCTCTTTCGACCTTAAGGTGGACAACCGGCTACCTGGTTACCCACTTTCTATATTTCTTCTAACGATATATCCAACGTATATCTTATTTCCATATTCTTACATCGAGGTATATCCACGATTTTCCAGTAACGAAGCTTTCAACTTGTGTCTACGTTTTACGGACAGCTGACAAATTTTGCTTATCCGCGTGAACCTTAATTTCCATCTGTTTCCGACTAATTCGCGAAAAATTGTTCAACGGCGAAGAGAAGAAATTCGCGTTGGCACGAGAGAATGTTTTCGTCGAGTGGCCGGCAGGGAGCGAAGGGAAAAGGCTAAAAGGTAAAAAGTTAACGAAGGAGACGCCGTAGAACGATCCGGGACCGTCCGAAACGATCCAGCACGATTCTCAAATGCCCGAGGTAGTCGGACGTGGCTCGAGGGTTGCTTTAGCATCGGCATAAAATGGAAAAGCAAGGAGCGCGAACAGAGACGGACGGTGAGACGCGTAGAAAATGGCAAGGAGGACGAGTTGACGAAGAAGAGACGGAGAAAACTCCCTGGCTTTTGGTCGCAGGCTTTCGGTATAAGTCCTTGTTATGATTCAACGCGGCTTAAGCCGGTTGTTCGCGGATCCTTTGCCTTTCTCCCTACGCCGCTAATTCTCCCAACAAGCTTCTCTCGTCTTTCTCGCGTCTATTTTCAAAGCGGAACACCGCCTCGGTGGTATACGCGTTGTTATCAAGAAGAAATCAAACTGTATCAATTACTTGGAACCACGCAGCGAAAGATAACGTCCGATGGTTTTCTAAATAATTTCTCCAGGCATTTACAGTCAGCGAAGCCACGTCGAGTCGCGTGAATATCGAACAATGATCGGGAAATATACGAAAACGTGCAAAAGTCTTGCTTGAAGCGTTAGATCGTATATTCGGTGCAACGAAATTAATTTCCCTTTTTATTTATATTTATCGAACTTAGTCTATCGATACGACGAAATGAACCACCAAATGGAAGCGGAAGTTTTACGTATTAGCTGCGGAGATAAGCATGATCCACGATTTTATCCTGCTAAATACGGTTTTGCACAGGTTTCCCTTACGTTCTACGTTCTGACCGCGATCGTTCCCCGAAGCTCCGTTCGCAGAGAGTGTAGCGCTTTGCGAAGATCGAACAGCGCGTCGCATCGTGTCGCATCGCGTCGAGTCGAATGGAAGCTGCAAACTTTTCGATCGATTTCGATGGATTACGGTATACCGGGTGTATTCCTGCAATGCGACCACGTTAATTGCAACGATTATTAACTTGCTCGTAATTGCACCTGATCGTGAACGCGATGTAACACATGAGATAGAATATGCGTGGCGTAGGGAAATGGGAAACGAGGTGGTTACTGGTACAGCACGCGTGAAATTTCGCAATTATAACTCGAAGGTAAAGGGCGGAAACGCGTTGCTGCGACAGAGACAGGAGAAGGGAGGGTTGGTGAACGCGTTGTGCCAATCGAAACGGTCGATCTTTACGATTTCCATTCCATTCTAATTCCGCTGCTTTACACCTTTTCGTCGTACACCAGATTTCAAGAATTCTTCGGATTTTTCCACGTTGCGTTTAGTCACGTATTATATCTCCACTCTTAAGAGTATCACCCCTTTAGTTTCGTAATTGAGCCACCAGTTCATGCTATGCCGCGATACATTTTCGTGACTCGGAAGATGTAACGATGCTTTTACGATACCGAACGCAGCACGCCGCTCTACTACGAAAAATAACTACGAACCGACGTGCATCGCTATGGTTCTCGTACAGCGAGACCTTCACACGCGAAAAGTATTTGCACGGCCCATTTTATTTACCGGTAGCATTTACATACCAATTAACCAGGTGCAAGCGTATTAAATTTCAAATTGCTCGCTATCGCTTTTGTATTCGCGATACTTTTTTGCAACTGCCGCCACCGCCAGTCTTCTACCGTGAAATACTAATCCAAGTAAGATTTGCTCGACTTTTCCAAGAAATATAACGACCGTCGGTGTAGTGCTCGTAATATAATATCGACAAGCTGGCAATTTATTTCCTCTCGTTCGTTCAAGATTCACGCAAGATCTACTAAACTAAAAAGGATTACGTTTGAACTAACTTCTGCACACGGGCATCAGAGCAAAGGAGTATCCGTTGTATGTGCAGTGAAACCAATCGTGGTTACAATCACGATCGCATTCGTAGTTGCAGTTGCAGTGGTTGTACGAGGCGAAACTGGACAGTGCGGGGGACAAGAGAGAGGCGGAGGTAGATGAGGAGGGATGTTGGCAAACGTAGAGAGAAAGAGACCAAGTGATGGCGAGAGAGAGAATGGTGGACGGGGAAGGGACGAGGAAAATGGGGGGGGTTAGCGTTGTTTTACCGTAAGGGGTTAATTGCATTGCCAATAACAGATAATGCAACAATCAATGATTTAAGGGAGGTGGGGTTGCGAATGGGGAAGGGCGGAGGGATCGGGGGCACGGAAAGGGGAACAGGGATGGAGATCGGGACGTGGTCGAGAATGGGAATGAGGTTGGGAATCTGGGAACAGGTAGAGGTCGGAGCGTGGAAGAGCGCGCATAGAAGAGAGATAACGAGGAGAGCGCGCGTGGTTTGTGCGTGCGTGCGTGCGTGCGTACGGTTAAGCAAGAGAGGGTGGATGGACTGATTGGCGCGAGGAGGGACAAAGTGCAAAGTACTTTGGAAGGAAAGGGAGATGAGAGGCGTTTCGCGACTCGTGCGTACGTACTAGTTCGTAGCAGCAACGAGCCAGAGAATGGAAGGTCGCGTGCGCGTTTCCCCTTTCCCCGGTGCCCTAGGCGATCGGTTAGGATACGTCCAGTTACAGTATGGCCTATATATGCGGCGATCGTACTTGTAGCGTTTCGCCCGAAACAAAAGCGACGAGTACGATTGCTTACTTACTTGCTTACTCGAGGCAGACGTTGTACGAGCACCGCGTAATACGGACTATAGATTTTTGAAAAGACAGGATGAAAATGTATATATACTTAGAAAGATACGGTTCGACTTGGATCAGCCCCGGTAGTTTGTTATTCTAGCAATGGTCGCAGAACGGTTCTCATCGAGAAACTTTTCGCAAGGTTTTGCCCCGCGAGCCAAGGGGGAAAGAGTAATGTCTGTCAGGAAATTAATATAGGCAAGATTTGTTGTTATTGCGGGACACGCACAGACGCGGCAATGGAGAGGGACGCAGAGCAACGGAGAAGAGATTGGCGCAGAATGGTGGCGCGCGAAGGCTTTCTCAGGGTAGAGAGCAAACCCATTACTTACTATAACTGCCGTCGGCGGGGTAGGAGGCTGACCGAGGTAGGAGTTGCTGTCAGGCATCCATCATCGCGACTAATGGCTCCACTCTCCTGCCAATAACATCCGGGTGTGCACCACCGGCCGGAAACCTCTACGGTTTAGTCGCTTTGCTCGATCTTACGTTCAACTGCTCTTCAACCATGCGAACCTCGTTCGTGAACGAATTCCGAATTTTCCTCGATTCCTAAGAAAACTTCTATTACCGTTTACTAAACGTCTATCCCTCGTTTCCCTCGACTAGGATATTCTCGGTCGAGGATTTCAGTCAAAGGATCGCGAAAACAGTTGGATCGTTGTATCGTTCGAAACGTCGAATTATCGTTTCTTCGGTGCGCGCTATAGTTGGTCGACGATAAATTCCCGCGATTATTCTCGATCGTACGATACGACTAGACCAGAGAGACGTTTCGATTGCTAGTAAGCCGGGCCCGTGGCATGGGAGCTGGGTCGCTGCACGCTGTGTAACAGTAACGGTCAGATAGTTACTGCTGAGCGATTCGATAGGTGGATAATGACGAGTAATGACACACCGCGGTGGGAATCGAACCTCCACTCCCTCGCTTCGTTTGCCTTTGCTGTCGTTGCTCTTGATTTTGCGCCTGCTCTTGCTCTTGCTTTTGCTCGCTGCGTTCGATGCCGCGGCCCGTTTACGCTATTCGCGCCGTTCACGTTGTTTGCTTTCCTCTCGCACCCCTTTGTCGCTTTCTCTTTCGCCTTCCTTCGCTCCTCCGTGCATTCACGCACACACACTCTCGTTCTCTCTCTCTCTCTCTCTCTCTCTTCCGTTCTTCTCACCCCATTACTTTCCTCGTTCGACGCTGTTAACCCCTGTAGGGATGTCCTCTTCTCGCGATTCTCTATCGCGCATTGGCTTGCGAGTGTGGATAGTCGAGATTGCGTCATGCATATGCAGCTGCATTTGGCATCGGAGTATGCCAACCCAATCACCACCGTGAAACTTGATCGTCACCGATTATCCATCGCCGATCGACCTAATGAAACGCGAGTGTTTTTAACATTACCACCGGCGGCTCTCCTTTCGCTTCCAACTTGGCACCTTGCAAAGAAATCGCGTTTGTGCGCTTACGACTTGTAATGCAGTCAGACACGTGGAAATTTTCCACGCGGTCCTAATCCGACGACAAGGAACTGTCTGTGCAGTCTCCGCGTCACGCCAACAAATAGTAATCGTCGATATCCAGAATGCTGGATCGAAAAGCTAAGAAAATGAAGTGGATATTCAAGGACACGAGAATATTCGTCGCGTCCGGCTGAATCAGGCTTCCGAATAGCAAACTTGTTCAAGCCAAGAAGAGTTGGTCCGTTTATTTTATATACGCTGACTCGTTGCCTAGCCAGCAACTATCGTACCAACAGTTCCATACACGGTGGATAAGACCCACGTACGCGGTCTACGGTGAACATGCAGCTACCTACAATGTGTGTAGTTTTAACGACAGCGGGTGGTAGTCGTACATTCTGTTTGGAAGACGAACGAATCGACGAAGAAGGAGAAATTAAAAAGCTTGACCTTCGAATGGCGAATGTTGGATCAGTCGTTCACGTTTGGTCTCTTCGAGGAGAACAAAGAATGCTCTAGCGTCTCTAATTTTTCTTCTACTTCTATGGAAAGGGACCAACGACATCAAAATGTCTCTCCTTCGAAATCTTTCAATAGAATCAAGATGATGATAGCAGATACCTCATTCTGTATAAAACGCTCGTGACAGCAATGACCCGGCCCCCATTGAACGAGGGTCAAAAGTAACGTCGCGAGAGATTCGTGCAGATCTGCGTAGTTGGTGGATACGGAACGAGCTTCGAGAGCACGTCTTGGTTGTTTTCTTCTCTCCTTCCGTAGTCAGCAAATATAAAGCGACAAAGATCTGATCTTGTTTGCAGCTAGCGTCGAACCAGTAATTTAAAAGGTGGCAACGATACAGAACTATATAACGATAGCCGGTAAAATCGCGAATCTTTCTCGACGATGGCACTCAGGGACGCGGCCTGAAGATTCAGCAGTTGTTATCGCTTTCAGAATGGAAGAGTGCAATACCTGTTGCATACGTCAGGGATTCTTTTCGCGCGACGAACGATTCTTATGGAAAGCCAGAATCCTCCTTTAGTCGACTACTAGAAGACTAAACTAGAAGAAATCCGCATGAAACTGTGCAGCGATCTAACTACAGCGGCTCACGATAATATCCAAACACTTGTGGCAACTTTTTACGAATATACATGTTATATCCTTTGTATGCAGTATAATATACAGTGCAGCGTGTCAAAAGATATGTGCGATCCATTTCAATGAGAACAATGAGACATATGTTCGTATAAACATATGTTCTATCTGTAATTCGTCTACGAATCGACTTTGTGTTATCTAATTACGTTTACGGAAGATACTCAAAGCGATCGTCTTGCATTGGCAGGAATCTTGCATTGTAGACGTCTTGTCGTGGATTCGGTTACACTGTGCATGGTTTCTCGCGTTTCCGCCATTCACTGACAAGCTCCTTTCATCTTGAATCTTCGTATTTTAATACATTGCATTTATGAAATTGGTTGTGTCTCATAAACGAAAACGTAAACCATATGTTTATATGGACGTATTTATTGTCTACAGATTGCTTTTTTATTGTGGATGCCACATATTCCGCTACAGTCTGTATACTATAAACGTTAGTGGACAAAAGCTTAAGACGATGATAACTTTTCCATCCTATTACAAGGCATTAAATTTCAATTCATCCGGCAACACCGCTCGCAACGAAATCTTGTACCGTCCAGTGTTTGTGTACGTCAGCGAAAGCAATTTCCAAGTGTCGACTTTTACGACCGAGTATTGGCTTGTTACGAGACACGCGTCACTTGTCAGGTCAAAATCACGAAGGCGTCCCTGAACGCTTCTTACGCAAATGTTCGGATCATTCGTAGCGCGGATTGCATTTTAAATATCAGTAGTGTTTGCAAAATGTTTGCATTCCGGTAGCTATTAGTTCGGTAGTTCATAGCTGCCATGGTTGTTTACAAGCTGTCTCAGACCTTGCAACAATATTTACTACATTTCGGCAAATATCTTTTTCTTTTTGCGAAGTAACAGCAATTTTTCTATCTAAATTTAATACGTTTCGTTAAATAGTCTCATTATCGTTCAATCGATTCCACTGTTGTTTGAACGTTCGTCTTAAACCAACGTCCGCAGCATCGGATCGTTTCATAGCTATCCTCTCAAGAATAATGGTCGATATTTTAAAAGTCTCGTGGACGCTCGTAGATAGAGCGCGAGTGTACATGTAATTATGAGGAGAATTTCGAACTGTTGGTTATTTAGTATCAAAGTCGTAAGTTTGGTATCTAAGGTAGTCGTGTTAAACGTTTGTCCGCTGCCGTATATAACACGAGACATATTGATATTTCATTAACGCTGTAACGAGACTGTCGTGATTATCTATCAGGATTATATTGGCGCGTTTGTCGATCGAAGAAATTTGACGATCGAAGCGAAGAAGGACCGGGTCCAGGACACAGGGAATCGAATAGCAGAAAATTCGGTCGCGGTGGTTGGTAAGGTGGACCAAGAGCACCGGTGGTGGGCGCCATCGAAGCACCGGTTATCTCGGCAATTAATATGATTGAGGAGACATCTCTCACGTCTCCGTAATATCCAGCAATGGCCCAAGTTCTGATTGCTTTCCCCGTTCCACCCACGCTTCGCTTCGCTATCTCGAATACCATAACCCTAGCGCGCTTCCTCGCCCCTCCCACCATGTTCCGAGTTAACGAAACTGAGTTACGATACCCGACGCGCGAACTGCGCGTTTCCGTTGCTTTTTAACCCACTTTTCCACGGTTCTACGTAAACTCGTGATCCGGCTAACAAACCGTAGAATGTGTGCCGCGCCAGATTTCTGTAGCAACATCGAGTTATACGCGTATCGTTCACATTTTTCTTCGATTTCTTAAGCCGCGCTCGGATTGATCAAGTTTGCTGGAATCAAGCGCGACTTGGATGCAAGTAGCTTGAAACTGCTTTAACGGCTTGAATCCGTTAGTTCTTTTTTCTGTTCGTAACGGGCGTTTGGGAGAAGCTTGTGAACTATCGTTGCAGGCCGATCTGACGTTAAACGGAATTTGCATAATGCCCGTGGTTCGCTATTTTTCGCGTTGTATCGTGTAAAGAGAAGGAAAGCGGAAGAGGGAGGGGGAGAACGAACGGCGCCAGGGTAAGGCGTATGGAAGCAACGGAATGTTACAGCAACGTGGAAACGAGAAGGATCGCAAGCATCGTACTCAAAGCGGTACGTGACAAACCTCCACCGGTTCTTATCTGTCCGTGCCCGTGGTATAGCGAATCCTACGAGGTTCCTGTGATAATCGGAATGTTCCACGCCCGGCGAATCTCTCGCTTCTTTTTTTCTCTCTTACCTTGCTCTTATTCCCTTATTCTTTCTCATTTCTTCTTCTTCGTTCTTCCTTTCGTCTTGTCCCTGTAGGCGTAACGGGGGGTAGTAACAGCAAGAACCATTACGACCTTATACCTTCTGTTAACAATCCTTCGCCTTCTTATATATCTGAGAGTCGATGCCCGACAAGGCAATCGCTATTTAAATCTCCGCTGGCTGTTTCCTTCCGTTTCGTTTGTTCGTCCCGTCTTGCTATAATTCTATATCCATTCGTCTAAATTCTTTTGGCTTTCTGTCGTCGTGCAGACGCTATAGCTGCCTTCTTTCGCTGATTAATCTTAACGAAAAAGAAAGAAAACGCGTCAAAGACGCGACGATCCTTTGTGCAGTTCTATCGAACGAACCGAAGAAGAGCGTTAGATTTCTACTCTTTTCTTCCGTACCTCGAATTGCAGATTTTGCCGCGGGTATGCAACGTAGAAGAAACGGAGGTAAAAGATATATACACGTCCGTTGTACGTTAAGAAGCTTTCTTTCGCCCGACAATATCCGATTGTATTTCTTTTTCTCTTTATTTTTCGCTTTCTCTTGTACACGGCTTTTTCTCCGTTTATCGTGTCTCGCTCTTTCTCATCTGCCGTTTCCTTCGTTCACGGGGAAAATATACTTTGTCTAAATTAGAGCGCGAGGGGAAAAGTAAAACAGTGAAAGATTGACAAACGAAAATGGTTGTGAACGAGTCGCGTGCAACGATAGCGAAGTTTGCTAGTCGGGTGTATAAAACGATAAATAGTCGTGTCACGTGCGCGATAAAGAAAAAGAGAGACAGCTAGCAACTTTGTATTGGCGAGAAAACGAGGAAACGAGAGAATGAGAGAACGAGAGAATGAAACACATGTCCGTGTCACCGTCGCCTCTCTTGCCTGAATCCTGGAATTTATGCTGGACAGTGAATCATGTCAAAATTTGATTTGTCGATAGCTTTTATAGCGGCAAGTTATTGCGCACGGGTTAGGTACAAATTCGGCATAGTATACGTCGACGGTGTTTAAAACGTTTCAACTTTGTCGGTTTTGTTATGCTTCAAAAATGTAGCAATGCACGGTAATATATATATATATACACATACATACATATATATAATACTTTTACGCGCACGTAAGACCGTTTAGATTCTTGTAACCATTTTTCACAAATCTCAGTACGTAATACAAAATGTATTCGTCGATATAAATTCAACGATTCTCATACCTCATACTTTTCGAATCTTGCTTCACATCGGCCAATTTTTCTCCCATCGCGTTCTCAAAATACTAATTGCTGCAATGAGATCGTTTGCTTTACCCAACGTTTTTTTTTATCGTCGTTCGTATTGCTCGCCATTTGTCTCGATCAAGCAGTTAGCTGTTGCGACCTCTTTGAAAGCTTGGACAAGTGTGTACCTAAAATATGTCGCAAAAAGTAAACGATGACGACGAGTATACTCGTCGAACGCGGAGTATGTGTGACTGTTAATAATATAGAATTAAGTCGTAACTAAATGATCGTTTTACTCTTTTTTTTTTTTTATTTTATTACTGACAAGGCTCGTCATAACGCGATATATCGCTGTTTCTTCGTGACGAGTATGCTGGTCAAAGACAGCTAACCGGTTGAGATCGTAACAGCTTCGAATCTCTCTTAAACGTATTTTATCGAACTAGAAGGAATTAGAAATCACAGGTAAATCGACTTGAGCAGGCGCGTAATTTTTTATTATATACGCGTAAAAGCGAATGTTTGTCGAGAAAGTACGGACGAATTTTCAAAACGTTACCACGACTGCAGTCAGGCGGTACCGACGGGAGATACGCATATATCAAGCGGGCACAACGAATATATCATTCATAATTTGTTCGGAACGGTTGATTTGTAGCCCGCGACGTGTGGCGTCGAGCTGTCCCCCTATACACGTGCAATCCACCCCCTCCCCACCCCTTATCTCTATTTATCCGACTATCCGTCTATCTTTATCTTATTCACACGCGTACACATATATTTTCTCTTTACCGCTCTATATTCTCTTTCTCTCGTATACCTTGAATTCTCCTCGTTTTGCACTTTCTCTGTCTCTAACGGTTGCGCTGTTACCCAACTTCCTCCCTCCCAACCTTTTGATATATCCACATCGAGTCACGTCACACGGCCTTCTATCCCCTGTGAGTGTAGATTGAAATTAATACCCAATAATGCTTGTAAATCATTAGGGAAATGCACGAGCCATGTTAAAATCGCGCTTCCATCTACCGGTGATAGTGGTTGTTCTATGTTTGTGACAGCATTGCTCTCGTTGATTGAGAAAGGGACGAAGGAGAGGAGAGAGCGGGAACGAGGAAGAGAGAGAGAGAGAGAGAGAGAGAACGCGAGTGCGTACGTTTCTTGATTTTTTTTCATATCGTTGGCGTCGTATTTACGCGCTCAACACCTAAAAACCTACCTGAAATAAATTTGTTTCCATGAGATTTTAACTCCACGATTGCAGAAATTTCTGCTCGAAAGACGACCCAGTTAAAATGCTGTATCTGGCATCTGTTTCTTTTTTCATTTTCCGAGAGATGTTAAAAAATTTGAAGTCGCTCGTATCTTTTACCTTCGAAATAAAGATGTATTATACAGTCTGTTACGTTAATAGCGACTGGATATTTTAAACCGGATGAAGAAAAAAGGCAAAGACAGCAAAGAAAGTAACAAAATATAGTCCTCTGCGACGCTTTAAAGCGATACCTTAATCGTCGTTGTATATTAAATATAACTTCCTAACCATCGTAACTTCGCGTTTCTTTCGTCAACGATACTACGAACAAATTTTTTTATTCGAAAGAATGACGTTTCTCTCTACGTCCGGTTCTATCGGAGTTCCACTCTCCCTGGGATTGCTATAAAAAAAAAAAAAAAGAAAAAAAAAGAAGAAAGATAGAGGAGAATAAAGGGATTTCACGGAAACAGTTTGTTTCCTATCACTGTTGAAAATCACTGTTCACACCGATCGACGTGTTTTCGAACGAAACATCAGCACCACGTTCGAAAACGATCTCAACGACGATGTTTTCTTGCGGATTCGAATGCAAAGACTAAAAGTTCGACGAGGAGTCGCGCGTAGGTGCAACAGGTGGCCCATAAAGTGTGGACGTCCGTTTATCAAGAACGAACGAGTGCATTCACATTGACTGATGGATGTTCAGGTTCATTGTAACGGTGTGACACAAGATTCGGACGTATCGACCTTAAATACGAATCGTTTGAATTTCTATCGCGGACAAATTGTTTCCGCGTAGTAGATTCGTTTGCGATAAGACTGGCAAGCAAACTTTAACGCGTTTTCAATTTCTCTTTTCCGAAAAGAATCGATCACACGGGAATCGTTTGTTTGATCGATTCGCTGTGTAGCGATTGTTTCGTCACGCGTTATATATAAAAAAGAAAGCATCGATAACGATTAAAAAAAATACTCGAATATGCACCAGAACGAGTTATAATGTAACGAACAGAGAATACGTATGCATAGTGACTCGTGCAAAGCATTTGAACACACGCAGAATATATCGTAAATTACAAGAAAAGAACATGACGAGTAATCTTTCGATTTATCGCGTTATCAATCGGTTCCGTGGTATAGCATCGAAACAGTCATTTTTAATTGGCTGTAGGATAAAATAAAACTAGTGGAAAAATTTACCGCGCGACTCGAAAGGATCAAAAGGCGGAAGACTCAAATTTTAATTTCAATTCGAGCTTGGAAATTTGAGATTGACGAGAACGACAATGAGGAGCGAGGCGACGAATCGATGGGTAAGATAGAAGCCACGGTTTCCGCGGAGAAACCTTAAATTACGAAACTGTAAGTTACATCTTGGTGGATTTACAGACAAGGTGGGCCCATCGAGGCTTTGCATCATAGTTCCGAGCCCGGCTCGTCCCACGACGATAGTAAAAACTTTTACGCTCCTTATAATTATGGGTAATTCACGGTAATTAACGAGGCTGCTCGGAGTCACGCTGGCAATTTTCTGAGTAATATTTCTGCGACGATAATATCGCGATTTCCTACGCCACCGGTTTCTTACTGCTCGTTCTTCCTTCGTTGCTAGCTTGTGTACTCTTTCACCACCCCGATGTTCGTCAATTTCCTCCGTTCGAAGGAGTTTTAAAACGCGAAATCGTTCAACTCGAGGCAGTATCATTTACGTCTGTTTTTAATCCCTCGATCCAATTGATTTGAATTCTAGAATTTGCAGAATTCTAAGAATATCGAAGGACAACGCTCGATGCGACGCAAGGGGTTATAATAAAAATGAACCCTTTTTCGTATTTGTCTTTTTTCCCCACGAAAGCGAAAGAACAGCCTACATCCTCGATTATCGACATCGATACGTGTCAGTTTATTTTTAAGAAAATATTCACCGTGTGACGAAATTGCCGCGAGCGTGTAGATCCTACGACTGACAAATTCTCTTACTATGGCGAAAAATTAGGAAATTGCAAAGAAGAGACGTTCGACTTACATCTCGTATCACGTCGATTCATCGACTTAAGTTTGCAAATTATCGTGCCACGGTGCTTTCGCATTTCGATGCATGGACGAAACATCGTTTTCGTAGAGTGCGCGAACGTGCTACGGGCGGCGATTATCCAAATTGAAAGAAATTCTCTCTCCTTTTCCGGGCGTATTTCGACTACGCCGGCCGAAGTTACGAGGGATTCCTCTCAGGGCGAAGTCCGTGGACGCACGAACGGCAATCTGCGGAGATCTTCTGCTCGAATTTATTTTATAGTTTCTGCTGGAAATGACGTCCCGTAACGAGACATAAATTCGAAAAGCCGTGGTAAACACGGTCGTACGTAAGACGAGCGTACCGGTTCTTCCGCAGTTAGGCGGTCTATTCGAGTTTACAACATTGACGAGCAACGAATGCGAACGAGCATAACGTCACCATTGCGCCACTACTTTTTCATTTCGTTGTGCTTTCCAAAGCTTCTTCCGAGTATCGTGCACTCCGTTAATTTAGGAAACGATTGGCTATTCCGCCGAAGCGGTTCACCGTACGTCCACTTTGATCGCGTTCGCTTTGATCGCGTCTCATCTCCCATCGGGCGCGTACTAAAAGCGCGTATTGAGCTGAATTCAGTTCTCGTGGGATGCTGCCTCTCTCGTTCACTCTCCACTACCGTTTGTATTACTGTTTCTTTCTCGCCGTAACGCAGACCTTTTCCCTTAGCTTTTCGCCATGTGCTTTCCTTGGTTTTGTCACGATCGCGTTCGTGTTCGTACGTGCACGAATAAATACAGACGCTAAACGGCTACAGAAACGATATACAGGCGCAGTTACACAGAGACGAACCGACACAAAGCTAACGAATCGATGTGTAGTAGAGAGTTTACGTAGGAATGGTGCGGTGGTTGAGTCGAGTGTAGGGAGACAGCGGTCGAGGTGGGTTGGGAGCATGGCATGAAGGTACGAGGGTGTGGGGTTGCAGGGTTGTGGGACTGTGGGGGTGGCTGCCGGCGCTGCCGGTGCTGCTGGTGCTGCTCGGTATAAGCCAGTGCGCGTCAATAACCGTCCATCAGATGTAATAGCTCCCCGAGACACATCGGTTGCATTTAAATGGCTGCTTAGCCGACTCTGTCTCGACGCCGACGTGGATCTATGGAATTCCATCAAGCTCTACGGGATCCCTTATCGTCCTAACCGGGTCGCCGCGTCTCGGTCCAAGCGATCCCAGACCCACGTTATTTTCTTTACGCGTGCGCGCGAGCGCGCTTTCCGTCGTCTTCGTCGTCGTCTTCGTTGTCGTTGTCGTTGTCGTTGTCGCCCACGCTACGTCTATATAGCATGCACTTTCATGGTTACTTTCTTACTTCTCTCTCAGGGATGAACTAACTCCGCGAAACAAAAAATACCCTCTCTACGAATTCCTTGTAATAGTCGCTTTGTGATAGGAACAGTTTGTTTCCGAATGTGATAGGACTTGGTCGGTTTTCGCGAATTATCGTTGCTTCGCCGAGACCGATTACGGAAAATTGTACGAGAAACGTTTGACGATTAATGCCTCGTCGCGTGAACGATATTTGTCAAAGTTTTGAAAGAGACGGCAAGGCGGTGAAAACGATTACAAGATTCTCGAGCAGGTGAGTTCTGTTCGGCTCTTGATCGGAACTGTCACGAAGCGAGTCGTCGTAAGAGTGAGGGTAACAAGCACCGGTACGGTTGAATTCGCTGACTCGTAGCTTTCTCGATTGGTTCCATCCGCGAACCTACGTGCTCGTCACAACAGTTCGTTCTGGATTTTCACAGCTTCCATCGACTTTCTTCCGTTTTCCGTTTCTCCTCCCTCCGCCGCCACGGTTCTTTTTTCCTTACCTTTCTTATCCTTCCCGTTTCAATGTTCTCCGGCTGGATACTGCACTTTTCCAGCTTTTATTCGTTCTATCCCGTTACCGAGAGGAAAGAGCGCGCGCCAGACGAGATTCGTACGACGACTGCGACTGTTTGACGAAGAACGATTTCATCGTCTTGTCTGTACGGGTTTTCTTGCCTGTTACCTTTTCCCATATTTTCTCTCGTTCTCAAATTCAGCCTACGACTCGATTTCGCGCCCTCCTCTCTCTCACTCACTCTCTCTTTCTCTCTTTCTCTCTCTCTCTCTCTCTTCTTGGCTCTCTCTCAGAGCCGGTGACTTAATCCCTCGCGGGCGTCGCTCGTTTTGCCCGCGGCATCGGTGTAGAGTAGGCGAAGCTGACGGCGGTGGTGGTGGTGGTGTTAGTGGCAGTGGTGGTGGTGGTTTAGGCGATGGCGGGGTGCGAGAGGGCAGCTACAGGCAAAAGGATCTGCATGGCGGCTCTACCGCGTCGCAAATCACTTAAACTGCGGCTGGTGGAGCTACGCGAGGGCAAGCTCGACTCTCGGGAAGGAGCAGCGGGGGAGGGAGGGGGGGGCGGTCTGGTGGATAGTCGAGGGTGCAGAGGATGGAGAAAGCGGACGAGGAACAGGGGCAGGAGGAGATGGAAGTAGAGGTGGAGGGTGATTATAAGACCGCTCGGGGTTGCTGGCTAGCGAGGTAGTACCATCCGTTATGACTATAAATCTAAGATAACAATAACGTCCCCCCTCACTCCTGAGCTTCGTTCTCTCTATCCCTTCCCTTCCCACCCGACAACGGGTCTCTCGTTCTCTATTTCCCCGCGGTGTTCCCTATTCTCTCTCCTTTCAAACTCGTCTCTCTTTCTGTCCGTCCTTGCGACTCCTCGTCTGTTCGCCTGCTCGCCACTCCGCTATTCGTTCACCCTATCTAACCGACGGTTTCTAAACCCTCCGCATCGTGGCGGCCGTTTGTCCGGCCAACATTAGCGCTTAGCGGTTGTTCGCGAGCCGCTTGTTCTACGCGCGGTCGTTCCACGCACGTGTTCCTCGAACGCCGGCTCGCGTTGCGTGCGCGTCGCCAGATCGAAGCAACCGTCCACCTAAACGCTATAAACGATATGTGCGTCTTCCGGTAATACGGTGACCGGTGGCATCTTCTGGCGTGTATCCGTTGTTTATCCCATTGTTAGGTTGCGGCGCGGCATCAGGAATTTGGCGAAACGTACGCCGCGAAGGAAATTTCCAGATAGACATTTTTCGGAAATCGCGGAGCGTGTCGCGTATGTTTTCGTTCGTGCGTTAAGCTCTTCGGAATTGATGCGCATTGTACGCTGTAGACGCGCACTTGTGCAGCACACCTGTGAATTTATCGATATTAGCTGGAACACGGCCGGTACAGCTGGCGCTAACCAAATGAAACCGAAGCTAGACCATTATTTCGCGCGACAGATTCGCAGAAAAGGAGAAACGAACGGTGGAAGACGATGGGTTCTCTCTTTTAACGAACACGGTCCGCCGGCGTTTCTCCTTAACTTTAGATACGGCTTACGGCGAGGCGATCGTTTGGCACGCGTCGTTTTCCACGCTAGAAATGCTCTCGTAGTAGGCGCAACGAGATAACGGTTTGGCTTTAACGTTTGTATCCGGTACGCTTTTAATTGGGCTTAATGCCGTAAACAGTGCGCGCGTTAATGAAAAGTACCTCGACGCGGCATTACTATTCGGTACATTAAGTCGCAAAATGAAATTCACAATCGATGACCACGCTGGACCATCGGCGAAAGAGTAATAATGCATCGCGATAAATATGTATACGAGTTTATCGTAATAATGAGTTCACCGATTCCTGCTACAGAGGAGCGTATAGGATGATGCGAGCGGACGCGGTGGCTTGTCTCCGCACCGATACTCGGAGAGAGCAACAGGGACGAAGGGAAACGTCGAAAGGGAGGGAAAGAAAGAAAGAAAGAGAAGGACGGCGAGCGGCAGAAGTGGAAGAGAGAAAGAGAACGATGATACCGTGGCGCGTATGTGCGTACAGGGAGTAGGTTGGTGGGTAGAAATAGAGGGGTAGGAGAATGGTACTGCCGGCAGAGGCAGCGGCAGCGACAGCAACTGTAGGGGGTGGCTAAAGTTGGTTATTTTATTGGAAATTTTGGCGAGTTCGCGTTCGAATTTGTGAATCGCGACTGTTCGATTGCTTTCAAAGGTAAATTAATATCGCGCCATGAACACGTGCCTATCCGATGCACTGATGAGCTTAATGAGAACGGAAGTAAAGAGCTGTGGATAAATGTTACTTTGATCAGCAACTAATTGGACTCCGGGGCAAAACACTAGTAATTGTCGACGAGCTCATAAAGCCAGCGACGAACATAATCCGTCGAACTGGTTTTGGTGGAAGCTATAATCGATAACTTTGAATCGAAAGTGTATCTCGATCGATACGAGTTAATCGATTTTTGGTAAACGCCGATGCGGTCGAGTTGACGATTACGTGGAATTTCGTTGATACGCAACTTGCAGAATCGAAAGATCGACTCGTTTTCTTCGGGAAAATGTGAATACGAGCGACATTCACGCGAGAACAACGAGTGGACGTGGAAACAGCAGACGCTGCTCGCAACGTGTCCGTCGAGTAGCAATAAAGGAAATCGAGGAATGAAGAGCCGTTTTAGTACATCTGCCGCTGCGTCGTCCATCACTCCCGTAACGGGGAAACTAGCTAATACACGTATAATTACTCGCTTCTAAGATTTATTTTAACTATCCCCTATATCTTCCTTCTACTAACGAGCATGACTCTGATTTACCTTCGATCGCTTCGTCCTCTTCTCCTACCGAGACGAGAAGATGCAACGGATCTTTTTGACGAATCTTATCTTCGAAACTCGTGAAATACGGAAGAAAAAAGCTATGCCAAAAGGAAGGACAAACCGCGGACAAACAAGAAAGAAGAGAAGAAAGGGGAAAAAAAAGAAGGTCGTTCGTTAGAATAGTTGGTCTTTGGTCTTTGGCGTGGCGCAACCTACTCGCTCCATTAACTCGTTCATAGACGATCTAACGTCGTGGCGTTGTCTCACACCCCATAAGCCGGTAGTAAATCAGCTCTAGCACCCGCCTTACCACCTTCCTCTGCCCCGCGTGCTTTGCCGTTTTGGCTTCTCTAGGTTGGAAACGACGGCGGCAAACCCGAAACTCAAGCCAAACGTAGGAACGAGCAGCTAGCTAGCCTGCCCCTCGTACGATGGTACGAACGATGCCGACAGTGTCGGTGTAAGATCGCACGCGAATCCATAATCGCTGTAAACCCAAGGACTTAGGCGGATGAAACCGCGGATCCTCTCTCTATCGCGAACGTAAGCACGCGCTCGTACACGTACACGTACACGTAAAGACCGAGCTGGTTGGGTTGCTTCATTCAGTGGCTGGCAATCTGTATTAGCTTTCTCGTGTAGCCGAGAGGACGTACGAGAAGGGAGTTGGTGGTCGCCTCTAGCCTAAATCTATATTTCTACCTCCCATAACCCGTATCTGTTCATCTGCTACCACCGAGTTAACGGTGGCAGAAGCGTTTCGCGCAACCTTCCACCACCCGTAACATCCCCTGTGTTTCCAAACCCTTCTCCTCTATCGCGTTCTGCTCTTCACCTTCGCCTCCCTTCGCCTCGTCTCGCGCATCTCGCATCTCGCATCTCTCCCATCTCGCATCTTGCTCTCGCTCGACCTCCGACGCTTCGAACTCGCTTCCCGCCGACGACAAATCCTCGCGCGGTACTCCTACAGACCAGCGCGGCGCGACGGTACGAGCACATTTTCCTGAAATACGACGTCCCCGGGAGCATAAACGCCGTTACTATTCCCACAAGTTGTAACTGGTGTTAATTATTGACTTGATACGCGTACATGTGTACGTGTGTTTACGCACGCTGGCCAATCTCTGTGTGCGTTTCTACGTTTACACACGCCGAACAAGGGGTGACACGGGGAATACGAGCGGGAGATACAGTAGGTGCTTCTGTGCGAGTGTGCCACGACGGTGTGCGACTGCGACAGAGGAGGACGAGAGAAGGAAAGGCGATAGCCTTTTCCAGCGACGCAACGTTATCTGCCGATATCCGATTAACGTTGCTTTTCGCCACGATAACGTACGAACTATCGAACGTCGTTGGCTTCGCTTATTTCGTCTTTCGTCTCCACTCGAACATCGTGCATTTCCATTGAAGGGACTTTTTTTTAAAAATGCTGAAGCGGTTGTTTTTAATCGAAGATCTCCAACGCTAGTTTAATTAGAATTATACTTTGGCTTACCAATCTCTAACGTGTTCTCTGCTAGCTTACTAAAAAATATTCGAGTTTGTTTGAATTTCAATTTGTTTGCCCGTTATAAAACAGGTTACTCGACACGGAAAAAGTTTGGTAACGCTGAGTTCCGCAGAGGAGCGTAATCTTGACGTTTCTTCTTCTCTGATAATTTGATAGACGTTTGTCAGATTTGTTTTATGTCGTTCATCGTAATTTAGTCGCGCTGCTTGATAATTTACTACGAATCTACGTTTTGTTTTGATAAATTTCACTGTTCCTCTTATCGGGTACTCAGAAAACATTGGGAAATGATGTTCGGCGGGGATCCAAACGGCGATCTTGCAGGGTCGAGCGTAAAAAACAGCTCGTCCGTCGTTTCGATTTGTTTCCCGAAAGGAAAGTTCTAAGCAGGCGTATCGTGTATATGGAACAGCCTCGGCTACGCGCTTCATGCAATCGTAGGAAGCATCCGACTAAATTGAAAGTTCCGTCTGAGAGGGAAATACATTTGTAAATGAAACAGTCATGAACGTATGCCCTGGCAGCCTGCGGCTATTCAATCTAACCGGGGTACAAAGCTAATAGAAATTCTACGTCTCTCGCATAAAGGAAACCGTGAAATAAAATCGAATGTGTGCCCCCTTGCACGGATTACCAATAAGTTGAACGTCCGATGGTTTGGATGTTCAACAAAGATCGTGCCGGCATCTGTGAAATCAACTTTCGATTCTCGGCTCCTTTCAACACGGACTGGCTACCTTCTCCGATCAAAAATTCAAAGTCGCGCGTCGATCGGTAAAGGAGGAATTGTTTTTCAAAATGAAGACCATAGATATAGACACCTTGTGCGAGTCTTCTCGCAACATAATGAAAAGCAATATGCTAACTGTAATTGCCAAATCTTCATCGCGAAAGAGCAAAATCCGTAAGCGTCAAAACCAGCAAATCATTAAATCTTGGACAAGCAAAAAGTGGTACACAAAAGATATAAAACAAAATGGTTTAAATATTTTTATTCTTTTTCATTTTTGGAGATGATTTATCGAGTACCGGTTAACTCGTGTCGGGTTAGTCAACATGTTAAACTCGTTGCACTTGAATCATGCTGTCGAAACATTTTTATTCTTGGCCGTGATAAAAAGGGAATCTCCGTTGGAGGATAACGTGCCTGGAGGACAAGTCGACGGGATAATTCATTGTTCGACCGTTAACCTGGAGTCAGTTCGTTGCGCCAATTCAAAATGTATCTAAAAGGATTCAAGGGGTGGGTTGTGTGAGGTGGAGCATACGAAAATACAAAAGGAACGAGTGACATGGGAAGAAAACAGAGAGAGAGGGAGAATCGGGAGTAGACGAAAGACGGTGCAACTAGGCTTGAGAAACGAGGGAGGAGAGACGAAAAGAGCGAGGAGAGTAACGTTTTCCTGGCCGTGACACTGCTACGACGACGCTTGGTTCCCGAGCATTTTACCCTCGCTGTCGGTGACATATTTCTTGATTTTCAGAACAATACGGCTATAAAGCAACGAAGGCGTGTAAGAGTGCGTGGCGAGCAAAGTATATTTACCTGTTGTACGGTAAATAGCGAAAAGTAGCAAGAGCAATCGGGTAATTCAAAATGCGTCCCGTGTAGGCTACGCGTATCGTATCATTGACCAAGCGAATATGCTGATCTGACCCTGGCCAGAGTCCTGGCCTGGTCTATAGCCAGACCTGCTGAATTTAACTTGCATTCCCTCCCTCCCGTACCACGCTGCATTCTTTCTTTCCATCTAACCTTACTTTTTCGATTTTAAAAAATATCAAAAAATTCATACTTATTTTATTTGTTCGATTATAGACGAGTTCATCCCTCTTTTATGCATGAGGGAAATGTCGCAAAGTACAAAATTGATGCTGATGTAATAATTGTCTGAGTATCTATTCCGCTTCGGAGAACTTTCTGTACGTTTAGCTCGAAAGAAGACGTAAAGTCGTCAAAGAAGTTTACGCTGCCAGCGAATTGGTTTGCAAATTATGACAATCTGGTGATATCGTCGGTATATTCGAAACGAGAAGCGTACAGTTGTGGTGTGAACGTATTAGAATGTCTCTAATAGACGCATTGGCATTAATTCTACCCAGATGCTTTGAATAGCATGTGTATCTGTCAAGTATCCTGTTAGGTCGTAATGCTCAATGAACGCATAATATCCGAGTAATTGTTAATAAGAATACCGGTATTGTTTAAACGATGGCGGATGTGAGAAGCGATAGGAAGAAAGAGCATGGAGGTCAGAAGATATTGGCACGAGGGAAAACCAAGAAAGGGAGAACGACAGACGTTTATTCCTGACCAGACTGCGGACGATTCCAGCAATAAGAGGCTTCTGCTGGCGAAGGGATGAATCGCCGGGAGATGATTATTTCGTGGCTCACCGGGATTGAATCCGCGTTGAAGAGTGCTCGACGTGGCGCGGTCAGGCCAGTCTTGCGAGAACGGAAGATCGTCGATTCGGTCTTTCATCGGATGCGACTTTCCAATATCGTCTTCAACGACGTTTCGATCAACAACGTTACCGTCGCTGCCATTGCCACTCTTATGCCAGTGGCATAATCTCGATCTGTTCTATTCGTTTCGGACATCGTTCAGCCTGTGATCGACGTCTTTGCACAATTTTTCGTATAATCTTGTAATTGTGCGATCGTATCGCGTATTCGGTTTTTACTCATCTTATCGATAATCATGAATATTCGGATATTTTGGTCGAAAAACGTTTATATTTGGGATTAGATCTTTTTGTCGTCTATAACTTTATGAGCTTTTTCCTCGAGAAATCTCTCGTCTTTATCGACAGCGAATTCCCTCAAATAACCTTCACAGGCTTCTAGAGTATTCTTTCTTGCTCATAACTTTCGAATAAGTTTCGTCAAGATCTCGATAGATAATAAAAAATGCGTTAGACGATAGGAGAAGAGAAGGAAACGTATTTCTAACGCGGACACGTTAGATTTCAGTTGTTGATTCTACGGGTTAAAGTATCGGCGTTATGGGATAATTTAATCGTAATGAGAAATCGTGTTTCCAGTTGGTGGCATGAAGCAGTCTGTAAGATCGAGAGACACGGTGCGATTCTATTTAGCGGTGCGTCGTTTGACGGGGTTTATTGGGGGTGCAACAGGTCGGGTTAGAGTAGAGTGTGTTCTCTCACCACCATCATTAGTCAACGTCACCACCCGAGCCTCTCTCTTCCTCTTCCACTCTCTCTCTCTCTCTCTCTCTCTCCTCCCTCCATGTTTCTCACGCGCGCTTGTTACCTATCTTCTTCTTCGTCCGTGCATCTACCTACCTACCTGGCTGGCTGGTTGGCTGACTGGTTGGTTGACTGCTTACCTACCCTATCCTGTACCTATTGCTAGCATATCGTCGATCACTAAATCGCTCAACGTATATACCGCGTGATTTCCGTAGGAAGAACGTGCCATTAAGTACTCGAGGTTTGTGTGTACTATATTATTCGTTTCAACGTTCGGATTTTTGCTCGATTTGGCGTTCATCGCCGACTCCATCAATTCTTGAAAACGAGAATTAATAACAATTGACCAGAAGCAGGATAATATCTACTATATATCCGTGTCAAGGATTGGTATTTCACTCGCAAACGTTCTTTCTCGTTCCCTGAGAAAAATTCTCAGACGTGACACGTTCACATATGGTCTAAGACTGCGAACGCGAAAGCCATCGCTATTGTAATTCTTTAAAAAAAAAGAAAAAAAGGAAAGAATATACATGATACACAGAGACAAAGAATCTTTGTCTCTCGAGTATAATCAAGATGCGAAAAATGAATGCGTGATTGGCAAAAAAAGAAACGAGCATCGGAATGTCTGGTGAAAATGGTAGAATCGTTAAAGTGTATCGCAAGCATAGTCTCGCTTGAATGTCGGTAACAAAACGAAGCAGTCGGCCTCTTCTTCGTGTCGGATCGCGTAATCCGGCCGGATCATCCCATTGTTGTTAGCCCGCGTGTGGATAGGAGCTTTGTAGTTTCACGAGCAGAAGCCACGTTGCTGCACCTTTTCCCTACCTTCTATTTCCTGTTTCTGTTCTAGCGGAGGGGCGTTCTCTCTGTCTCAGTAAGTATAAGCTCTTTCCAACAAATCCACCAGCTCGTTTAGTGCCGCACCGAGGATTAGCAGAAAAGCCTTCTTCTTGCGTCGCGTAACGCGCCTGACCGCGCTTACGGTGCACGGGGTGCAGCGCGCACGTGCTCTATACCATGCAAGTTTGCTCGCGCGTGCACGACCGTGTCTATTCGGTCAGCGGTGGTATAACGCGCAAGTTATACTTTGCCTCCTCTCGCCAGAAGCAAAAGGAACGTATGCGAACCGTGTACCAGACGGGTAACCGGAACACGTATGATACGCGCTGGGAAAAGTCAAGAGTAACTCGTAACGCATTTGAACTGACCACGGATCGGATCGAGGCAGCTCGAGCCGCGGGAAGGTTGAAAGCCGCTGTCAACGTCTCTCAGTGGGCAGCGCTGTCTAGTCTGTAAACCTTGTTATCAACCACCGGCCATTAGGGGTCCAAGGCGACAAAATGCCGAGCAAAGTGCCATCTTTCCCATACAATTACGGTTCACGTTGTCGATGATGCTAGCGCGCGCGTGTACCTTCCTTAACCCGCTTGCTTGAATTATCAACGCGGGGCGATTAACGACTTAAATCGCGCGTGTCAGAGTAACGCTTTCTTCAGGCGGAGGGAATTAAAACGCGTTTAAAAGAACGCGTCGTTAAAAGCGCGAACGAACCGCGTGCTGATTTAATGGGCGGCGGGAAGCGGAAAGTAACGGCGAAAATGTAAGGGTGAAAAAGACGTAAGGGGGAGGGGACACGGAGGGAAGGGTGTAATCGAAGGAAGAAGGTATTCGCACGAGAGACGACAAGATGCGTGTAATTTTTATCGATCTCCGTTCGATCGTGTCGAAGTATTCGTTTTAGGCGGATGCCACGGCACGACCTTTTATCATATTTAGAGTCGAATCGGTGGAGGACGGGAATGACGGGCGACTGTTGTTTTCGCATTAAAAAATTGGTAAAGTGGAAGTACAAATCATCGAACGAGTACCGGTTATTTGGAAATGTTGAACCAACCAAAAGAGAAGGGTATAAACGGGCGGCTGGTGGGATGGAGGGAGGGAATGGGGATGGAGGGAACGGCATTTGCCGTAACAAAATGCGAAGCGCTGCACGCGTTAATTCCCGTCCATAAAAGCCATCGACAAATCAAACCTTCGACGTGATTCACTGCTGGCATAAATACAACTAGATCAGCGTGTGTACGAGAAACGTGGTATGAGCGATGGGTCGACAGCCGTTTACCTCTTCCCCCGCTCTTTCGCCGCTTCCTCATCCTCCGTCTCTACCACCACCGCCGCCGCCGCCGCCGCCGCTGCCGCCGCCGCCGCTACCACCACCGCTGTTTCATACCGCCACCGCTACCTCTACCGCTACCTCTACCGCTACCTCTACCGCTACTGCCGTCGCTACCGTCACCACCTCCTCTTCCCTGCCTCCTGCCAGCTGCCCGGTGCCCGCGGCCCGCTCTGTCCACTGCCCACTGCCCACTGCGCCCACTGCCCGCTGCTCATTGCCCGTTGTCCGCTGCTCGTTGCTCGTGCTTCCCCTTACCCTCTCCTCCACTCTCCCCTTCTATCCTTTTACTCTCTTTCTCTCGTGCCATCGCTGTTCCCTTTTTCCAAAGCGTACGCCACCGCCACTATTGCTACCAACCGCGAACGTGTTACGGCTGCCGCCAAACCGTTATGTCCCACTTTTGTATTTTCCTAGCCTCGTTATCGCTCCCAACGAAACTTTTCCCCCCATTGTATACCAACATTTTTTTCTTCGAATCAATTCGTATCTTTCGATCCTCGTTTCCTCTCTCGTTTATCCTTCGTTTATTTTCGAACAACGAAAACATCTTCCACGTCCTTGAGACGTTTGCCTTAATTTGACGTACGACGAGGAAGAATTTTGAACCACGCGTTCAAATCGGTCAACAGTCGATCGCCCTCATCGCCAGCCAGAAAGTTAAGCGTCGTCGATTTTTCGCTGACAGCGAACCCGTCGGAGCACGATGTTTAAAATAACCAAACAGCGATGGACGTCCATTGGACGATTCGGCGAATCAACGATTCGGCCGATGACGGCGGCTTTGCGAAGAGAAATAAAATAATCGATGTCGCGTCAGTTTCGATCGAACCGCGCAACCATTCTACTAGCCACTAGCCATCGGCCGACAGCCGACACCCGATACCGGACACCAGACACCCCTCGCCGCTCGGCACAGGGTAGTCGGCCACTCGCCACTGGTAGCCAGTATCCCAGAACCGTGCACAGGTCACCACCCCTACCTTTCGCGAATAGTTCGCTGGTATAATATGCGGTGTTCGGGATGATTTATAGGCGCGTGATATTTCTCGATACAATGGCAGCCGGCGGTGTTGGTAACGGAGACAGTACGGAAAAGGTACGCAGAGGGTAGGAGAATGGGGGAAGGGCGTCGAGAATGGGAACGGAGAGGTCGTGATACATCGGGGGTGGGTGGTGGGTCGGGTAGAAGAGAGCGGAAAGAGAAAGGGTGGTTTCAAGCTGAGAAGTTAGCATTGTACGTCGTGCTCGTGGAACGAATGTCCGCGTTTCTTGCGGCATAGACTCTATCACGGTACTCCATACAGAGAGCTCGGGCTGCTTCGAATCGTCAGGGAAGCAGAAGCGCGCACGGACGGGGTGAGGGAAGCGGTAAAAGAGGGAGGTCTGTTCACTTATCTCGCAGCCCGTAAATAATAAAAATATAGACATTACGCGACCGTATATCAAGCGAGCGTGTTTGGTTCGTTTTACGTTTAAGATAAATTCGCGTACCGCGACGTCGTCCTCCCGAAGCTTGCCCGAGGGAACGAATTAGAAGAGAAAACGAATGGAAAAACGAGCAACCTCGTTTCTTTCCTATGCTATATTCCTTTCCAGGGGGGTAATCGCTCCGTGACGGGCGAACGTGTTGGATACGTGAAGCGACCGAACATAGAACAGGTGCCTAATCGTGTTTGTTGCTACAGTTCTTGGTCATCGAGTTGCTATTACACAAAATTTTTATTATTTTTATCGTCAGTAAAATTTATCCTCCACGAAAAATTGGCAGGCGTGATTCAACGCGTTTCTAATAGCATAGTTATTGTCAACTACTGAAGCGTTTGAATGGGCGATTCGACCTCGGACTCTTAACTTCGTAAATGATTCGAATTAGTCGAAGAACGAAATTGTCATATCGGTCAACGTATCGTCGAAATGTAAGATCTTAGCAAAGCGTTACTCAGGAATGTTCTTTCTTTCTCCATCATTCATGGATGAACGACCGGTACAAGTGCGTTGTGACGTGTTACGCGAACACAGTCGCGTTTGTCTTTACGACACACGGTGAGAGTAGCTGAAAGATTCAGCGCGTTGCACCGTTAAAAGTCAAGATCGTTGAGACGTCCGCACAGGCAAAGGCAAAGGCATCGGCACTCCCCAGCCGCTTTATAAACTATTCCTGTTGTCTCCTTGGGTATTATTCCGAGTGCTGATTTATAGGCTCCATTAATTAACGGGAGCGCCTTTATTCGGACGAAAGGGATGGACCTATTGCTCACCGGTTAGACGCCAATTCAGTGCCATTGTTCTTGCGTCGTTTGCACACGTACGTACGCACACGAGCACAATCTCGGGAGCAGAGCGTACGACGAATACGACGATAATTTTTCGCTGGTGAAATAAAGTCGGGAAAAGCGCGAGCACTGGAGAAAAGGCCGGTTGAAGAGGGCAAAACGAAGAAAGGGGAAGAATAGAGGAAGTCCGAAGTGGGCGTGCTCGCAAACACCGTGAGAAATATTTTTCCACTAGCGAAACAGCATCACCTTGTCCCTTTTGTCCAAGCGGCACGATCGAGAGCCTCGCTTAGCGCTAGGCTTACCTTCTCTTCGAGCTTCGCACCCCTTCTGCTCTGTGTGTGTACCGCGTTATATTTAAACGAACTATTTTAATCGGATAATAACCGAAAGGAACCGTTTGAGCGATGAAAGCGTGCGGATCGCGTGTTTATTCGTTCGTCGTTTCCAGCGCGAATCAACCATGTCTTCTTGCAAATTCGGGCTGTGTATCGCGGTATACCGACGATGGATACCGATGATAGTTTTATCGTTAATGGAAAGCCACCCAGAACTTTTCAATCCTTATATTTTCTGGTTAACACGATAAGGAACGAAGTATGGCACGTTTCAAGCTGTATTGAAAAATAATTTATCTTTTTCTTGCTTATAATATATTATAGATTAGTGAACGAACACGCTGTATTCACGCTGGCAAAAAAGACAAGGAAAGAAGAGTATCTAAAAATTGAAGTGAAAATACAACGAAACAGATAGCAATAGATAGGAACAATAACTAACGATTAATAATTTAGCCAGTGATCTCAATGAATTTTAGCCACGGTATCTTATGCTGCAATATATATTTATCTTACGAAAGATTTACATGCATATTCAATACGCTATATTTTATCATACCCTAATATTTTACCAACACTACGTCGTTGCTACAAATGAGCTAAATCGCGTACTAGCGCATCTCCGCGTGCAATTAACAGCGCCCACGTTAGAAATGGTTTCACGATCATGATAGCGCGTTATCGATCTGGATCGTAGCTGTTAGCTTCGCAAATAGCTCGACATTTCGCGTGCGAACGATCACGGTTGCCCTTAACGAGTCCGACCTGGACGCTATCGAGTACCGTCTCCGCAACTTGTCTATCATTTTTCTGTCAACGATACTCGCGGCTTCCACGTATCCAGCCGATATAATGATGGTTCACTGAAATTTTCCGCGCATTATTCGAGACGTAACACGTGCTCGTTGTATCGCGTAATTCGTCCGGATCGGTGGTTGACAGGTGACAGGTGTGACGCGGGTCAGCGCGTGACATCTGTCAACTGTGAATGTTTCAAGCGACGACGGTGACGTCCGTGGCGCGCTGAATGCAGGCTGACGTTGTTATCGCGTCGACGCTACCGGTCGATCTAATGAGCTCGGACGCGTGGAAGCGCGAGAGAACGGCCGGAAGAAACGTTCCAAGTGAGGATCGATGGAAATTGAGCGTGTCAGAGATCTCGGGTTGGCTAGAAACGCGCGAAGGTAAAACGTCCCTGCGTCTAACTACTCGTCTTACCTCGTCTTACTCGTCTTGCCTCTTGGAATCGATGGACAGGTTGCGAAGAAGAGACCAGAGACTGACTCGAGTCTCGTAGAAGCATGGCACGGGACATTGTAAACGCTTCGAAGTAGACTGTGAATAGAGAGAAAGAGATAGGTAGAGACATCGAAGAGAGGAGAACAAGGACTAGGAGGGGAAAGAACGAGAGAGTCGTTATTTGTCACGGTAAGCGGCCTTTCTCGCAGTATTATTTCCCGCAAAGTGTTATTAACTGCTCTCATATTTCGCCTTTTTCTACCGCTCGCTTGTTTCTCTTTTTTCCCTTTCGTCCTGTCGCTGCTCCCTTTTTGTTTTTAATCGTTAATAGCACCCGTTCATTTCGGCGCTTAACCACGGCTGTCACACGTAGTTATTTAGCTGAAATATCAGTGGTAGGAACATTATGGTTTTCAACGAATACGAAAACAGAAGGTTGTACGAGCACGGTAAAACGCGGGATAAAACGCAAGATAAAACGCAGGATAGCTCTATCCTGTATACGAGAATCGGTGGCTCATACGCGGATGTTCGAACTCGAGTTGACTTTTTTCTACGCGGTGCGTCGTCTTCGTTTCCTCTTGTTTGTGTTTTCGTTGCTGGCGTTCGACCTTCGGAAGATGGCCGATCGAAGGCGGCGCGAACGAAACCAATTCGAGCCGATGCTTTCTATAATCTGAGACGCAGAAGAGGGAAGTAAGTACGGGGAGAAAGCGGTTTTGTCTCTTGAAAAAGAGAAAGGGCAGCGAGCTAGAAGGGGGACGAGGAGCGAAGGCTTGGTAAGCTGATAAAGCGAAAAGAGAGGTGGTTTCTGGCTACGGATAGTCGCAAATCACTTTAACTGCCCGTGGAACAGTTTGGAGCCGCTAATGGCGTCAAGTGTCTCGGATACACCATGGCTTTGGGTTTGGGACGACAGTTTCTACCGAGAAGACGGCCCAGGGATACCAACGATGCTCTGAAAGTTAGCGCGGAATAATGGTACCAAGATCAAAAGCGAAAAAACAGGAGAAGAACTATTTTACCATTCTCCGAGTTTCAACGGTTTGAAATCGTTCCTCTCGAGGAAATACGTCCGACTGGAATTTGGGCTACCGTCGCTCGCAATATCCGCTACGACGTGTTGCGCGTTGTTACGCATATTTTGTTGCTCCGATTTCTCGGAATTCTAATGTCCTCGTTAATTGCGCTGGCCATTGCTGTCTTATTCACGATCGTTCATTCTCGTCCGCTCATTTAAATTCTCAGAAACCACCTGTCCAGAGAGAGAGAGAGAGAGAGGGAGAGAAGCTAAGCGTTCAGGTTTGCCTTAGTAAACATTGCCTATGTAGCGTTTCTTCATCTTTCAAGATACGTTGAGATATTCGAAGATGCCAGGTGTCTTTTTACCTTCAACACAAAGTTACATCGCACCGGTCGAGGCGACGATTAAATAATATTCCTAATTGAACGAAGAAAGACAAAGATGTCGCGAGGAAAACGACGAAATTTGAGTTTTCTTCGATCTCGGAATGGCAAGTAGGATTTTCGAACTATAGGGGACAAAGATATGGTCCCGTGTTATGGACGCTAAAGCGGCAGTGTTTCGATGGTTGCGCAAGGGCGAAAATCGGGGAGATATTCGCGATATATCTCTGCGACTCGCGTATTCGTGTATTCGCGTATCTATGTAATCGGTACAAGGCTGGAGAATTGGCGTATCATTGTTGTAACACGTGAGCGTTTATGCCAGTAAAAAGGAAGCACGTATAAAAATATTCCGCTACCGTTGTGTGCAGGGGTAGGGTGGATAAGGGGGTGGCCAACGTAGCGAACTGAAATCGACATGACCGGTCGGCACAAAATTTATTTATTATTTTTGTCGTGCAATTTTGTATCGTGCCCAACTGCGGTGAAATTAAATTATTATTTTGCCGGTATAAATCATCGGTTCGTTGAGTAGGCGGGGTGAATGCGAGGTAGAAGGGAGGGGGAGGGGCAGAAAAGGAGGGGGATGGATTCGATGGAAGTGAGTGAATAAGAGAAGTATGGGTAAGTGTGCGAGAGAGAACATCCGTTCGCTTTAAATCCCCGCAAATGAATATTTATATTTTCCATTGAATTACTCTTTCGGGGCGGCATAATACGCGTGAAATTGAAATATATTCGATAAATTATTTTATCGAGTAGCGGCACGACTAATCGGTGGCTGTATACCGCGGAAAATTTTCATATTACTCGGTAAGAATCAAAGTTTGCGCAGGTCGAATCGAGGTTAAGTTACACGAACGATAAGGAGATTCTTTGTCGTAAGGCGATTACGAGAATGTATTAACAAAGACTTTCGAAATTCGTTAGGCGTCGTGGTCAGGATGGTAGATGGAAGATTTGCACGACGCAAATGTATGCATATATCGAAAGTATAGTTGGACGTGATGATCGCGTGATAGAGGAAAGGTTTGAAAGAATCGGACGTGCATAAATCGGCAGGATGATTTTGTTTTTTCGACGGTGGTTAGCGCGCGACGAATCGCATTCGCTCTCTCTCGAAACAATCGCAATGCGGTTCGATCGACGTTTATACGCGCGAGAATGATTGCAGTTCGTAACTCCGTGTAAAAGCCCATTTCGCGATTTCGTAATTCGAAATAATTATTGGTGCGCATTGCGACGGCCATTATCGCGGACAAACAGTTTTATATCGTAAACAGACGCCATTAACAAAGAAGAATTGTTCGGTGGTTTCGATGTGCTCAGCAACAAAAGCACGGTCAGATTACACGTACCACCGATGTAACTGTCGTAATAACGAACTGCGTGGATTAATTTCGCAACAAGCATTGCGGTTCGCAAAATCCACAGTTTAATCTGTAGTCACCGTTACCGCGGTGAGACAATCGGGCGCGCTGCGATTCGTTCGCGAGCCATCACTGTTTCGTCGTTCGTCGTTTGTCGTTTGTCGTTTATCATTCGTCGTTCGTCGTTTGTCGTTTGTCGTTTGTCGGTCCAGAACAAATCGATTCATTCCTCGATCGTCGTCTTGCAATCCTACGGCTTCTTCGATTCCTCCATTCTGATCTACGTATTTCCGTATAATAGCTGCTCGAAACATACACACGCTTGAAGAAACATTGGTAGAAGAACGATAATGGGTGGAATCATGGTGTTGAAGCTGCACGAGCAAAAGTAAACTGAGATAGAACGTTGAACGAACGAAGAATGGAACGAAACACAGCCGCACGTGTGACAAGAGGAGCAACGATAGAAGAGACGCGCGTATAGAAACCATTCGTATCTGCAGTTTGGTCACATTAACGCACACCTACGTATATCTATTTCGCGCAGAGGGGAAAAGCTGTGAATCGCGAGAAAGACGGTCTACGGCGAGGGGGAAAGAGAGAGAGAGAGAGAGAGAGCATGTTGGGTGGAAGAGTGAAACGGAAGAGAAGGAGCAGAGTAAGATGAGTTAAGCGTTTAATAAGCTTAATCACGCGACAGATCTGTGAGATACAACTTGCTTCGCCTTCGTAGCGAAGCTGTAGCCAACCAGCAACCCTTCCAGCTTCCTCCCTTCTCTCGTTGTTTCTCCTCTATGCATGCCACCCTCGCTTCGGCTCACCTCCTCCCTGTTGTACCATCTGCTGTTACTATTTTACCGGCGGTTCTACGAATGTACGAGTCTCGCAGCACTCGCCACCCGTTCCACCGTACGATCCACCACCCGTTTCACCACCCAGTCCACCCAATCTACCCTGTCCACCCGGTTCACCCGGTTCACTCGGTCCACTCGGTCTACTCGGTCCACCTCGGTCCTATTAACGGAAAACTGTTTATTGCCAGCGAATAACGGATCCATGGGGATTACGCGTGGATCGCCACTCTTTATCATGTCTGACGATCACGCACGACAATTGCGCGCGATGAAAATTTCAAGCAGGCTCGGATCTTTCTTTTCGATGCTCGTTATCTTCTGTAAGAAGTGGAATACTTTAGTTTGAAAGAACGACGCGAAGGTTTCTGAAAGCGGGAGGAAGTGGGCGAACGAAGAAAATCGTCCCGAGTCGGCGTCCGATGACGAACGAATCGGCCTCGCCACGTGCGGACTCTAACGAATAGTTTGCTAACGTGGAACATTCGACGATAACCGGCGGTTCCCTTCGACATCGTTAGCCGGAAACAATGAGCAGAATCGTGCAGGATTCCAGCCGGAATTGCATCCAAAAGCGACGGGCCTCCTCGAATAATGGCGATCGATGCGTCTCGCGAATTCGAAGATTATTCGAAGAACGCCGGTAGCGAATTCGCTGTCTAACACGGATGTGGTCTCGTTTAAGAATATCGACGAAAGATATCAGGTAGAACGTATCAGGGAAATTAATTAGGAATTCTAAGTCGCGTATCTAATGTTCGTCGCGTTTCTCGGTCTCGTGAAAAAGAAAAAATGGGAAGCGGGAAGTGGAAAGCGAAAACTGGAAAATGGATGAAACACGAGGCGGAGGAGCATTAAGGCGATGGTATTAAGCCAAAGGTAGATGTTTCAAAGGTTTTCCAAAGCTTTCGTTTTAGCCACGATGGTGCGGTATGCGCGATTAGATCGTCAACCGTGAGATAATTGAGGAAGACTGTCCGATGAAAATCCCCTTCTCGTGGTTCTCCCCCGGTTTAGCTAGCCAGATCTGGCCCTCTTCTTGGAATATGCATATTTAACGAGTTATCAAGTCCGCGGGCGTGAAAGACGCCCTTCTTCCCACCATGACATTCCCAAGAGGCGGCTCGCTTATCCGGAAATTACCCAAGTTTCGTACACGGTAACCGGTTGCCACCTTAACGGAAAGGCAACCGACTCATGGTCCGAACCTTTCAGACCATACTTCGACAATAATCGCTGCCAAAATCAAACGTTTGTAGCGGCCGTACGAGTGACCAACGAGAGTTGCTGAAAATTGGCTTCCGGATTTCTGCCACATGTGCACATATTTGTTATTAGAAGCCAGTTACAAAAGACAATTGATAGCCTTTGTAAACGAGAAACTCTCAGTCGTCTAAAGCTAATTACACGTTTAGCTGAATCCGTGAGATATACTTCTTTGAATTTACCGTATTTGGATCTACATCCCGTCTATGATGAAACTGTGCAGTTATTTCAGCCAGTACAGACTACCGGAGCAAATACGAAAAATCATTCGACGATCTTAAGTCGAAATGCAAATCGTAGTTTGTAGCGTATATATAGTAAGGTTTATCAGGTTGCGCTAATATCTTTAACAGGAAATCTATTACGTCTGAATAACAAAAACTGTCAATTACACCTTGGTATATGAATGCACTGCTGTCATTCAACAAGACCGCAGATTGTTCAGTGGCGTAAAGGCCGGTTGAGGGTAGTCAACTCTATCTTGAAAGGAGACGAATAAGATATTTGGACGAAGTAGAGCAGTACGGTGAACTATGGCGAACAACAATGAACGACGACGAATGGTCATAATCGAAGTGTCGGTATATAGATGGAATATTTCTGCGATGGGCCACGATGGGTCAAGATAGACCGCGATGAGCCGCGATGAACCGCGATGGGACGGTGGATAGTTTGTGCACGCTGCCATAAGTGCAGTGGCCTCGCGTGGAAGGCAGCGAGGGTGGTGGTTCGCGTGCATAACGGGCGAGCAGCATTGATACGGCCGGATCACAGCTACCGGACCAATGTATTTTACTGCCCCGAGGCTTAGCGCTATCGAAGCACGCAGTCACCCGCCATCACTCCGCGCACGAGTATGTAGTGACGGTAATAGTCACTATATCATTGGCTCTTGGTAATACCCTGGCTGCTGGCGGTGCTGCTGATGCTTCCCTTCGCTTCTCCCCCCCTCTCGTGGTACCATACTCCCCTACCACTTTTCGTTCCCCTTCGATCGCCATCCTCGCCTCCTCACCCTTCTACGCTACTCGCACGTAATGTTCGAAATGAAAATGAATGTATTTCGGATAGCGATAAATACCGCAGCGATTCGGTTGCGTCGCGCGCGATTCTCGCCCACCTTTGCACCACTTTCCTCCAAACGATGCTTTGCCTTCAACGTATCGTACACGTCGACTACCTACGAATACCTGGCTAGCCCCTGTCGGATCTTCCCTTTCAAGTACCAACTATTTTTTTCATTTTCTGCTTCGTCACGTTCAGTAAGAAATAGTAACAAGTAACAAATCGGAGCAACTTTCTTTGCCCAGTCATCTTCGCATAGACAGTTGGTATACGATATTGATCCGTTCAACTTGGATCGTTTCGATAATGAAAACGAAGCGAAAGGTAAAAAAACGCGGTAGGGGCGAAATAGTCGACGAGGTAAGAAGTTGCGGGAAGAAAATGAGCGATGCTGCGTTGTCAAGGATTGGCGTCGATGTCGATGTCGGTCCGGCGAATTTCGGTCTCGACCTCGTCTTCAGTCGCGGCTTTGGATTCTGGATGGGGGAGATTGATCCAAGGTAGCATTACTTCTGGTTAGCCTCCGAGCGACACGCTGTTAGTCTTCATTCCTCTCTCTCTCTCTCTCTCTCTCTTTCTCGTAACCAGCCACAAACTCCGGCTCCTCGCTTGATTGCGTCTAGTTAGAGCCATGCCAGACCCATCAGTCGTCTGCCGTGCTCGTTCTACCACGATTATTTGTCTTTCCATTTTAAGAGTCTGGAAAGGTGTGAGTCACGATCGTGAACAGGGGATTACCGTGTTCTTAATCGGCCAAGTTTAAGAGTCGATGCAAGAAGGTGTACGCCCAGTGAAAATAAGAATGAAGAGGTGTAAATGCGGAAAGAAAGCTCTGTATAGCTGACTCGCGGTTCGGGCTATCGCGACTCTTATTACAATTCATGAAGGTTAAAACTGCGTTAATAGAAGAAAGAAAAGGAAACGAGGTTCGCTTTCGATGTCTTTCATCTTCTTAATAAAAGTGAGAGGTGTGGGCGAATTCGCCGATCTTCGTACCGTAACAGGAGATTATCCTGTTCTTGACCAGCCAGGTTTAACTAGTCGACGGTGAAAAGATGTTGATTTCCGAAAAATAAGTCGAATCTCCTTAGGACAACGATCATTCGTATGATTTCGCGATGCCGTTAAACGGTAGGCTCGGGACAGGGGAAGCTCGCGAAGGAAAGCGGGACGACTGGGTTTTCTCCGTGTCGGAAAGTGAATACGCTTGTACGGTGTAAACGCAGGCTTGAACGTACATACGTATACGTCTGGTCTGGGTGTACGGCACGTGAAATCCGATCGTAATTTTAGCCGCACCGCGCCTGCCGTACCTGCTAATCCATTCATACGCTCTCCGAATCCTCTCCTCTCTTTCCCTCTCCCATTCTCATTCTCATTCTCGCATTCGCTATCTAGCGCTCCTGCCTCTACTCTTTCCCTCGCCATTGGTGCGGCGATGTACACACCAGGTCGGATATATCGGCCGGTATTTCAGCCGCCATGCGGAGGTAATGGATTCAGAAACGCGGCGGACACCGCGCGCCCCGTGTTAATAACAATCCATACTTATTGCCCGCATATTTTACCGATCCCCCCGCACCCTGCCGCTTGCTACCGACTATATTACAACATATGGAGAGCATAAACTTTTATGGCTACCCTTCTACCGCCGCCCTTCCTCCTCCACCAACACCTCCTCTTCTCCACCTCCTCCTCCGCTACCTCCTCCTCCACCTCCTTTTCCACCGACCACCTTTCGCGCTACCCATCTAACGACCGGCTGCCTGTTTCTATTCCCCTCCCCCACCAGCCGTCTCTGCCCCACACCATACCCCTCTTCTAACCATCACCCTCTGATTCACTCTCCCTTTTCTGTTCGCTTTTGCCACATCTCCCTCTCTTGCCACGGTCTACTCAGTTTTTCTACGTTCTAATTTCTTCTTCGTTTCGTATTCAGAAATGTACAAAGGAAGAGAGAGGCAGAGCGGAAGGGATAGGTTAACCCTCGTACGGTAAGCAAAATGTGGAGATTTTTCTGTGAAGTTTGATGCGGAAATGTCCAAAGAATGGAAATCAAGAGCGGTGTCGTAGTATTTTCACTAGGAAATAAAAATATTATTGGAAGAAATATAGAAACTGTAACTGGCTCGGTCACTAGGGTTAAACGTTACGCTCGTGGATGTCCAACGTGTAAACGATTGACTATAGGGACTAGCACTTACTGCACCTATGGTGAGTAGTGATATCAGGATTTGGTAATTGATAACATTCCGTCGTTATCGTTTCGCGAACCAAGAGACAGTCGGGTTAAATGTTCTTTTAAATGATGGTGGATATATTGTGCGAATCGAGCAGTACGTGTCCATTATGTCTGACAAAAATAACACGAATCTACTCCGCAGCTATTACTTCGTCCGGACACGTATCTCTTGCGTCTGACCATATACGTACTTATATCACTTAACGCGCTCCATCATCCATCATCGCGTGTTTCTTCTAATCTGTTCTCTTTTACCGAGTCAAAAATTAAATATAAATGTCTATAATCATGAAATTAAATGTTAATAAAGACGAATGAATCGCAAATGAATAGATCTATTTTAGTCTGTTAACCACGGTTGGCCAATCAATTCGTTAATTGGATCCTCGCTTACTTGGATATAATAATTTCTTTACTTGCGAATCTCTTATTTTTTAACCAGGCTTTTCGTTCCTGCTTGTATTTTCAATAATCGAAATTGATCTAACTACAATTCAAGAATATATATTTGAACTTTATCTTTGAAACGCGATAAGGTGTTTTATTACAAACGGACGTTCGCCACTGTAGGATAACCGGTACACCACTGGATTCAAGCGTATCCAACATCAACGAGAACTACCGGGAGACCGCAGCGGTCGTTCCGAGGCGTAATAGTTTCGTTTGACTCGGTTCTCGTCGATCGACAAAAGACGAGGTTAACGTCGTCAACGCAGCGCGATATTTCAAGCATAAAGCAACGAACAGCGTCTAACTGGCGTACCAACGATCGTGATAACAAATGGAATGCACTCATTGGTCAGCGATTTATAATCCCTCGCATAGAGTACAGAAGCGCGCACGTGGTCGCGCGCGAACGTGCCAGCTAGCCGACCGACCAGGCGTCGGCCAACTATCGTGCAACGAACGAACAAACGAACGAACGAGCGAGCCTGTCCTCTCGTTCTCGCCAGCGCATTGTCTGCCCCAACCTATCGGGATGTAGAGACGCTTCCGCCAACATCGACATTACATTCCACATTAACCAAATTATGATTTAAGGTCTCGTATTGTCGGCGTGCCGATTGTTCACATCCAAATAGTCCTTGCACAGAGGCACAGTTATAAATTATAATATGCGAGCAATTGCGTTGATCCGCATCATAGTAGCGAACATGCGAGTTGTTCATAGGCCGCGACGTTCAAAAGACTGCCGAGCACGGTAGGAAACGTGGATAAAATATCGTACAGTTATCACTGCGCGCAGGGAGAATAGAATAGAAGAACCCCTTTACGATCGCAACGATCTTCTGTCTAATTCGAGCTTTTCGGGATTCAAGTTAGAAAATTGTCGAGGTCAATGCATAATTATTCTAATTTACTATCTTACTGTAATTCTTTCAAGTAATTTTAGCAATCTTTCGCTTTGCATAAATACAGAATCTTGATCGTTTATTTACCGTTAATCAGATAGCATTTCGAATTAATTGTCACGTTTCGTATGAGAGCGGCAGGTGTCCCAATACTTACGAATGGCAGTGTACGTGTATGAGCGCGTGTATGATATTAGGCGCGTCGATGTCGACGGTGATATCCTTTTTGCGTTGCAACGATAGTAAGGGAATTGTAATACGGAGCGGATCGTGTTGCCACAGCATCGGACGTTGTCATAGACGAGCTCGAGCGTATAGCCAGAGATGATAATTATAAGTTAGAAACTTGCCAGGATCGGTGTTTCGTTGGTCAGAAAAGGGCTGATGGGGTCGACTGCGATAGTCAAGGTGGCGGACCGAATGCTGCGAGCGGTGGTTGCGGCTCGGTGAGCGGACACTATCGCGTTACTACGTTGCATTAATCCCCGAGCTAGTATCGACAGAGGACGGTCTACAATGGGTTAGGTTAGCGTTCCGCTTTCTTTCGGAGAGAGAATATTTCCGGTGCGTTCGATGCCGCAAAATGTCATACAAAGACAGGAGTTAACATGTATGACGTTTCACAAAAGTACTTGAACACCTACCATTGCCATAAAAATGTCTAACCTTCATTTTATTATATCTTTCTTATAATCTTTATCTTATAATCTTTATTAATACTGACGATGATAAACAGAGTTAAGTACCATTATTGTACATTAATGTGAACGCAGAATGTTTATATAAAACGCAAGGACATATATGTATAGGACAAACACATCGACTAATTTACAATGTTTTTCGACATTTTGACATTTAATTAGCATTGTAATGAGACGCGACTGTCGCGACTACTTTACTTTTGTTATTTTCTATATATTTACATATTTACATTGTTACGTATATAAATTTCATAGAAACGCATAAACATCCGCAATTTACTAACAATATTTTTCTCCGACTATGCAGATCCCCGATTTGGTGGTTCGCTTCGACTTTTGGAATAGTAGCTGATTGCCGACTATCGACGAGCGTGTGTCGCCCGTATGCAACGTATTGCGAACCGAAAAGCTGACGGCGGATCCTCCAAAGGCTGGTTCGTTTCGCTTTGTTGCGGTAAAGGCTTGACAAATAGGGAATCTAGGCTTGGAGGCTATCGAGTGCCGTAATTACTCGACGCAACGCGTACTCGCCTATGCGTAGAGACGATAAGAAAGGTGATACGAAGCAACAAAAACGAGGAAACGATTTCTCGTCTTTGCAATTCTTTGGACGAAGCGTAAATTCAATTCGAGAAGGAACACGTATGAAAACAGCGTTAACGAGTTCGACGAAACGTACCGCGTTGTTCTTGTCTCGCTTGACCGCCTCTGTTCGTATACGGAACTTTTGAAATGGCGAAACGAGCGGACCTCGCCGCGCGGCGCATAGAGTTTCATCTCGGGAGATTACACGAATCGTGATCAAAGTAAACCGATGAAGAAACGAAGCTTGCTAACGACGAGAGGATCAGGGCGAGGAAAAGTGAAGCGAACGGATAGGGGAAGAAAATAGAAGAATGAGAGAGAAACGGCCGAGATGGGTGGCAATGGGAGAAGGAGAAAGGAGACGAGAGGAAGGGTGAAACGATCCGCGGCGGCGGCGGCGGCGGCGACGGCAGCAGCAGTATTCCGGTTTTTTGATATCGGCTGGTTTTCGCGGTGGTAGCAGTATCGAGCTAACAATTAATTATTGGCGGCGCTTCAGAGGGCTGCCGGCAGCCGTAGTTAAACATTACGCGTTCCATATCTTACTGTGCTATCTAATCCCCACGGGGGCTCGAGCGCTACTGCAGTAATCTCGTTTAATTGCCGGCTGTAGACGCGAGAGTCCCGTTCAATTAGTTTTTCAAATAAACATTAGTTTCCTTAACACGCGGTGCCATAACGTGGCGGAGGATGAGGGCAAGGACGAGGACGAGAACGAGAACGAGAACGAGGGCGAGGATGAGGCTCTGCGGAGAGAGCAGAGAAACAGCCCGATAGCGGAAAGAAGATAGGAACGGTCAAATCGGTGGAGAAAGAGAGAACTGGTTGGTGAAAGGGACAGAAGAGAAGGAGAAGGAGGAGGTGGCAGCGATGGTAGTGGCAGTAGGGAACAAAGCGAGAAAGTAAGAGGGGCAAATCGAAGGTGGGAAAAGAGAAAGAGGCAAGCGCGGGGGGCTTTGGGAGGAAGAGGAGGATAGCGTGGTACACTCGGAAGGCAGGTCGGTAGAGGTGACGGGTCTATGGAACAGAAGGGTGACGGTGGAGGAGGCGGTGGTAGCGGACGTAGTGGAGGTTGGCGGAGACGGTTAGAGGGAGGAGAAATACCAGTGGAAGAGAAGGGTGGTGTCGCGGCCGCGGGGTAAGTAATTAACGACACATTTATACGATATCGCCCACGGGTGCGGCGTAGCGCGGTGTAGCGCGGCGTGGCGCGGCACGGTGCAGCGCGGAACGGTGAAGAGACACAAACGTGGTGGTGAGAAGGACGAAGCGGGGAGCAGAAGCGAACCAAGCTAGAATCTCGTTCGTAGGAAATGCTTCGCTAATAGGAAGCTATGCGTTCGTCGATAGATATCTAACGTAGACCGACCAACCGATCGATTGACCGACCGACCGACCGATCCCCTCAACATCTGACCGTCTGGCCTTACGACTATCCTGATTCGTAAATGCGACTATCGTTTCGACGATCACGACCATTCAAACGATGGAAGATGCGGTTTTAGCGCTTGCGATCGAATATAACGATCGCCTTTGTTCGTCAAACTCCTCGTATCCTTCTGATGCAACGATCGATCGTTCGATTCTATTTTTGTCGAATATCTTCGTCGATTATTGCTTTGCATTATTGTTATTGGTATCTGTCGTTAGCACAGCCCTAGCTGTATCCGACGTGGCCGATACGGGAACCGGCTAGAAATCGAGAAAGATCGACAAATCATGGAACAAAGCGGAATACGAGTTGGCAAACAAGCGAAAGGGGATCGACGCGACTTTTGCCTTTGCGCGAAACGTACTCGTTGCTCGCGCGGCTGGTTATGGTGATGCGGATTATTCACTAATATGATTTACGACGTATTACCCCGACGTGCTAGCGCGCGCGACTCACAATGCGCACATAATGTGAGGCATAATTTATTAATTTTACTAATGGCTCCTGCCCATTATTATTGATTTCGGACCGCGCCTCGTTCGGACGGGCGCTGATTTATCCCGGTCGTTATCGGCCCCATGTTAAATCGTCCGCGAACCAGGAGCCGCGAGAATACAATTCGACGACTCGTGTACTTTTCCTTTCCCATTGCGCGCCTGTTCTATAGCTGTCGATATAGCTATCGATGCGAGTGGATATCGGTAGTGCAAGCCGTCCAGTCTCCTCCCGTATTCGTTCGCAGGCTCGCGGCCTGTAAGAGAAAAAAGGAAAACTCTTTCATTTCGTATGTTTCGAGTCCAGCATGCCACAGATAGAAATCGTAAAGATAAAAATTGCTCGATCAAATCGTTGTACGAAATACTTGCTACTCGAGTGTCTCGACTTTACCCAATCCAATTCCAAACCTTTGCTACTGTGAACATTATTTAGCTGTTAGGCCATTCTGAAAATTTATCCCATTCGTGCTCGGCATACCTTAAACGTCGAAGATAAAAATGCAAAGAGATAAAAAGCTTTCTGAAAATTCCATCAATTTGGTGTATTTAATAATTATTCTTCCTTTTCTTTTCTCTTTTCGATTATTGCTTAATCGGTTAATTTTGCAGATTCGAAAGTTTGCGAGGGATTGTCCGAAAGGAAGATACGGGTAAAGGGTGATCGACGAAGGAAAATACACGAGGGAAGTGCATCGAGAACGATCCAGACACCACGTTGCGCGAATGGCCGCGCCGACACGATATTAAAACATTAAAATAACGTACGACCGTGCAAAAACGAAAGGCTACGGTTGACGCGATCCTTTCATCGCAATTCCGACCGTCCGGTACTCTATTCAAACACGATCATTCGTTTCGTTATTACGCGGCATTTTTCACCGATGGACAAGCGCGTATGGCTTACGCATCGCGCATTCGTCATTCGTCCCGACGATCCCGCGAATTTATCAATTTATCAATTTTTAAATGTTACACGTTTCCCGTTAATGGACTAGGACACTGCTGACATGACGAAGCGTAACAGATCGAGACGCGAGGAGCAAGACATCGAGGAAGGAGCGAGAAGAAAAGGGGACCGGATCAACACCGTATCTTCTCGACGTTCCGCAGCTACTGCTGCCATCTGGAACCACGAATGTTCGAACAAGTTGCGGACACGGCAGATCGCAGCGCGTGGACCTCGTCGAAGAGAAACAAAATGAAGGAAAAGGAGAAAGTTTCCTTCTTGGTACAGGGGGAGAGGATGAACTCGATATCAGTTGTTTCTCCATCGTCTTCTCTCGGCCACCGCGTTTGGACGTATGCGTCAGTCTTCTCTTTTGGAAACGTTACTGGCCGAGACAAAGACGTAAACAAAAAATTAAATACAGTAGAATCTCAGTTATCCGATCCAGTCGAGAGACAAGAGCGTCCAGATGAGGGGATTTTCGGATGATAGAACAGTTACTTTTCCGATGTTTATCTTCGTGTATTTATTTCAAAAAAGAACTTAACTATTCGTAATAGCGATACAAATAACGTAAGCAGATACGATTCGATCGAAGATTTATGAATCTCAAGACCTTTTAGCCTGGTAAATCAGAAATCTTGTTTAGCGGATTCAATTTGGCAAAGTTACATTCATTTTGTGCCTCCTCCCGTCTTAACTTTACTTCTAACGCCTCAAATGCTCTTAGTGTCATGGTCAATCGAGTAAATCCGTCACATTGAAACCATTCTATCTCGTCGCAGCGCTATCACAACCATCGAATCCCGGTATTGAATCAGTGCAGGAAGAGTTTCTTCTACATCTGTCGTAATATTATCGTCCACTTTTTCCCGTATGGTTTCATCGATGTAATTCACTGGTTTACTTCATGCTCTTTTCCGTGTCACACATTTAACGCCCAACCAAGCATATGTCACCATGTAACAGCAATGCGTTAAATTTAATTGCTCGTGAAGTTGTCGTATCACCTTTTCGCTAGTAGCGTCGTTGATCGTTAACAAAAATTCTCGTGGAAGATTGAACATTTTATACGCGAAACGTGTTCGCATAATGGAACGTTGGGATGACACAATGTTTGAATGATAGAGAATTCGAATAACAGAATTCGGATAATCGATGTTCCAGCGTACTCTGTAAAAGCCATTTCGAATAATTTGTTGCCGAAAAGGACGAAAAGATGTTTAAGAGAAGACCGGTGAAGTTATAGATATCAGAAAGCCTGATTTTAGTTAAATTCTTCTTAATTTTCGTACAACCTAATAGTATCGCGCGACAGTAATAAACGAGAGGAGCATTCCCTTCGTCGTTGTGTCGTCTCATGGGAATTCTTCCTAGCTGTGCAGCGTACTTTGGCCAGGAACACGCATCGTGACTAAAACGTAGTTAAAATAAGCTGATTAAGAAAAAAACAACCACGATGTCACGCTTTCGTAGAAAAGGACAGGTCGTTTTTACGGTTGTCGTATCTTTCAGTTTCACGAACTCCAGTTGGAGCCGCGATACGGTCTAACGAGCTGTTCGAAAGCAAACAGTAGGCGATCTACCGAGATAGCGTGTTGTATAGATCAGATACACGGTAACGAAGGAATTATATTACTCTTAGCCGATGAACCTTTGATGATTCCGTTTGAAGTCGACGTTTCCAGGCACCGGAAGCAAAGCAGCAAGAGTGGAGGCAGAAGCAAAAGCAGAAGCGGCAGAAGCTGAAGCGTTAGCAAGCACGAGGTACGGCGCACAACGCGTTAGGAGCACTGTCACCCTCGACTTGGCCGGCAGAGAGAAGGGTGAGCTTTCACAGAGAGATTACACGAACCCCTCGAGTACGGAACTGCAGGTACGTTAACCGCAAGCCGGACGGTCATTATTAGCAGGTACCTTGTGCACGGACCTCTAGTAAGCCGTACATCGTTGAATAATTAGAGTGCCACACGACTACTGCCAACCACCGCGTCTAAACACGTTCGTAACGCGCTATCTTCTTTCATCTTCATCCAACGATGTACGCACAGCGCGATTCTTCTACTCCTAATTTCAGGGTATCGTACAAATATTTATAAACCTCGCAAGAAGTATCTATATTTACTTGAAGAAAACGACTAACGTTTGCACGATCGAGCCTCCACTTTTTATCGAGTTGTCAATTACGCGTTATCCAGGTACCTATTTAGTATTCAACGTCCGAGAAAGGAAATCTTATTTTCATAAACTTGTTCGTCACAAGTTAACGATCCTATTTAACGTTTTCGTCTAATCGCTGACCAGTTTTACCGACCTCGCAACATCGGTTTCTTCCGGTATATCCCTTCCCTTTCGACTAGATAGCCTCGATCGTTCCTCGCCGACGACACTCAATCGATGGTATCAATTCGAAGCAACGATGAAAATAACGAGTCAATGACAGGAGTGGATAAAGCGGACAGAAACTGAATCATATCGTTGTCGGCGAACGCGATTACGTTATCTCAGCCGGAAGGCACGTTACTCCGATAGTTTGCTCATCTCTTTATTTCGTGATGGCGGCCCTCTTATTAATAGACGGCCGGGTATATCGAAACGCGGTATTCGAAAATCGGTTACGACTCGATATATAAATGGTCGCGCGCTCGGTTTTCTCTTTGATGTTACGAGGCGACAAAAAATGGCTGTTTCCTTGTGTCGGAGCGGTTCGCTTGCTTCCCTCTCTCTCGATGACCGATTCCTCTGCGGGGAAAAAATTCGATTAGACTGCCAATAACTAACGGCGTATGCCCTGTTACCAAGTTTGACGATTAATTATCGCGAACAACGCGTGTTTGATGTCGAAGGAAACGTTAACGTAGCCCGATTGATCGGTTAATTGAAAGGGACGGTAAGAAGGTGGCGAGGGGGTGTACGGGCTGGGAACGAGGGGGAACGACAGCCCGCGGGGCCCTCCGTTCGAGGGTAAAACGAGAATGGATGCTAGCAGAGCGGAGGCACGCTGCCGGGGAAGAACATGCTACGAACCAAAGCAGAGAGTAGTGGCTCTGTTTCGTGCCGTTCTCTTCTTTGCTCCCTTTCGTTCGCCTCGACGGACTCCGACAGCTCTTTCATCTACGGATGATTACCTACTACGCTGCGTCGCTCTAAACAGACCGGCGCTTCCTTTCCGTTTCCGATCCTTCCACCGCTACTCCCACCCCTTTTCCTCCAGCCCCGTCTCCACCCCTAACCTCGAGCCTTGAAATTAGCTAGACAAATGAAAAGCAATTAATGCTTGTATACGCTAAACGCGTCGAAACGAGACTAGAGCGATGTCGCGTTGCATCGAACGGACGTTCGATCTCTGTTTGAAAGGTATTTTGTTCGAAATTTTGACGTTTATATCGTTTGTATTGACAATTGTTATAATTTACTGTATGGATGTAACTCTTACGAATAGTTTTAGCAAATCTTTACTGTGCGCATTGAATCGCGCAATACGCGTGACATTCTGATTCTGATTGATCGTTTCCTTAACACGTTCGAGACCGATGACATTTGGAACAAATCTCCTCTGAACGATAGGAAACTTTTTTGCATTTGTAATGAAAAATACGTGAAAGTAATCAGTGCAGGAATAAAAAAAAGCACGTTTCAGAAAAATTTTATTTAAAAATACGCGATGACATACGCGGTATGTCATCGGGCATTTGTAATAATTTTGATGTCGGATGACCAAGTGACATACCATGTATGTCATCCGAATAAAATAGCGTTTTAGTTAAAATTTCAGGAAAGATAAACACGTAAAAGGTAATAATATTTATTTCAAGAATGAGAAGGTTATATAAATGAAATATGAAGATATATTTATGTATATAGTTAAATGCAAAAATTGTTTCAAGTAATGTAAATAAATTATCCTTATGATAATTCCTGAAACAAGACATAAACCTGGATTATCTTTACAGCCACTGCAAAAATAATTAATACTCTCGACTTTTCTGATCGTTATCTGAGAATTGACTGAAAATACCGATGACATACACGATGGTGCTGTCGTCGGTCATTGCGGTGAGATACTGCATAACACGCATGCTATGTCATCGATCTCGAACGTGTTAATGATTGAAATTAATTATCATGTTTCGCGTGGAACTAGTACGTGTCCTAATATTTATCAACGGAGGTGTACACGTAGATTATTTTATGATCTCGCGTGTATAGTTGTAGCGAATTTCGCGTGTATTTAGATTTTGGCCCAAAGCAAGGAAACCAGGGCAACAGAAAAGAAAATGATTGCATGTCAACGTAACGAAAGATCGAGGATTCGCGTAACCAGCAAAGAGTGCTTTTGCTTGCCACCTGGGCCTCCCTTTAACCGTTTTGAACGTTTACGTCACGACATTTCTCGTTTCTCGTTTCTCGACCTAGTCACAATTATGCACCGGCGGAAATAACATTTACTTAGCAAAGTCGCGCTCGAGTATTGTGGACCTGACACATATCACTTGGTCGCGTGACTCGCTCCGTTCTTGGCTGCGTCGTCCCGCGACGGCGGCAGCTTAAACTCAACTCGAACTTTCCGTCGCGTAGCTGAGACGGCTGCAACGTGTTGCGCGACGTATCGAGCTTCTCGGCTAGGAACCGTCGTCGTTCTCGGAGCAGCGCGCCTAAAACACGTAGGAGACGCCGAAATTTCCCCCTCCTAAACTTTTTTCGTTCTTGTTCGAAAATTAACCCGCGTTAGACTCTGACAAGGTTCGTGTAATCACTTGGAAATCTTAGCTACGAACTCCTGTAGATACTTGCTCATAAAGGTTGCTACGTATAGTACGGGCTATTTGGGTCAGCGAGGAAATATTATACAGGCTATTTTGAAAATAATATTTCACTATATGTACTTGGTGTTTTCCATGAAAATCGTCATGATGAATCTCTCGAGATTCGCGATAAGTTGCAGTATGTATCCACAACGAAAGAGATACGTAATCTCGAGTTTGCAAACGAGATAATAATCCCACAATTTTTAAAAAGTCCTTAATGATCTTTTTTGTACCATCTTGTTTTTTATAAATGTCCTGATACTCACGAACGTAGATGATATACTGAAATTGATGGCCGCTTCTGTTTATCCTGTCAGCTTATTAGAACCATATTAAGCGTAAGTTTACACAGTTGCCACCAGGCTACTGTATGTAACATGATAAATAGAGCGGACCCTACCTTATCATCCTGAATAACTCGTTCCTTGCCACACAATCGAACTGTATCGTCATCGAGCGACCTTTTACCCCGCGACCGTACAAGAAACCAAAAGAATCGAAGAAATCAGAGAAACGAAAGAAGTGGAAGGAACCGAAGAAAGCGACGAAAACGACAGCTAAACGACTGGAAGGAGCGCGGGTGAATCGAACGAGCAGGACCTCGCAACGTTTCGCTGTAATTTACGATCGTCCGAGAGTATGGAATCCTCCGGGCACCGTGCGGAACACGGCCTCCTTACATAAAAATCGGGAAACCGCTCGCGGCCGAGACCGACCACAAATCATCGTCTGTCATCCGGTGAAACGAACGTTCCCGTGGAACGGCGATGTGTTCTTCTCCGTCGGGACATGTGCCGAGCACACGAAACGAGTCTACATCATGCTGTCTGGCCAATGGACCGAAAGATGCCCTTCTAACCTTCTAACCGAAGCTTTTGCAGGTATTTGCCGATCCACCGTGTCTCGATTCGGCAAGTCAGTGCTTCCAATGATCGAAATCAAACGAAATTTGGTTCTGATCATTTATTTATTCGTTTATATATTCATTTATTTCGCGAGATAAATCCTTTGACACGTAAAAGATAGCACGTAGTAGCAAGAGATATATCGTCATACGCAAATGAGTTTCTCGTCTATCCTGAAGAAGTGAACAGAAACTTCGTACTAACTAAAGCTTAACGCACTATCAAAATCACGATTGTACCGCGAGGAACATATACGTCATCCGATAGATATCGCGAAAGTGCAAAAATCGAAACAATTGAGAACATATTTTCGTTAACTTTAAACGCGACGATTTATATGTAAGAACCGATGTCGTCCGTACGCATCAATCGCGAAAGCTGACGTTTCGTTGTTCAGATCAACTATCTCTGTCCGCGAAACGCACGAAATTTCATCTCGATCAGGTGTCTTGCGGAAGTATAGCCCGAGAATTTAGACAGAGATCGGGTATTTGGTAGGCTAGAAGAGATCACGATGGAACGGGAGCCACGGGATTCACGAATCCTACGGTCGGCGCAAGTTTCCTCCTCAAATTAACCGGCTTGAGAGACGCTACGTAAACCGAGATTATTATAATCTCTCCGAGACTCGACTGCGGTAACATTAAACGAAGAGACGTGCCCTTTGTTTCGTAGTGTATATACCTATGTAGGTTTGCTGCTTGGTACGCGGGCCAAGAAGCGAACGAGGGAAAGAGTCGTTCAAGAAGATGGAAACGGAGCGTGAGTTCACCACCGACTTTCCGATGCATCTCCTCCATTAACGAAGCCTGAATGTGGATTAACTCGAAGGTTTGCGATGCTGCCGCATAGAAAGAGTACAAAAAAAAAAAAAAAAGAAGGGAAGATCGGCTGCCAAGAAGCGGCGAGAATTTACTTGGACACGAACAGAGAAGCACGCAAAAGTGGAATTTTCTATAAGCATCAGACCTGATCGTCTAGACGTATGTGTACACTACTTTTAATTAGACGCAACGTTTGTATCCAGACGAAAGCTCATTTTTATCAAATATTGGAATTACAATCGCCATGTTTTATTATTTTAGCGACGATTAACGAACTTTGGCTGAATAATAAATGTCACGCGTGGTATGTGCGATTATGATTTGCTTATTCAATTATAGATGGCTTCGCGTCATATCGGACGATGTAGGTGGATCATCAGGTGACGTGATAATAACGTATCGCCTGCGCGACTTCAAAGTCCAAACGCAAATTCACCGTGAACGGATTAAATGTAATTGCTTTCCGAATCGGTAATAGTGAAACGGCTTGCTGGTCTATCGCGTCTCATCAAACTTTTCGCGGCGTAAACGCGCGTAAATACACTGTCAAGTATTAGATCGCCTACTCGTCACATTTATTGGAAAACTCTACGAATGTTACTTCGTTCGGGATTTTACGTTGCGAGGCAAATGAAACGACAGACTCATAGCTAGGAATAACTAGGAAATAAAAGCGATCAATTTGCATTAAATATCGTGGAAAGTATCGTTATACTTAAGACTAACGATGTGTATAAATACAAGGCTCGATCTCGATATTGATTTGTCACGTTTCTCTTTTATTTTTTAATCGTACTTTGTGTTTCGCGGTATATGTATATGGAATATATAAAACACTTAGGTAGGAGACAATTCGTCGTATCTCATAAACGATGATAGATAGAACATACGTTTATACGAACCTTTTTCACTGTTTTTAGGTGTACAATCAGCTGCCGAAGTGGGTCATACGTGTTCTGCTACACCCTGTATATATACACAACATTGAAACATGCGCTTTAAATGAGACCGTCCACTCTATTCACCACTGACCGGTACATGACGTTGCTGTTACACGACGGTGCCTGCCATATAATATAAATCGACCTTAAGTTAAATCGAAAGAGGCGCTGCGTGGCCCGTCGTTACAATCGGTAGTTAGAAAGGAAAAATCGCGGAAGGTCGACGGCCAGTGCGTTTGTTTCCGTAAAATGCACCGTTCGCGAGTACACCTCGCCTTGCCCCGTCTTGCTTAATCCCGGGGTATTTATTCGCATGATAATAATAGTAACGCCGTTGGAACGTTTTCAAGAATTATTGCTGTCCTTGCCGCCGACGATAAATGAGTCCGGAGGATTAGCTAAACAGTGGCTCAAAAATGTTATTATATAGCTGCATGAATATTCATCAACTCACGTGAGTACGCCGAGTTGCTTTTAAAAGGTTTTGCCTGTGGTTCTTCCGTTATTCCACGACCATGTCGGTTCGACGACGATACCGTAGATCGCGGTGGCCACGGGATTTCGCCTTCTCCCTGTCTCTAAACATTCCATCTCGGACGTGTCCCATACATCGATCGCGCATCGAGGGATATTTTCACGGATAAATTCGCAGGAACGCGAAGATTGCTTAAGGCCGGTTTTGCTGGTTGGAAAACAGCGTCGCGCTAATTGGTAGACGAAATTTGGAACTGTCGTCGCGTCAGGAAGAATGGCCAATAAGGAAGAGCACGTAGAAGGCGTGGCCAATGTTCTTAGATCCGTCGTTACGGATTGATGCTTTACTACGGCCGCGTAATCCAGCGTTCCACTATATAGCCAGATAACTAGAAACGGGGAAAATAGTAAGGGGGGAACGATTGATCAAAGAGATTGAGCTTTCGTGCGTTGAGATCCCAAAGATGCGCTAATATTCCATGCTGACGTTTTGATAGATTTGTACGAACAATATGCGAATTTTACTAGACTGAAAGTATCTATGGAATCAACGGATATATATGTATATAGGATCTTCATAACACTCGTGCTCGTGTACACAACCCCTCCACAAGTCAACTTGTGAAAAATCAAGCGCTTCCGGATAACGGTAGAACATCGATTAATTAAAAGGCACACTCGTTAACCGGTATTATACCTGCACGTGCGATTGATATTTTTGCCAGAACGTTTGGTAATCGCGTTGACGCGGCAACCAAATTTAATTTGCTCTCCGTTCGATGTACTCGTTGCTCGTCAGCGTGCGAATCGATTCGAACCAACGAATAACGAGCGGTCGGAATTTCGGGGACGCGACGCTAGGCTAATTAACGTCTAGATTGGCTACACGTCCAACCTTCTAGCTAGGTAACATCGCGTTCGGCCTTCCCACCACTTTTCGAACTTTCCATGTTTTCCAATTTTTTGTTCTCCCATTTTTCCTCTTTCCATTTTTCACGCAGTTTGCCATTCGTAGGCAACTAACGGGTGGAGATAGCCGCTAACTGATACGTGGGATTTGCAGGAAGATCTTCAGAGTGTGTTTGCTTGGAGATATGGTAAGAACGCAACGTGACGAAAAATGCAAAGGACGAGGGGGGAACCTTTGGACGAGGCTGAGGCGGCGAAGGTGGCAAAGGCGGTCCAAGCAGTTCGATAACGCGATAAGGCGAGGTTAAACCCATGTTTGGCGGGCAGGTTATAGGTTAAACGGTGAGCTAGGGGGTGCAACAGGTCGCGTGAACTTGGGTGAATTTTCTGTTCCAGGGCGCGCTGTCTGGCCCTCCTGCATTCCCCTCCCCCTGTTATTCCCTCTGACCCCTTCGCTCCTCTGTTCCCTCCCGCCATGGTCACAGCCACCCCTAACGTCGTTGTTCTCTTTCTCTCTTCCTCCTCTCACCCCCACATCCGTAGTATGCACCCCACGCCACCCCCTGTCTGTCTCTCTGTCTTTCTCCTCTTCCCTTCTATCTAGCCGTTACGCCGTCATTAGTCAACGTCGACGCCTATACCACGTGGAGTCCCGCAGAATGCACCAGCTGCTTGATATCCCTCTGTATCCGTAGCTACAAATTCGAGTTACGGATTTCCCGTCTTCGAGCCACGGTCGTGTTCTTTGCGCGCGCGGATTACCCCGCCACTTCTGCACTCCGCAGAGTTGGAACGACAGACGAAAGGTCTACGGGACCGATTGATCGCGATACATTAGATTCATCTTAATCTCGCGTGCAACGTATCATTGGCTGTTACGAGAATTAGAAACAGAGACGCGAACAACGTCACCGATCTAGACAGGGTCAAGATGAAGAAAGATCGATGTATATCGAGATGTCATCTACACTCTTCGTCTAGTCCTCTTGCAGTGGTAATCCTGTGTCGTAACGTAAGACGAAACGCAAAACGTTTCCGCATTTTTGACCGTCTTCTACGATATATTAACATTAGCACATACGGTCACACATGCTACTTGTCGCCTGGTCGGTAGAATGAGCGGTATATCCTACCTGTCTCTGTATCTTACCTGTCTCTGTCTCGCTGATCTTATTTTCAGCTTTGTATTATATCGACGAATAGGAGCTGTGGATACTCGGAGAATGCGTAAAATCAGTGACCTGGCTGCGCTTAAGTGGAAATCGGAGAGGGAAGGATGGCGCGAGCGAGCGCGGAATTTAACCAAACATTGCTCGCTCGAAGAACAAAGCTTGATTTATTGTAATGAGTTTGCAGGAGTTAAGAGGTACGCGCGTCTCCCCTGGCCGTTCGTCGTTCCCCGGCCGCTTAACTAGATATTGAGACCGGTGCGGTTTGACGGGGATCCTCGGATCAACCCCCGTCATAAACCCTTCTTAGCACCGGCCACCCTTGCGGCCCCCTCTGAAATATGCATGAAGTTTCTGCATACTGATTGCGTTATTTGTATCATCTACGAGAAGACAATAGGACAGGGTGCTCGTGTTCGCGACGAATACTTAAATCCTCTCTATCGACTTCGTTTCTTCCACTATAGCTTCGACGCTTGCGTCGCGTCGAGTTTCACGTCACTTTCACGTACAAGTCGCCGTTCGGCTATGTCTACTTTACTCTCTAAATTCCAGAAGAACGTTAATCCTTGAAAAGTGGATGGTTTTACTCTTCCCCCCCCCCCATCCCCCCACCCGTGTAAGATGGATCTTAGATTCAAGCGAACTCTTAGCGAAATTTCGTTCCTTACGTAGAGTCGAGTCAGAAATTTGATGTTTCGAAGAAGACAAGGCGTTTGATTTCGAACGAATGTTCACGGCTGAAGTAATCGGTACGCGACTAGGCCCGAACGAACCCGATACGAGTCGCGCGAGGATTAAAAATATCGAAGAGCAAAGGACAATATCGACGATCGGACGTTTTGTTGCTCGCACGAGCGAGCAAAGTTCGTTTCCAAGCTGGATTTCCTACCGAAAACGTTCGATTCATTGAGAACTGACGGGGGAGCCATAATTCCCGTCTCGGTTTGACGTTAATGCTTCCCCTACTTCGTAACCGGCAGATAGGCGAGGGGGTTAAGCTCGCTGCGACATATTTATGGAGAGGACGAGATGTTATCGGGCACGAGGACCCTGGGTTTGTCCGATCGCGCTGCGAAATCCGCCCTTCCTACAATCTACTTCGCAATTATCGCGCACGACGTTAATATTTGGCCCACACCCATCGCCTCCGCTCTACCTTCGATTTCGTGAAAGCCACGCGAGTTCCATTCCCCTTGCAGACGTACGGGCGCATCGGGAATTAGTGCTACGCGATCCTTCTTATCCAACTTGTCTCTTAATCGTACAAATGACGATTTTCTTTAAATAAGAAGAACGAAATAAAGGAGAGATATGTGATATGGGAAGAGAAAGGATACCGATGCAATGACGTTAACGTTATGGCTGCACAATGAGGCAAACATTCAATCTAGGAGTCCGATTGCTGATAAAATTAATTATGCTTTCTTCAAATCTTCGCTAAAAGAAAGAAATTCGAAAATGAATTTTTCATTGGAAATAATATCGAAACTTGTAGATTGACAAATAATATTTAATTGCGAAGATAAGTATCAATTTTCGGCTACTAAGAACCTTCTCAATGTACTGGCGTTTCTCGTTCATTGGGAATTAAAATGCCGAACACTGTTTCCTATGTCTTCAAAAATTGCTCTTTTATCAGTGTCTCTAACATTACAATATTTTCTCCTTAAAGACAATTTAAAGCACACGAGTACGAGAAACCTATCGTTCAGTAAAAGAAAAGCAGATTCACAGTAACCCTTCTTCGCAAGGCATGAAGTACCGTTAACTTACTTGTATCGTACTCGAGAAAGTCCTAACGCGTGTCCTAATTCTACCAAACTCCGTACCAGTAACCATAGCCAAATATAATTCTGACTTTTTACTGTTGCAGGTCTAGATGGTGAGTTTGGCCGACGGTGCGGGTTTAGTAACAACGGTGGCGACGACGACGAGGAAGACGACAGCGACGACGACGACGACGACGATGTCGGTGGGGTGTAGCAGGTCGAGGTGCGTGTAAATTAAAGGCGTCATAGATTTTCGCGGTAGCCCGCAGGATCAGGGCCTTAGATTTGCGTCCGGCAGATTACCCCGGGGGTGAAATGGGACAATGGGCGTTAGTCTGGGCCGACGGCGTATAAATAAGGATCCCCAGGAAGCTTCTGGGGGTAAGGGGACAGCAGGCAGAGGAGATCCTCGCTCGGTAGCGACGTGGTAGCCGAGTAGAAAGCCCGGCTAGTGCTGAGACCGGTCGGCCGTCCATCTTGGCCGTCGCCGTGGCGGTCCTTATCTGCACTCACAGCTCCGCTGCTAGACGTCCGGTGATCTAGGGCACTTCTCTAGCTCTCTCTCTGCTTCTCTAGTTCGTGCAAGACACCGTGTACCCGTACATACACGCACATATACACTTACATTCTCTGCACCTGTCCCTCCCCCTGTATCTGCTCCCTTCGTCCATCTTATCATGTATTCTCCCTCTCTCTCTCTCTCTCTCGTCTTCTCTGAGAAGAGTAGAATTACTCTGCAGCGTCACTTCGCATTCACTAGCTCCCGAGTCTTTGTACTTACTTTTTCTTCCTCGTAGGTATGCGGAAAGTTTACGTCGATGCTCAAGCGACTACAGGCGACTTTTCGTCCAGAATTTTAATCGGAACACGTCAGTTTGAAATAATACGATGCCACTGAACGGAGTGCTGTAGTCCATCGATTAGATTCTCCTTTTTACGCGTATGTTGAGTACAGTGAAATTTTTAACGCGAATCTTCTTTGGAACATCTTTTACACTTATCGTTTGGATATCACGTGTTTCGACTTAAACGAGCCAAGTGCGAGGATTTTACGACTGAATTAACCTGAGAAATAAATTCACACAGTTTGATAGAACGTAACTTAAAAAACGCAAAGTATCTGCACGAGTCAGAAGTGACGCAGTGTTCGTCGTTCTCGGCGAGGGTTAATGTCACGTACTATAACAATAAAACTCACGTACGGTAAAGGTGTAAATTGTAAGAGTAACGAGTACAATGCTTTAAGGTCGAGCAGTCGGATACACGATGGTTTGCGGTAGCCTCCTAATACGCGACGAGACGACAAACTTCCTTTCGAGCGGAGAGTGTAACCAAGTCCCGTCACACGGCTGTTTGTGCATATCGAATGAACGACACTTTCCAGGATCTCGGTTGGTTCTCGTGAAATCTTAATCGCGGTAGCACGTACTTATCGCGCGTCGCCGACACGTAGACACGTTCTATACCGTTTGTCGTGTCTGGGTGCTCTGTAGTATCCGTTCGAAGAGGAGCAGAGCATTAAATATTGGAAGTATCCTGTTGGAATTATACAAGAGAAGGTTCGCGCGTGGACCGTCTAAAGCCAGGCCGTGTGCACCGCTAGAACGAAGCTAAAGAGATAGAAGCCGAGGGTGGTGGCGGTGGTAGGTGGTTTAGAACGAGTACAGGGGAAACCAGAGGGGGAAGAGGGATCTTAGGAAAGGCGGCACAAGATACCTTGGAGGTTACCCGGAGTTGGATAGGGAAGAAGCTGCCGCGATGTTCGCTAGATGGGCGATACGGCTCGGCTCTGTACGGAGCCTTGCCCTACGAATACACCAGACAATTGAACTTCTCCCGTTTATTGCTTCTAATTAAACGACCGAGATATTTCTGCTACGTTTCATTAGCGTACAACCGAACTCCAGTCGGACGGTTCGGGTAATACATTTGCCGCAGTCGTGTTTTGTTGCTCTATGGCTGAGAAAATCTCATACTTGCCCTCGTACTTTTGTCTTTTCTTTTAACCACACGACGACATCGAAAACGGTAAGGACTAGGCGAATACAATTACGAGTCAAAGATTGGACGATTATATGGCAAGCGTCGATGTTGGTCTTCCAATCTGAAAACGCTCGTCTCGTCTTAAACGAACCTTGTCCACAGACGCGCGAGTGATTAATTATTGTAGCACCTCGGTGTTACGATCTCTGCACTAGTACCTTAATGGAAATAACTAAGTATTGTTTGGGCGCATGCCTTCCGTACGGAAATGATCCATCATGGTCCGGATAATTAGCACAACCGTGGTTGCGCGTGTAATCATCACTCGGAATAGCAACGACGACCAGCTATCCCTTTCCCTCTCGTCTTCTCGCGCTTGTTCCTTGTACTCGTTCTTTCTACTTTTTATTTCGTTATATCTATCTGCTTGTATGGAAATCTCACCGGTGCCCTTCTTTTTATTCAATTTTATTTCATTTCGTCGGATGGCTGCTTGCGTTTCTTGCTGAAAATTTTGACAAAGACCTACCGAGGCAACTACGTATCCTACTTTAAATGTTGCGATTAACCGATACTTTTTCGAACTTGAATGTATCGTAATCATACGTTGTAAATGATAGTCGGGCAACTTACGAAATTTAGTTTTAAGACGTTTTCCGTAGGAAGGCGAGAGCACGACGCGAGGTCGAGTCGCAACACGAAAAGTAGGTAATTTAGGACGGAAATCCGCTGGGTTGAAATCAACGGGCATCTTTATCGATGGCGGAGGTCGGTCGTGGAACGGTTGGAAACTTTGGAAAAATCAATCCCAGCCAAGGTTCACGTAACGTCGATGTCGGTGCAATTCATTTGCATGGGAATTGCACGCGACGGAGACGGCTGCAGCCTGGTATCGATTTTAAGTGGACCGGCTGTCCCGTCAGCTTGCTGTCTCGTCTTCCCTTGGACAGAAGCAACTCGAAGTCGCGCAAGCGCTCCTATGAAAACTTCTCTCTTATAGCGAATCTGCGGAACGTCCGAAGTCCGAAGCGAAAGATACCTAAGAAGAACGAACAAACGCGGTTTGCTTGCAAAACCCGCAACGAAACGATTGATTAACGTTGAAATACACCGATATATCGTGAAAGTCAAATTGTGGCCCGTGAATCTGTCAAGACGAATTAACTCTTTATTCGGATAATAATTTCTTTATCTAGAGATTCCCTATATTTCTGCGTTACAAATAATTTTACTTTCGTACATATTTACCTTTTCAAGGATTGGCAATCTAATTGAGGTTGATTTATCCGCAACATTTTTGATTTTATTGTTTAGTATATTTAGAAGTTTCGAGATTACTGAAATTATTATTTAGAAATATTGAAATTGAAATTCAGCGGGCTGCTAGTCTCAGACACGTTTTAAACAATTTTAAACAGGCAACAGCGGTCAATAGAGTTTTGAACGTAAAGGCATCACGAGAATTGATCGTATTAGCTTCTCAGAGACTTAAATAATGAAATTACCATATCTTGGAGATTGGGAATCCGAGTGACAAGTTTACGCATCCTTCTCGGTTAACAGATTAAGCGAGAACCCTATTATCTTGCGACTCTGCATAGCAGGCGATGTGCTGCGTCACGTCTTGTCTTTCGCGATCGTATAGATAGCATTAAAAAGCAAGCACGCGTTTCGCGATGCACGAGTTGCAAACTGTATACGAGTTTGAAAGTACTTACCTTTGAGGCAAAAGTCAGCAGCGTTAGGTAGGGGATCGGCGGTAACACGGGGTTGGCAAGATAGGTTAGACGCGAGTCGGATATCCCCCGTGGCCAGTACGTAAGGACAATAAGCCAAAAAGTTGGTAAGGCAAGCATGGCGGAGCCGTTAGCCGTTATGAAGCTCAAGGGTGAAGTCAAGATTGTAATTAGCTGGCGCTAAGTTTCGAGGTTTCCCTTGTATTTGCATGCGATCTCAGTCCGGCTGACTGCCTACGACTACCTGCGACTACCTATCTGTCTACTTGCCTTCGATCGTTTCTCAGCTACCCCTTTGGTCCACCTGTACGCTCACCTCTGCCACGGATGCCACGTGATTTTCTTCGAGCAACGTGTTCAAGTTCTCGACCAGTAAAATTAAAGTCGTTGATTTTTGTACTTTTATCAGAAGGTAATCGACTGATATTAACTGACATTTTTAAAATAGTCGGAGAAATTGAGGTGGAATCCTTCGGATTGTTAAAAAAGGAAATGTCTAAAATCACGCACATCCTCAGAAGGGGATAAAGCGAGGGAAAAATCGGAGGCCACGGGACAGGGATTACCTTGCTATGAGATCTTTACGTGGGCCTCGCTCGTGCGATAGGGTGCAGAAATCATGTGCGATCATTGGAAGCCACGTGACAAAACTAGTGGCTCGCAACAAGCAGTGAACGCGTTCCGCTTCGGCCATTCAGCAACCACGCGTTCGAAAATTCTGAAACGCTAATTCCAATCGTACTGGAATAACGCGGAAGATTTCGTTGCATGAGAAAACACGCAGGTATACGCGCGCACGCGACACGATTTCGCGATAGAAGGTACGAACAAGGAGAAGCTCCTCGAAACACGTACGGCAATTACAACGACCATTCTGGAAAATAGAGGGTTTCCATCCCACGATTGTTATCTACACGTGTTGTTTATCGATTGTTTCGTTGTCTGCAGGGAACCGGCAACGTACGCGTTGTCGGGGCCGAAAGCACGGCTGCTGGTAATTGCCGGCTGCTACGAGAAATCTAACGTAAATAGCGATACGTTTTGCCGTTGATCCCGAAGAAGTACATCTCGAACGAGAAACCTAGAGTGCCGGAGACGATCGGAGAAGGGACGTTCCAGCAGAATCTCGCTATGTATGGTTGAAACTTTTCGAGAGTGGAAACGAGACTGATATCGGTCTCGTCGAAATTTTCACATCCAATTTTCCTTGCATGATCTCGCGATGAACGACTGGAATCGCGAGTATCCTTCGAGGATGCAGGAGTATCGACGTATCCGCGAATTCCTCGGAGAAATCTTGGAACCGGTTGCGTATCGGTCATATCGCACTCTCGATAAATTTGTTTCGCATCCTGCCATAACACGTGCAGTAACAGGCGGATCTATGCTGTGCCATTCATCGTAGACAACGGGTAAAAAATTGGCAAAGTACGGGGTGTCTGAGAAATACGTTCGCAAGTATGAAACAGCTTCGGAAACTTATTAAGCAATTCTGAGAAATCATTGGGAAATTGTCAAGACGTTTAACAATTATTATCTCGTTTGAAACGTCGGATCGTAAACTTTATCAATCTGGTTTAACAAAATTTGATCTTTTTCTCTCTCGTCTCGGCAGTTTTGACTTTTGTCTAGCCTGCTACTCATCCTTACAACGCATCTTCTGCGATATTTGAGTAAAGCGAACGATTATCCATAATGTATGCGTGTAATATTTTTGATTTGAGGGTAACCTACCACCTACGCTGGTAAAATTATTCAGTTTCCTTTTGGAACGAAGAACTAATCCTTAAAGGAGAGTGGAACGCGCCAGTAAAGTTTGCCACCTACGTATTTCTGAAACACCCCGTGAACGTAGCCCATGCAAGTTGATGTACCACGAGGGTAGATGACGAAAGAGACAGGAACCCCTTGGACGTCGATTTCGCGATAAACGTACGGAAGCGTGGTGGATAGAAGAACAACGCGAGGAAAAAAAAACGACGAAGAACGGAAACAGAGGATGAGGTGTGAAAAGAAATTTGATAGAGGGGTCGACCGATTGGTAATTGGCCGGAAAGATAACGAAAACGGTGGTATTCGCGTTAACGATGGAAAACGGGGGAGAGAGAGAGAGAGAGAGAGAGAGAGAGAGAGAGAGAAAGAGAGAAAGAGAGAAAGAGAGAAAGAGAGAGGATTATCGCGGGGTTGGCGTTTCGATGGAAAGTGGCGGCAGACGAGGATAGAGAGGGATCGCGTGTTGCCGAGAACGCGAGGATGCGGTGTACGATGAACGGGGCGAGCTCGTATTGGTATCGTTGGTACGCGCGCAGTACGGTACACTCCGTTAACGCGCTGCCATTTTCGATAAGAGACGTTGCAAGGACGACGATGATCGCGCGCGACGCGTAGGCAAGCTGCTCGTAAAGTGTTTAGCCAAAGGGAAGGCAGGTGGAGAGGAGGACTCGTCGGAATGGAGTAGATGAGTTAAACTACACGAGGTCTGACGGTAGTAATTGAGTGCCGCTCTGTCTAGTTAGCACCTCGTGCCACCGGCTGACTGCCGTCACTTTATCGGCTAAACGACAGCGATGCGTGACAAATCCATCTTGCCTTAACCGCGGCGACGCCTAGACGGGCTACGTTGATTATCGGCGTACCTCGTTCCGCTCGTTTCGGCCTTCCGTTCGTCATAGAAGAGACACGAACGATCGAACGTCGACAGAGCCTTCACCGGAATCTTCGTTCACGACCGTGGCATCGATCTTTTTCCGTTGCATGCGCGCCACCGGACGCCCGTTAATTACTCTCCGCCGTAAATCAGCCGAATCGTGTTCCCTCGGGTAAAAAACGCGCGTGAAGAAGCTGTCGCGGAAAGAGCAGCGGGGAAGGAAGCGAGCAGAGGTGGCAAGCGCAACGATGCGTCGCGAGAAAAGAGAACGTCGACGTCTAGCTCGCGTTTATCTGTCCGGCGGCTTGTCGGAGCAATCCTTGCTTCTTGCGATTAAGCACCATCGAAGATTTACGTGCCACGCTAGAAGAAGATTCGAACTTGCTTCACGGTGTATCTTCTTTCTCGTTCTTCCTCGGTTCGTTCGCGCGCCGAATCGGACTTTGATCCGAGAGTAGGTTGAAAATGAGCTGGAAGGATCGCGCCTGTAAGTTAACACCGGATGCGACCGAGGCGGCCAAACGGACGGTAGTCGGCCAAGATTCGGCAAGTTTGGCTTTCGAGCGAATAATTAAATTACGCGAGCGAGAGATCTCGCGATGGGAGGAGGCAGGAACGAGGCAGTTGCGGAAGAAAGAAACACAGGAGGGAAACGAAGCGATGGAAGGGGGAAAATAGGGACGAGGAGAAGCAGAAGAAAGAGGCAGATAGAAAAAGGACGAGAGATAGGAGGGGAGCGTGAACGAGAACGAAAGAAGGACGCTGGGGTGGAAGATGGAAGGAAACTGAAAGGTGGATGGGAAGAGAAGGCTCAAAGTTGAAATTTCACGCGCCATTGTTCGATTCCGGCAAAGGAATAGGAGTTAGAAGCATTTAGGGAGCGGCAAGCAAGCGCAGGGAGGTGAATTACGGTCGAAGATACGCCGAGACACGGCGAAGAAGCGGAGGGATGCCGTGGAAGAACGGCCGAGGGTGAAGGAGGCCAGGGACAAACCGAGGGGCTGCTACCGGCACTGAGACTTTAATTCCGAGCTACATCGGCCGGCTAACGGAGCAACGATTCTTCGCCGTAAACGGCTCTTCGATTTCGACTCTGCGTGGCGAAGCGAGATTAATCGTCGGTCGCCTGCTTCGTCGTTGTCTCTTCGCGTTACTTACGTGGTTCGTCCTCCTTCTCTTCTCGAAGTTCGACGCGGCTGTTCCGCACGCGTCGTGTACGTTGCGCGTACTCGAATCGAGGAAGATCGCGGGGACAATCGCGAGGAAGATCGCGGGGACAATCGCGAGGAAGATCGCGAGGACAATATCGCGATCGAGTAGAACTATAAGGAAGCTGTACGACACTGTAAGGCGAAGTAACCGAAGAAACCGAGGCGAAATGGGTCGAGACGAAAGGATTTAAATGTCGCCCTCGACGTTGACGAAGAAAACGGCGGAGGGGTGCACAGGGGAGAGAGATGGCGAGACAGAGACAGAGATTAGGAGAAAGGAAGAGAGTAAAAGTCCGGTGAAATGAGCACGCGAGGAAGAAGAAGAAAGAGAACGACAAGAAGAGTCGGCGTCGAGGGAGGAGAGGAGGAGCCCGCATTCTCGGAGATTATCGTGCTCGCCATCAGCGTATCACAGCGTCACAGGACAAGATTTATATGTAGAGTTTATTGTCGCTGAGTCCGCCCTACTGCGTTTTATGGATGTTTTTCGAAGGAGCGCTGCCGTCCGTGTGATCTATCGCAGCGCCCTCACCCTTCCACCTCGCTCCTACTCTCCTCTCTCCTTTTCTCTCTTTGGCTCTCTCTCTCTCTTTCTCTCTCTTTCTCTTACATACCCACCCTCCCCTCTTTACACCCCCCGTTCGCTCTTTCTTGCCTTTTCTGTCTCTACCGCTCTAACTCTTCTTCCAGATCTCTCAGCGCTCTGTACTTTGCTCCGATTCGGCAGACGGGGGTGGCGGACCGAAGGGAGTCGGAGGGATCCCTAATGAACGCCACGACGAAGTCTCTCTTTTCTTCTGTATACCGTTCTCGCTTTTCCCTACCAATCTTTCTTCTCCGACTCGTTCCCGTAGCCAACGGCGTGTCGCTCGTTCCACGCATTAACGCGAGATTTATACCGTGGACTCCTTGGACGATATCGCATTTACATTTTTGTCGCATCGCTATAAACCACCTACGTACCCACCGACCTACCGGCGTACATTCCACCAACCCCTATCGCCCTTTATCGCGACTCGCGTTTTAATCGTCGAACGATTCATTCCTCGTTGTATAATTTCCCTTTCCGTGACGGAAATCGTCGAGCGCGCGACTCCTTTCGCTTCGAAACTCTTTTATTTTTTCGTCGAGAAGCTCGATAGCAACGGAGCCGAAAAAAGTCGATCGAACGTATCGCGTCGTGTCGACGCGTCGCAATTGCTATTGTTTTCGATTCCACGCGCATAAACGTGGTATAAACGGAGAGAAGGGAGACTAGAGGGAGAAAGTGGGAGAGATACATGGCGGCAGTATGTTACACGTGTTACCGGCCGGCACGTACGGGTTACGTCCGGCAGTCAATCGCTCTAATACTCGCACTTGGCGCGCCACGTTGCGTACTGGTGACTGTGCGCGTTGCCGTTGGCTCGCCCGCTTCCTCACCCTGTCTCTTGTTCCTTTGTCGTCACCGATTTTTCTTCTTTCAACCGCTGATTATTTACGAAAATACGTGCTTCCAGACTTCAAACTCTTACACCGTGGTCGCGGTACACGCGTGTTCTCACGAACCTCGGACAAATATAACAAAGCATACAAATACAGAATTTTTCGGGTCATTCACGCCTCGACATCGTACAATCCAATGAGACTGATAGGAGCGAACATTTCACATACGATCGAAGATTTCTTGGACGTACGAGACATTATCTGCCTGAGAAAAGGAACGAATTTATTAATTTTGGACGTATCTGATAATTTTCTTTAGCATCCAACTAAGAGCGTTACATCTGTTCGAACATTCTCTTATTTGACAGAAATTCATCGTAAAAATGCTACGAATTTTTCGAACATCTTCGCATACAGATTCTTATGAGACGTTTCACGCATCGTCCGATTATCAACGGCTCTGCTTGTAATCTGGTACGATAGGTTTCGGTTTGGGTTTAGTACATAGTCGCCTACTCATTTTTACATCGACGGACGACTACTGCTCAAGACGTAACCCGAGATACAGGTTGACCGACAGAGTCTGCTACGCCGTAGTATCGCAATCGCTTTACCGAGGCGTACATCACGGACGTCCAGGGCGCTCTGCCCTGAGTTATGCTCGACAATTATACGTATCTACCTGCGCGGTGGGCGTTATTATCATATTATACCGCGTTACCCCTCGTCCACGAACGTCTGCGAGACACGCATGCACATGAATCCAACTCCAGCTGACATTGCAGAGCATCGAGGTCGAAGGTTCGCGGTCCGCAACGCGACGATAAACGGTCCTGACGCTCCTCCTTTGTCCCTCCTCTTCTTGTCCTCCGCAAGGAGGCACTACTCGAGGAAATCCGAATTGCGGCGTTATCAGGCTTTACTTCTGACCTACGGCGTCTAATTATTTCTAGTATAACGAAAATTAGTCCCTGCGCGATGAAAGTTGCCTCGAGGCATCTCTCTAGATAAAGTCTCTGGCGCTGGCTGAATTAGGTATCGTGTCACCTAGTCGCGATCAGCGACTTTGAAGCGACGAAATATCGTTTCGACGATTGTTCACTGTAGCGATAGAAGAGAAGCGAGTATCGTACGAAGGAAGAAAACGGTTAAAAGATCGACCGATTACCAGAAATGTAGGTGTCCATGCAGAGGTGTTCATTTTCCTTGTGAATTCATTGCAATTTGTTCGTACAATTAACACGCGTGTACAGGAATTACGAGCTTGAGTCGACCTATCGATGAAATAGCCGCGGTAACTCACATTGCACTGCGTGAAAGTTGCCGATTGCGATATGGTATCGCGATACGGAATCTCGCGTGAGACCTCGTCTGGAAGTAAGCCTCGTTGTACAGTGCGTAGCGTAAAAGACAGGTGAAAGACCATTGACGAAAGGAGAAGGCTGCGAAGCTGTTATCGGTGTGACGCATCGATCGAAGGGTCTCGAAGAAACTGAGTGAAACGGAAGTTGGAAGGCAGAGGTAGCTTGCGACTCGACGGGCATCGATCGGCGTATGTCCCCCTCGGCGGGTGACCGGGCCTCGAGCCAAAGCTCGTGCGCTCTGTGGGACGGCTGTGAAAAATCCCTGAATTATGATAATGGTGCCGACATAATGCGATCCAATGAGGCAATCAAGGGGTGGCAGTGGCGTCGGCGGCGGTGGCGGCGGTGGTGTTGCAACGGACGTTGGTTGACGATATCGATGGTCGATGCCGACGTCTATGTCTACGTCTATGTCTATGTTTATGTCTATGTCTATGTCTATGTCCATGTCTATGTCTATGTCTATGTCTATGTCTATGTCGATGTCGATGTCGATGCGATGTCGATGTAGATTGGTGTTGGTGTTGGTGTTGGTGTTGGTATCGGTGTCGGTAGCAGTGTCGATGCCGATGCTAGTGTCGATGCCGATACCGACGTTGCGGGGTGACGCGAGTTACGCATCCCGGAATCGTATTAACGTTGCTGGTCACCGAGCCGAGCCGATCCGAACGAGCTCGGCGATCTATGTGTCGGGAACGATACAATACGTGTAGCAGGTATAATTGCCGTCGGTGGGTAGCAGTTGCTCTAGGAGGAGCCGTTCCCATCAATCAGCACCGCTAAACAGTCAAGCGCGAATCACACGCGATCCTACTGTTCGATACTCTAATTGCTCGAACGCGATTTTATATACGTTTTCCGGCCATCTCTGCGCGCCCGCTCATCGACTGAACGTTCTCGTTCTGTACGCAGTTGAAAAAATCCAATATCAGTTTCGACGTATATACGTACACGCGTGACTGCATCTTTTTTCGAAAAACGAGGGACAACACGCTGGTAAACCAATGTGATAATATGGAGAAAAGAGGAGTCGCGAAAGAAGCCCGCGACTTATTCGAACGTACCACTCGATAGAGATATGCGCATGCACGCACACGGGCGCGTAGAACGCGCGCGACGCGTACAACACCTACGGTGACGCTCGTTGATGGAACGGGACGCCATGCGGTAGTTATGGGACCACGAGGATGTTAATGACCATAAACAAGCAATCACGGTAATCCGCCATGAGTCACTCGGACTGTCCGGCTGACTACGTTGAGATACGACGTGCCATATGCCCGGCGAAACGGGCTGCAGTTGAATATGCACTACAGCCGTCGGATGTACCATGCCAAATCTCTGATATTTCCGTATAAACCGACCAACGTGGAAATAACGAACTTTTCCGCGCGTTCGCTCGTCTTCCCTTCGTCCCCTTGCGATTCGATCGGACGACCGAAACGAAGAAAACTGTCTTTCCTAAGAAAATATAGAAAAGCGTAGCTGTCTGCTTTCTCGTTCATTCGCGTTTCCTTTGCTTCTGATTTTCGTTTGTTTCGTCGTTCGTCGATCGTAGATCACCGTCCGGTCTCCTTGCGTTCAAGAGGAGAAAGGCAAAAATGGCAACAACCAAAGTCAAGACTGTCGAGTTAGTCACGAGTGATCGAACGTATGTGCAGCTATACGGACGAAGAGGGGATAAGCGAGCGAGCAAGTAAGCAAGCAGACAGGCAGGCAGGCAGGCAGGCAGGCAGGCAGGCAAGCAAGCTAGCGAGGAAGACCGCGAAAAGTTGGCGATGACGGCGGATGTTATTGGCAGCGAGGCCATTCGTCGCGATGATGGATGCTTGACAGGCGCTCGCTCGCTCGCCAGGCAGTTATAATAAGTAATGGGCTCACTTCCGCTGCCGTCGCTGCCTGAATGCCCGACTGCCTTGCCCGGTTATGCCTCCGATGCCCTGTGAAACCTTCGTGCCTTCGTGCCTTCGTGCTATCGCGTCGTCTCATTCTCTTCCACCTCTTGCTCTTTCTTCGCGATCGTTCGCCGTCCTCTTCTGCGAACGGCCACGCTCCTTTTTCCTCTTTCTTCGTTTCGTGCCGCCCTTCCGTCCGTCCGTCCAGCGTGTTCTCTCTTTCGCCTTTTCATTCCCTGGGGCTGTGAGTGAGGAGTCCCGGCCACTCGTCTTCCTACTCTTTCCATCCGACCTCCGCCTCCTCCTCGTAATAACTACAAATCTGTCACGCATTAATTCTCCGTCCGGCATAAATTCGAGCACGGTACAAGCGGAGAAGGAAAAAGTTATCGCGCGGGGGAGGAGGGCTGGGACGGGAAACCCGACTCACCCCGTTTCGTCTTCACCCCGTGCTCTTACTTTCTCTCGCGCGTCAGGAATTCGAGTCGCTACCCTTTCGCCATCGAGCAAGATGAAAGGGACAGAGGAATCGAGAGCAGATAGGAAACCGAGAAATTGTATGAAACTTGAAAGAAACGCGACTTCACGGTCGCAACTAAAGAAAATACGGTCAAAATCTTGAAATCTCTTTAATTTCGTGATGAATTTTAGCCTTCTATCAATTATTTTTAATCGAATCGTGCTTTTCATCGTACCAAAGTTTCTGTAGTATCCGCTACTTGTAGAATATTCGTTGGTGTAATATTCTTATTATTATTAAATATTATTATTATTATTATTTATTGACGAGCACTAGCCTTATAATCGAACAGAGAAAAGTACATATAGGGGTTACAGAGCCACGAAGATTAAGCGACGAACGAAACGGAGCAAAATGGGAGTACGTCGCTAAACACAGATGTGAAACAAATACGTTGCGTTATAAATAATTAGACGATATACGTATATCGCGAAGACCGAGCGTTTAAAGTCGTGAAAGGATACAGAAGAGAGTTGAACTCGATCAGATAATGCGTTAGCATGTGTACATAGCCTGGTAATATCGGGTCGCTGTTTCTGATATCGGTCGCAAGGAAATTAACCCGGAAAACAATGGCATTACGCAAAGGCAGCTAGACGCGCGTTAAAATTTACAAGTTGGACAAGCCGAGGGCAATCAACGAAATTACGTAAAACCTTAAACAAGAAAAGAACGTCGGCAATTTTCCTCCTGTTTTCAAACGTGACTACGTTCGATCTACGAAGTACGCAATCGTAATTACGGTCGCGGCTATGCACAAGACCACCGAGGAAGCGAGAGTCGAAACGCAAAAATTTTCGACGGTGATATTTTTAAAGATCGAAAGTCCCCTCCTCGGTTCAAACTGGAACGAGGTTAGGAAGCAGAAAATTCCAGTAGGGGCTAAGGTACACGTTTAAATTTGAATTGTGTCCCGACTACTTCTCCGCTTCCAGATTTTTCACCATCTTTCTCCGAAAGAAGAAACGCACGGACGCGTCGGAAGAAATCCACGAACGTGAGATGGAATCATCCGCCTAATGGGCGCGTTACAAATAGCGGTACGGTTAGGTTAAGCAACGAAACCGCTGGCGCCGACGAAAAGGGTAACGAGAGAAAGAGAGAGAGAGAGAGGGAGGAGGAGGAGGAGGAGGAGGAGGAGGAGGAGGAGAGGGCAGAAGGAATAGGGAAGACGATGGTGTTTGCAAACAGTGGAGGCGAAGCGATAGAAGCGAATGAGACGAAGAGGGTTACATCAACGGCCGTGACAAATAACTCTCCTTCAACAGGGGTCTGCGTCATTTAATTTTCCTTAGCCCCAGCGTCGAAATCGATGATCTCCTCTCTCGACTATCTCACCGAAGACGAATGAGATGACTTAGACGGCGTTTCACCACCTTGCCGGAAGGATGCAGGGTACCCTGGCAAATCGATCGATCGGATACCAATTATTCGTGGAAAATTAACCTTCCGCGCTGGATGCGATCCATCGTTGGCGAGTTAACGTTCGCGGCTATAGAAAGGAGCAGCGCGCGATACGAAATGACGCGTGTCATCGTAGCGGACGTCGTCCTCGTTTCGTGGATCGAGGGATCGTCGAGAGCAAAGTCGAAAATAACGATGGACGTGAAAGTTGGAAAAGCGCTAAACCGGGAAAGAAAAGTCCAATTTGGGGACGATTGTGAATGAATACGCAGGACTATCGGTACCGTTCGGACGATTCTCTCGACATTTACAGCCTTCAATTCGCCCTTCCGAGAAGGCGGCGATGGTGGGCGAGCCAGGAATGTTAATTAAAGCCGTTCGCTCCACGATCTCGCGCTTCGACTAATTAGTCGCGCACAATGCCATCGTGAACGGCGATAGAAGAGAGGCCGTGTAAACGAGCAGGAGCGAGACACGGCCGAGGGAAGGTCGTAGCCGGTCACGGAAAGGCGCGGTAAGTGGCGGAGGGCGGCGTCGAAAGGTGGGAGGATGAGAGCGGAGAAACGGGCAACGTGCAACGGGCAACGGGCAACGGGGTAACGGGCAACAGGGAAGAGAGAAAGAAAGGGGATGACGTTGGTGGTGGCGTGGCCGTGGCGATGGTACGGAGGCGCGGATGAAGGGGGATGCAAGGCTGAAGGTAACGAGGCAGGGTGGAGGGAACTGTGTCGGTGGCAGCCGGAGATCACTTCACTCGGAAGCGATGTCCAGGATCTCTCGTTCAAAGAAGCCCGGCGAATGTCAAACCAGTCCCGCTCTCGCATTCACCGTCGTTCCGTTCCGAAAGAAGAATGCCAATTTGCCGAAAGCCCTCTTCGCGGTGGCGAACGTCGTGCGTCGGAATGGAAATTCTGAAGCGAGCGGCTGGAATTCCGGCGAGGGACGGTACTCCGCAAACGATCGATGCTTCCGACATGTTCGACGAAGCTTTCCGACTCGTTCGTTAAGAAGGACCGGTCCCAATCAGTCCTTCCTTTTTCTCCTACCCCCCTGCCTCTACTATTCTAGCTCACGTCAAGGGAAATTTCATCGTCATCGCGGTATCGACGCGTTCCGCTCTAGATATCCGCTTCGAATCCCTCTTTCTCTTTCCCACTTTCTCTCTGTCGCAGTTTACAACGTCCCAGAGGTTTGGTCCGCGGATTACGAGCCCGCACCACCGACGAGCAGAGACCGCAAAGGACGTCCGACGCCGGAGTTAAGACGATCGTAACCGACAGCGAGGATCCCCTCTTTCCCCACCGACAGACTTTCCCTCGAAATCCGGCGGAAACGATGCTCGTAGGAAAATTCGTATATCGGGGCGACACGAGGCCAGGCGACGCGACGGAACGCGACGGGACTCGCGGATACTACGCGGGCGAGGGGATAATACGGTTAAAGAGGAAGAAGGAAAGAGGAAGAAGCATTCGTAGCGGGGGACCTCATCCAAAGTTACGAATCGCAATTCTTCCATGGCCGTGGTTCCGATTCTGTAAAGTTATGTTATGGCGCAAAGTAAGCGGGATTTATCAAGAAAGTTGGTATAACTTCGCTACGACTATTGATGCAATGAAACGATTGGCTCCGCCTCATTTACCACCCTCAACCCAACCGCTCTCCTTTTCCCCGCGAATTCTCTTCGGCTCGGGCAAAGGTAATCCTTGTTGTCGTTACCCCTTTACCTTGGTGATTCGAACCACTTCGTACTTTCGTCGATTCGTATTCTATTCGACGAAGAGCCAAGCATGTCTAAACGTTCTAATGCCGAACGATCGCCGGTCAGGCTCGTCTTAATTGTTCTTACTTATTTCATATACGGAGGAAAGATATTTCTTCCACTCGTAGCGCACAAGAGGCCTATGTGCATTTCACATTTTTCTGAAATTATAGAAATATAGTTACGATAGTTGTATCTCAGTGAACAGTACTAATAAAATTTCAAAATGTCTCAAGTAATACAGACGATATATTCGTAAATAGTAATTGCTTTAGATATTTTCACGAGTCGCTGTATTACTTTTCTGCTAATTCGAAGAAATTCTCTGCAGTTATGAAACCTGGAAGAAAGAGAGACAGAGAGAGAGAGAGAGAGAGAGAGAGAGAGAGAGGCGAGACGCGAACACAGCTTGGTGCGCTTATCAAAGGCAAAGCGGATACGGAGGAGAAATCGGGCAGAGGAGGGCAGGAGAGAAATCGTAGGTTTATCTGAAAATATTATGACCGTGTCGTCCCTGTTCTCGGTGCAAGGTGGCCGCCGGTTTTGATACGTCCCTAGCGTAGCGTAGACTCGTGTACGGTCGTATAGCCAAAGATATATGAACAGGATTGCAATCATGTCCGTGTTACCCGGGAGTGTCCTGTTGGGATAATATAAATATTGTACACTCGTCGTCGTCGACGTCGTAGTTCTCGGTGGTAGAGGCTAACCCGAGAGATAGATCGAGGGTCGAACGAGAACGTCGAACAGGTAGACAAAATGGTTATAAAGAGCTGAAGACGAAGAAGAAGAAGAAGAAGAAGAAGAGGTAAACAAAAAAAGGAAAAAAACAGGATCTTGGACGCACAGGAACGTACTAAGATATAGAAACAAAATGGATTCACCTGTGGGACGAGTGGCGATCCTACGTCTCTTGGAATATTAGTCGATATCCTTGGTCATTGGGCGCCATATTTACAAGGACAGCGTTCCTGAAGAGTTGGTCTTAAGAAAGGGAAAACTTTCGTCTGGCTCGAAGCTCGGTCGATCGGTGTCGCGACGAAACGAATCGAACGTGAAACCGAGATCGCCAACTAATCCTCGAGAGCAACAGCGAGGGTCGGAGAAGCAGAGGATGAAAAGTCGCGAGAAGAAGAGCGGATAGATGGGGAGAGAGGAAAGTATAGCGGTTGGTATCTGGTGTAGATGGTACGCGGCAGGGAACGGGAAAACCGTACTGGTCAGATAAGATTGCGAAACCAGTGTTCCGGTCCCTAGTGTCCTTTAGCTCCTGGCTTCGGTAAGGAAGATAGCGTTAGCCGACTCCGGAAACGGATTCGGACCCGGTAAACGGAGTTACGTAGCGGCCGTGCTCGTTTCTTCTGATTTTTAGTCAACGATCGCGATAGGTTCGTCTTAGATTCCAGCGTATACGCTGTACGTCCGCTCGTACTTGCAGCGAAATGGGTCGCGTGCGTTGCGTAACTGTGTGTCCGCTGTGTGCGCACGCGTGTGTATGTTTGTGTGTGTGTATGGGTCAAAAGAAATAAAAGAATCGACGCAGAAGGGGTAAGACGGAGCGAGCGCGAGTAAGCCAGCTAAGCAAGCTCCGTGATGTACTGGCAGGAAAAACTTTCCTAATACCGTCGTCCGTACGGGATTACGCCGGAGATTGAAACGTATATATGTATTTACGAACGTAACCATGCCTCCCGAGAGTACGACAAGCTCACTCGAATCCGTTTCCCTTCCCCCTTTTTCCTCCTCTTCCTTTTTCCTTTCGCTCGTGTGTCTCACGCACTCGGCCGCTTACGCTGTACCCCTCTTCTTCTGCCTCCTTGTCTCGTTTCGGAGTGTCCTTTCGTTTTTAACCCTTTCGTTATTTCCTCCCCTCTTTCGCCTCTATATCTCCTTCCTCCTTCTATTTACAGAATGTTCGGGAAAGTTTCTGCGAAACTTCGCCAGCACGTAGCGTTCGTCAAAACAGACAAAAATATCTTAATAAACGTGCGTCCAAATATGATTAACTTTGAAGTTGTAAGACGTTTTCAACTGTGAGCCTGTTTTAGGGATAAGAGGCTTTATTTCCCGTCTGTCTACGATTCATCGAGCAAAATGAAGCAAACATCGTACGGATTAACGAACGTAATTTACCAAAGCCGTTCAAACGTACTCGTCATATTTTTCCAAAAATTATTGGAAAATCGACGTTTCGCTCTCGGACGAGGTACTCGAAACGGCGTTCCGCGATACTCGGAATTCCTGAGAGATGTCTTACCGCGACTCGAAGCACTTCCTCCCTCGAAAGCAGCCCTCGGTCGAATCGTCGGTTTCGCGGCACCCTCCGAGTCGCTTACTTTACCCTTCTGCCTTCTCCTACCTACGTTCGTCGCTCGGGCCGCGTTACAAGGGGCCAGTATTTATGCACATTGTTGACTGGCACGTGGATTTATGTACGTCCGTTGTATTATGCGTTCTGTCGTCCACCGTGTAAAACCGGTATGCCTGGTACCGTCGTCTCGACTACGCACGCAACACGTATTTCGGATTAACGTCTCCGCGTTTACCCAGAGACAGCGAAAATTCGGTTGATTTTCGGAAGAAGCTCGGGTTAGTCACGGTACACGTGCTGGTCTCGCGATTCGCGGATTCACCGTGCAAACGTTTAACGTTTAGCGTATGGTCCGGAGGGTTGGACATCCCGGTTAGATACGCGGCCGAAACGTCGACGAGACGGCGCGGTTGTTTGCGAGTCCTCCTTAGAACATAGCACGGTACAAAGCTAACTGCCGACCGGTATTCTCCGGCTGACGTGACCCCCGGCAGCGCGAGCATTGTGCCGGTGTTTTCGACCACCGGCTCCGCCGCAAACATCGTCTTACCTCGTCCCACTCGACTCGTCCCACCGCGTGGAATCGACCTCGACCGCGTGGACGGGACAGCGAGGAAACCTTCTTGCTCGTTGCCTGGTTCCTTCGAGCCGAGGCAACCTAACCCCTTCGGGCTACCCTCCCAGCTAACCTCCCCGGCAACGTCCAACGTTTCTGTCACTTGAGAGCGTCCGTCTTGGGTTTTCCCAGCTCCGTCATCACCGGCCGCGCTCCTCGTGCAACACAAAGAGAAAAATCTCGCTACGGTTGCGTTGTTTCGCGTCGCCAAGATTTAATTTTAATTGTATGGAATTGCATATATATTAGATCGTTCCAAAAGTTTCTTTCGTTTCACAAGGAAATCATAGACGCGCAACGTCTTTTGTTTTATATCATTTTATTGAATTACGCACGATCGATCTCGTTCTATCAAGATAAAGACCACGACAGACTAGATTTCGTGCTTGTATAAAGATGCTTTGTTGTAAAAGACACGTTCGTAGAAAAAAGACGCTTTTAGGACAACCTGATACTTCGTCCATTTCGATAGTCTTGAAATACACTGGCTCGCGAAAGTACTTCTCGTGTTTAAAGTCCGTTAGTAAGAATAAACCGTATGACCGTACGGTTATGTACCGTAGGAATACAAAACCGAAGATCGATAACGATTATGCGAATTGAAGTTACCGCGGACAGACCCTCGAAGGATTTGCGTAATTGCCACCCTTCGAAGGTGATAAAGGCGCAGTTGGCGAGGGGAGAAATTTTGCTAAAGCAATTTGCTCTTTATATATACCTAACCGAGAAGAAGGTTATCATAAAAACCTATTCGTTAAAACTGAAAACCCGGAGTACTTGGATTTTCTAAACTCCGCCATACCTTGCTACCCTTATATGGTATTCGTGCTGTAAGAAAGAGGAATATCTTTGATCTTTGGACAAAATTATCCTTTCAGAAGTCAATGAGCAGTGGCACGATCGGAGGATCTGGACGCGAAGAAGAGCGGAAAGATCGTGGATGGTGGTGGAAAGGCTGAAGCCGATGCAGTGACGGTAGTAGCAACGATGGCGGTATATCGGTTGGCGGGACGGTGTTACCATCGGAGGGATTTTAGTGTCTCGGGGAGTAATAACGTCTCGGGGTGTAGATTATACGGTGTCCGGCCAGGAACGGGCGAGTGCCCAGTTGGGTCCTCCGATGATGCAAGGTCCCCCGGTGCCACCCCCGTCCGGACATATATTAGCATTCTAACCAACCATTATTATATGCCTGGTGAGCCGCGTTGGGCCGAGAGTACCACCAACGCCCATGTTGCGTACTTGGACCAAGTTTACCAACAATTCACCGGGGCTCGCGCTCTATAATGGCCCCACGGCTGCTTAATTTATCGCGGTCGTAATTAATAGCTTTGTAATTTTCATACAGGCGTACACGGGCCGCGTCGCGGAATTTATGGATACGTTTTCGCTCGCGATTATCGATTCCGTGCGGTGCTCGACGATAGTCGCGCCGCGCGCTAATCTCCGATGTATTCTTCCGTAACGCGACGTGATATTTCTGCGCGCCGCTTCTCCGTCCAGTCGGCCGACTTCGCGTTTGCGCTTGCTGTTCCGGTGCCGGTTTCGTTCAACGGCTTCGCGTTCGCGCTCTTCGTGTCTGCCGATTGGCCGAATTTTTTTACCTCGCTCGTTGTTTCGCTGGAGCTGCGTCGAATCGCATGCTCGTCAAACGTTTACGCGTCATCATTTGCCGCACGAGCGGACGATATCAATTATTAAATATCCCTTTCGTCTTGTAAGTAGTTCCTTCTTTACGACGCTTAAATATAAAATAAGTAGACGGGTGCAACGGTAAGGTGCTCGCCACGATACCTGGCTGACTTGTGGCTCCATTAGCGCCCCCGGCTGCTAACGTATAGCATAATAAGAGTTTATGTGTCAGGTTGATGCGCCAGAAGTCTACCAGACAAACTCCGCCCGCGCGGCATAGAAACCGTTATATTTTCATTAGACCGCCGAGCCCGTAACGAAGGGTACCTTCGATGAACTCGAAAGAATAGCCAACCGCTTCTAAGTCTTCCAGCAAGATTAACCAGCTACGTTTCAGCCTCTTCTCTTTTTTCTCGTTGGACGTCGCAGAAGAGAAGGTGCGATACGAACTCTCGCGTGTACTTGTATGTTCGTATAGAAGAAATCGAAGATTCGTTCGTGTGGCAGAACCAGAAAGCTCGACGAGAACCGAAAGGCTGTAAACGCGTAGGGTGTGGGCGTTGTACGAGAGACAGAAGGAAGGAGGAGAAGAGATAGAGAAAGAAGGGAACAAGGACAAGGGATAGTAAGTGTAACGCGGCATACTCGTCCATACGCAGTCGAGCGGGCGAAGCATTATGCAATCTTGGGGTAAACTTGGCACTTAAAGGGGACGGGGAGTTAATGCAAGGTTGTCAGGCGAGGCAAAGTGTGTGGCGAGGCGAGGCGAGGCGAGGCGAGGCAAGGCAAGCAGAAAGACGATGGCAGGATGCGATGGGCGGTGGACTACGGTTCGAACTCCCTTGGTCGGGTGGTGGCGGGTGGGTGGCTAGTTCGGGCTTGTAAACGTCCAGATGGCCGGTACGAGGGCGAGTTCACAGCCCTCCTTCCGCGATCCCTGCATTTCCCTCCTCGTTCGACTGCTTTAGGTTCGGAGGTACGCGAACGCGCCACGATAGCCCCTTCACTATAGACACCATAGTTGCGGCTGGTTGGCCGTCACCTCTGCGTCGACGCTCCCTTGTCTCTTCGACTGATTCAATTTGCCTGCCGCGTGGCTGTTTAATTACTGGCCGGAGAGTGGACCATGGTCGCGAGCAGGAGGGAACATCGGTGGAAAGGAGACGAGTGCGCTCGCGCGCGAAACAGTATTCCGAGCGAACGAGCGAGCGAGCGAGCGAGCTCGGTGTGGAAACGAGAGCGAGCAAGAGGCGTAGAAACGCGAGGCGAACGCCACAGCACCGAAGAAGAGAGACGGCAAGACGGAGAAGCGGAATATCCGCTCGAAACCGACACACCATCGGCATCCCCGTTTATCGTTGTGTTGGTGCCGGCGGTTCCGTTGCCACTAAGACACTAACGGAATAACGGCGCTCGCCGGTGGAGATTGTTGTTGATGCTAAAGTAACGGGCAGCCCTGAGGGGTCGCCGCAACAGAGCACACGGGGAGAAAGAGCCGGATACACGACGAGAAAGCTGACCAGTGGGGGATCGAGAAGAGGCTGGGTCAACCCTGCGACGTGTCTTGCAAACCGAACAACTGTCCTGCACCCTTTCACCCTTTCGGCTCTCGCGCCACTCTTGCACCACTTTTCCCACCTTTCTCCGGCATTCCTATATCTCGCCCTCCTACCTTCTTCTTCCTATCCTTGTGCCCGATACTACTCCCTTTACCAAGTACGTACGTGCACGTACACACACGCACACGACCTCCGATCATCCCTGCCGCCCTCAGTTTGCATTCGTATTCGTATTCGTATTCGTATTCGCATTCGCATTCGCATCCACGCTCTCTTCTTTCGTGTTCCTCCAGTCGACGATGTCCACCGGCTTTACGCTCGGTTTGGAATACGATTTTACTGCTATCCGATAAAGAAACGGTCGTGGATTCGCTGGAACGTCGTGATCGGTTCGCCATAGGAGTAGATCGAACGGACGAGCAAGACTCGTCTTTTACGGTTACGTGTCTCTGCACGTTTTCTCTTTGCTTTTTACACGAGCTGTCGTTTCTTCTTCTTGTTTACTCCTTTCATTTCGACTCGAAAGGATGAAAAGTAGATGTTAGGGAAATGATAAGGTGGAATTCACCTCGCGAATCGGAGGGCGATTAAGGGTGCGCGACCGAGGCAGGTGTATCGGCCAAAACGAAAAATTCTCGTTGCTCTAGGTGGCTCGTTGGTTGTCGCGTGGTACGACGCGGAGAATACGGTTGCGGTTGCATCGTCGACACGTATACGAACACCGGGTTTATAAGGTAGTGCGCGCACGTGTAGCCGCCGGTGATGACGAAGGTGCGGTAGTGTTGGTTGTTTGCAAGGGGGAGCTGCTTCGTTCGCTGCTCGACACTCGACTCTCGACGCTCGGCAATAAAGTGTGCCTCGACGAGCAAGCTCACGTGTTCGCGTTTAGCATTTATCGAAACTCCGTGCGCGGGAGATCGTAACTCGAAAGTGCAGGCCTGCCTGCGTGTCATGCAGATAGGTTTAAAAGCAGAACGTGCCGTATTTACAAATGCGAGTTTCGCTTTCTTCCTCTTCATCCCCTTCATTCGCGTGGCTCTCCTCGTCGCACTCGAACGGTAACAGGAAAGATACGAGCGAGAAGGAATCGAGTCGGCTTTCGCGGCGATACCGTTGTTCGCCAATTCGGCAAGATTGCTTTTTCCACGACGGCTCTTCTCTCGTTTCACACACGTAAAATGCGAACGATCGTTCGCACGAACGAAAGAAACCGCGCGAGACTCGTGGCTCGTATGTACCGCCACGTTCCACGACGAAGGGTGGGTCAGTGTTGGTTTGCAGATCGGATACATCGATCCCGCCGGTGCACGGTAGGTCAGAGTCGAAATTTCGTAGCTCAGCTTCTCGAATGGCCACGATAGTTAAAAATTCGCTAATAAATTTCAGTATGTCGAAGATAAACAAAGAGGGAAGAAAAGTAACTATTCTAGCCTGTTATTTGCAGTAATTTATAACAAAAAAAAAAAAAAAAAAAAAAGACAGTAACTCGCTATAAAAAGATTACAAGTTAGAATTACGTTGTCAGTCTTAATAAAGTTTCGTTCATTCGAGTAACAAGTTTGGTAATGGAACGTGGAATCCACGAGTGAACTTTAAAGAATATACAGTTCCTACAAAAGGTGTGTACGCACGATTGTATTATATTATGACGTTGGCATACTAATCGATTAATTTCAAGTACGTTGAATTTCGTCGATATCGTCATGGTAGTAGGTACTTTGGCGTAAGCGGAAAAATTTCGTACCGCCGAAAATATGTCGTTCGGCATCTGGTACGATAAACCGTGATAGATAATAATCGAAGATTTTACTTTCGTTTGGTCGCAACGTTTCCCGCGATTTCCTAGGGAGGGAAGTTTCCAACTTGTCACCCCTGACCTGTTCATTCTTTTGTTTTAGGAGCTGGATGTCGTTAGTAGTCGGAGGAGCAGGAGAATGGGGAAGACGGCGCGCGGAGAACGGCAAATAAGAAAGAAGAAAGAAAGGGAATAAAGACAGAGGAGGAAGACCGCAAGAGCGGCCTCTCGTCTACGTCAGCGAGAGTTCTGGCTGCCTTAATGGAGACACGTTCACGCGAGCTGCCTCTTACGGCGGCAAAGCCGATTTATCTGCGCCCACGATCCCTTCTCCCTTCACCCTTCTCGGTTCACAGTTCTCCTCTCGGTTGCCTCTCGGTTGCCTCTCGGCCCTCCGCACGCTGCTCTTCCTCCAGCATCTTTCTTCGTTCGGCCCTCGCGCATTTGTTATTCCCTTCTCGCTTGGACGCGTTCCGGCGGCCCTCCAACCCGTTTACAAAGAGGATCGTGTCTTACACGGGGATATTTCACTTTCCCCTGTTCTGCGGGGCGGAGAAGTCGAAGAGTCGCCGGTACGCGCGCGTTCCGTGAGCAACAGAGGGTTGACGAGAGAAGGGTGAGACGCGCGTGAACAGCAACTCGGGGAAAAACTGGAAAAAAGTATCCAGGAACCTCCGCAGTGCCGGAAGTGACGCGTTCCCAGCTTCTTATCGCGATCGGTACGCGCTAGCGGCTCTGGCGCAGCGTACACTCGCGACGATTAATTTTTGGTCTGGAGATTGGGTCGCCGGGAAGAGGAAGACGAGGGATGCGGGGGAGGGGGTGGGACACGAGAGAAAAAAAGTGAGATATCTCGCGGCTCGAAGAGTGGCCGAGGCTGGAGCGTAAAGAAGGTTCCGGCTCCAGATAAGACCGAACGATATATCGAATCGAAATCGGATCGTAGATCACGAGGGATTCTCCATCGGGCTAGGACGAGGGTGGTGGACGACATCGGCGAACTTTCGAGGGCGCGACGTTGACCGTCTCTTACAGTCGAATCTATATAGCTCGGAGAATGGTGCGCGAAGAGAAATTGGAAAGGAGCGCGGAAGTAGGGTCGCCGCCAGGAGACGTTGGCGGCGGAAGGAGGGACGCGCGTTCTTCTCGCGAGATACGTACGAGCCGCAAGGGGCAAAAGCGGTCGAAGAGGAGAAGGGTGACGGAGGGAAGGGTGGTTGGAAAAAGAAGAAGAGAACGAAAGAGGTGAAAAGGAGAAGAAGTAGAAGAAGACGAAGAAGAAGAAGAAGAAGAAGAAGAAGAAGGGAGTGACGAATGCGGTAAACCGTAGAACCGGAACGGCGGAGTTTGCCCAGGAGGCAATGAAGCACGTCAAGGGGATGATGGACGTCTCCGCATAAACCTGACGAGTGACTCGTGGCGCCTTCAGGAACGACTCTGAGGAGCCCCCTACATCACTTTTATTACGGCCGTCCTCATTTTCATATCTCGTAAAACCTCCGGGGCTCTGCTCTTCTCGTCCGCGGACGTGCTTGATATACGTATAATCCACGATCCGACTCGCGTGGCGAAATTATCAGTCTCCCCACTTGTTCCGCCCTTCCGGCCCGACGATCTCGCCCACCACGGGAAACTCTTTTCTTCGAGAACGCGAAGCAATGGAGACGAATCGTCGGTTTCGACGACCGCGACCGCGTCTCTGCGTCTCCTGGCGTTCTATTCTCGGCCACGTCGTTCGAAACTTTAGCCATCGGCTAAACGCGTTCGTCCGTCTTTTCCACGCTCTTATTCGTACGTCCTGAGCACGGCAAGGGGTTTCTCTCAGTCACCGGCAACAGGACTGTGTCGTGAGTGCCGGTACGCTGCCGGCGACAGTGAATGACTGCGCTGCACGTGACACGAGACTGACAGGTTTATGCGAGCGCGTGTGTGGGAACATAAAAGGGAACACGTAGCTAGCTGCATGCCTGCCTGGTTGCCTGGCTGCTTGCTTGCTTGCTTGCTTGCTTGCTTGCTTGCTTGCCCGCCTGCCCGCCTGCCGGTTTGCCCGTGATGTACGTCTGTTTGTGTAAGTGACACGAAGCGAGTGAGTGACGTGTCTCTCTCCGTGGCAGGGCCTTGCCTGTCCCCTTTCCATCGCCCTTCATCCCCCGATGTATGTCCTTGTCCTTTCAATTTCGCCCGGTTACGTCTCCAGAATCGTCGCCGCGACTCTCCGTTACCCTCGATTATCCATTTTTCGCGCGCGTTCGATCTATTCTCTCTCTCTCTCTCTCGTTCCCGGTTCGAGAGCGATAAATTAACGCGAAAAAGCAAAGGATAGGGAGACGGACAGGGAGGGTGAGAGAGAAAGAGAGAGAGAGAGAGAGGAAACGAGATATTTCAAGGGTCTGAAATTTACGCTACAGCAACCAGCGACCTTTCCTTTACTTCCATCTAATTCAAAACTATAAATCGAGGGCGTCTGTTGTATGTATGATGGCGGGCTGGCGCAAACCTGCGAGCTCGTGGAACGAACGAGTGGCAGGGGAAAAGAGAGGGCGAAGAGATTCGTGGAAAGATGAAACGAGAACACACGCGAAAGAGAAGGTCCGAGAGGCAGAGGGGAGAGGGAAAGAGAAGGAGCTAGAGCAAGTGGGGTAGAGGGTAAAGGAGGGTGGATGGAGGGAGACTGCAGAGCCAGAGTAACGTAACAGATGCTGCACAATAAACACCTCCCGTCACTTCGCTCCATAAATCGCGCGGCGGGCTCCTAGAAGAAACATTCAACCTCCATCTACTCCTCATCCTCTTTTCGAACTCAGCCACCATACCAACGCTTCTCGTGGAACGCGCCAGCGCGTCGTGAAGTGTCCGTCTACGGACGACGCAAGGCCGTCGCGCGTTGATCTTTTCCAGGATCGAGCGGTAATCGAGTTTGCGACGCGCTCACGCGTCTACCGTTTATCGTAGCACGATCGTCGCGCGTACACACGCGACACGGTCCGAAGCAGTTCGGAAGGAGCCGTGAAAGCGAATCAGATTCGAATCTCCTGTCGTTCGAAGAGGATCGACACGAGGAGACGATACTAGGCGGTGGCGGTTCGTCCGAGTCAAATGGAATCGCGTCCCCTGTTTCGCGCGATTATTCGGACTGTTGGAGAAGGTGGACGAGCAACGCGTGGTGCGAGGCATCGTGGTCGGCGAAAGGCCAGAGTGTCCGAGGGGGCGGCAGACATGGGATGGGGTGGTATGGTGGACGAGGGCACGAGAAGTGGAAGGAGGAGGTGGATAGGAGACGGAGGTTAGGGGCAACCGTGGCCGCGCGCGGCCGTATTGATCTTATCCCCCGACATGAGAAATGCCCGCCGGTTTAATAAACTCCCGGGACTTATGAAGCACGTCAGGGTGATTCACGGCCGCCTCATTGAGTCGTATTTATACAACCGCGACTGATAGATTTATGGAGGACAGCGCAGCGTGGTCCCTCCTGCCCCCTGCCATCCTGCCCCACTACCCGCTCCACTCCACCCCCTCCCCGAACCGTCTATGTAACAGTCTGTCCATCGGCACCGTCGTTTTCTCCGATTGCCTCCTCCGCCACCACCCACCGTTGCCCCTGTCTCGTTCGACTTCTTCGCGGTTTCTTTGTCCAGCTGGCCGATACCGTATTCCGCGGGAAACACGTAATCGCCACCTCAACGACGATTCGCGTCTCGTACGTACGATCGGATACGTTGGATTCGTTAAATACGTTAGTCATAGCTGTGTACGTACATAGTCGCGCTATATAGTCCACTAGGATGTCGAGAAGCAGAAGAACGCGAAGTAAGAGAGGAAGCAAGAAAGGAAGGAAGGAAGGAAGGAAGGAAGGAAGAAAGGTAGGAAGGAAAGGTTCTGGACGGGAGCAGAAGCAGAAGGAGCGGAAGGAGATAGAGAAGGGGCGGGTGGTCGTTCGACGGGCATGGTGGACCATCCATGGATGTCAGGAGGGGTCCATGGCGTCACACACGCACCTCGACTCGCCATCGGCCAAGAGCAAGCAGCCTTATAAAGTAGCCGGGCTACGATTTAATCCGAAATTTATTTCCTCCATTAGTAAGAGCTTGTCTCGGAGCCTCGAGCGTGAGCGAGAGGCTGACGAGGACGACGATGCCTTTCCATCTCTCCACCGTCCTTTTCGCTTCTTACCTGTCTCTCCTCTCCTCTCCTCCTCCCCCTTGTCCCATCTTTCTTTTTCTCCCTTCGTCGTTTCTCACTCTCGGCCTTTCCGCTCTCCCATCTCGCGGGGCCATCGGAATGTTCGTTGGTGCATCGGTGCATCTTAAGTATACCACTACATTATGACTCCTATATCGCCATCTTTATTATATCCGCGATTCACCGGTGTTGGCGCGATCGCGGTTCGACCCAAGTTTCTTCCTCTCGCGCCTTCTCTTCCCTCCTCCTTCTCCATTTCCTCCGATTCGCTTTGTCTTTGTTCTATTCTCCGTCGTCGACGTGGCTTCCTCTCGCTCGCCCCGAATATACAAGGCCCTCGATCGTGTCGGGTGGTCTCGCGATTCGTACGTTCGACGGCACCGTGGCGTTGATCGTAGAGAGCGACGCGATTCGCTCGATGTGGGCCGCGGTCCTTCCCAACAAATCGCCTTTCTTCTTCTTCTTCTTCTTCTTCTTCTTCTTCTTCTTCTTCTTCTTCTCTTTCCTTCAACGTCGTCGGTAAGACGGCTATGGTAGGTAGAGAGGTTACGCGACCAGATCTCGAAGGGTGGGAGGTTGACGTCTCAGTCAGCGAGAAAGGCACAGATGGTGAACCCGTGTGCGTTGATAGCCACGTAAGATTTCTCGTTCCATGCCGACGCGAGCATTCGAAAATTTCAACGTTAGTCGGCCCTAGCCTCTATCGGATCGATCAAGTTGCTTGAATTTAAACGTCCGGCAAGGCTATGGTTACCGTGGATGCTTGTTCTCGCCAAATATCATTCCGACCAACTCGATTCGAATTCTTACGAGCGTACGCATTTTGGTCCCCGGATGATTCAATCGGCAGTTCGTCGAAACGCGCATCCGCCTTAAACTGGATCTAACAAGAAGAAAGTGTGGAGACCGAGAAGCGTATTTCGAGCGAACTAAATGACGGATTCATAACGGTACCGGTGGTCTCGGTTTTCGTCAATTCCAGTCGCTTGACTTGGCGTTACTCGAGTAATCCGAACGAGCTTTTTGGATCTCGAGAATGGGCCGCTATAAATGCAAAAGAAAAATGTACGGGCAACAAGTGGGTGGTGATCGGAGGACCTTATTTCGCGCAAAGTCTGTGGAACGATGCGCGCGTGGTAATAGAACTTTGTCGACGCGAATGCGTCCCGTACGAAAGTAATATGCGCCACTAACGTGGCATCGAGCGTCCAAAAGCGTCCAGAAAGATCTTCGGATAAGATTCGGAATCGCGTTATTTTTCGTTGCAGACGGTGGAACGAAAACTGTAACGATGATCGAGATTCTAATCGAGATCCCTTCGTCGCCAGGCTGCATTCTCTCGCTCGTGAAAATCGTATACCGCGCGCCAGCGGCGAATGCCATTTCCACTCTCGAACGATTGCGAAGGACTCTTATAGTTGCTTCTCGAGCCAACAGATGGCGCGGACGGTGTCAAGGTGACCGGTCGAGAGCTATGAAAAACGAAATTCAAACGAATTTTTACGGAGAAACGACAGACTCGGGTACCTCCAACGATTCGAAGCAACGGAATATCGAAGTAGCGTGTTGGCTGATTTACCTCGTTGTCTGACCAACGATACGATTCTTTATCCAGATGGATTTAGATTTCTTCGTAAGATATAACTTTCGAGCTGGGAATTTAAGTATATCGTAATTCGTCGTCGTTAAGCAGCCCAAGAACGAAACGAACTAATAACAACGTATAATACGAATTGCTCTTAGTCGACATGTAAAACTTGCATTATCGGAAGATCAAGAACAAATTTGATATCGATATAAGATAAAAAGAAGATAATTTAGAATTCATATAACAAACCACGTAAAAATTGTAACGAAATGAAAAATTTCAATCGCTCGTAACGATTACGCAAAATAAAGATCGTACGTACCCCGATCTAACGCAATTACTTGTAACTTCTAAAAATCGCGTTTCATAAGGAAAGTTGGATGAAGTTTGGATGAAATTTCTTCCAAATTTCGCAACATTTGCTGGTCTGAAAGACTGCGAACCTTAGACGTCCTCGACCAGCGTCCCCCGAGACAAAGATTTCTCTTCAGTTGGAATTTTCACGTCTCGTCCATCGCGTTTGATCGCCTATCCCTGTGTCTGACCGCTCTGCATATCCCGGTAAACGAGCGGAGCGGTGTGCAGGAAATCTAGCTCCCGTGTGTTACACTTACGGCACCCTGTGGACTCTGTTCCCCGTGCCCGCGACTATGGACTACCGTTCGGGAATCTACGCGTCTACGCGAGTCTGCGAATACGCTCGTACGCGATCTATGGTCGCGCGTATAGCTACGTACGCAGCTACGTATACTAAGCGTTGGAATAGTGTGCGCGCGATGGTCACTTGCCATAAATCAGATTCCCGTGAGATAGCAGGCTAGCTGCTTCACTCCGTTGAGTTTTATCGGGCGTACCGGCGCCGCGTGCTAATTAAACTGACGTGAAATAATCGCGGCTGTTTCACGATTGATCGTTGATCGAGGTCGTCCAAGTACCGACGAACATGCTCCTTCTCCCATACGTCGTTGGGAAACAAAACGTGCTTGATCGCTTGTTCGCGTTTCCTTCTTTCTCTTACTCCTTTCACCTCGTTCGACGCGATGCTGGGACGAGTCTATGATTTTGGAACAGTACAGACTCGTCTGTCCGCGTTTCCTAAATAAGAACGAACGAACTCGTAGCCGAGTCTCCGTCGAGGCTATAGTTACGGCGAACTTGTATCTCGACGAAGAGTTGCCGCAACAGAGAGACAGCATCAATTTCTAGCAACTGGTTGGTAAACCGACAAACATTAGCTCAAAATCGGTAAAATCAAATGGCTTTTGGAAAGAAATTCGTAGCGACATAATATTCGTAGGAAGGAACTTTTACTTTTTTTTCGATATGAAATCATTTCTCTCGCGATTTACAATTTAAATAACGCAACTTTACGTTCCTTCTTATTACAATGGCTGTGTCAGCTGTCGTTCTCGTATTCGGACAAATTTTAATTAAATGTTTAAGTACCTTTGTGCGCCACTGTATATAATGGCAAGCGGACGTAATTGCGGAGTGAACAAGATGGATGTGTAATTCGTGGGACGCGAACCGCGGCGCACGATTCGTGCTTGGGACGCATTCCTCGGTCGTACGTCCACCCACGAGACCGACTCGCGTTTTACGTTTAGCGCGAGCTGTTGGTTAAGTAGCGTGGACCGAGGTCGCGGGGTTTGGACGTTCGCCGCGTCGTCGATTGCTCGGAGACGCGCTTTTGCAAAAAGTCGCGAACGAAAAGAATAAAAAGAGTTGCGCGTTTGTCGCGAAAGCAAACGCCGACTAGTTTTTTCCCATCGTGTTGCAAAATAGTTTACGCGCCAGTCGTCGGCCAGAAAGACTAAACAGGTTTTCGAGGACGCCGGTAGCAATAAAGACCGATACCAAAGTAGCGTCTAACTTTGTCGAGATATATCCGAGGCGGACGCGGGTTATCTGCTCGCGATGGGCGAATCTCGTATCTAAACTGCGCACAAACATCCCTCGACTTTAAAATATGAAGTGTCCTCGCGATCTTTAGCTCGCGATCAAGGACGTCCCGTGTCTCCTCGCGGTTCATCGTACGCCGCGCTCGAACACGGCCTCTTATCGAATTCGACGCCACCGGCAGCATCGCAGTTTACGCGAATCTGTTTACCAGCGACCTATTAGCTTGCGTTTATAGCGGATGCGTTTTTTGGCGAAAAATCCACTACGTTAAAGTACGAGTCACTTAAGCTTCAATATCTCAAAATTTAATCTCCTACTTTGCATAAAACGGTTAAACTTGTTGTTCATTACGAGACCATTGGTCCTTAATACGATATCGAATGGTGTGGCGAGGAACAATACCAAAATCGAGAAAGTCACGAGACCAAACCTACGGTAGAGTTACACGAGTCATCGCGGGGGGATATCGATACGAGAACCGATAAAATAACTTGCACGAGTATAGTAATACGCGCGCATTATCGACGATCAAGACCGGAGGAAATTACCATCGAAGAAATTTCTTCGCTTTTGACGAATAGAAGCGAAATGTTCTCGCGAAAGCCCGCCAACCTAGATACACGAAGTATTTCACCGCACTTTAGAACGCTATCGTAACTCGTGATATAACGCGCTTCATCGCCCGTAGTCCTATCTCGTCACGATGGAACAAAGTCGCACGCGTCAGCCAACGTTGTAAGTACGAGTTGCCCGAAGTTCGGATCAGCCAGTCAAGTCTAAGTTTTACGCCAGCGAAAGATCGAAGACGCGAGTTGCGCGTCGGACGTACGAATCGCATCGCTTCGCACCACGGAAGACTACAGGCGAGGAAAGATGCTGCGCGGTAATTAATGGCGCAGCGAGTCCGTCGCAAATCATGTGGCCCGTCCTATAATTCACGGAGCTGACGCACGTTTAAATAGAGCCCGATAGAAGAGCCGGAGAGACCGTTCGTTCTCGTCTCGCCTTTAGCCTCTCTCTCTCTCTCTCTCTCTCTCTTTCTCTCTCTCTCTCTCTCTATCTCTCTATCTATCTATCTATCTCTCTTCCCTCTCGGCGAAAAATCAACGTTTTCGGCTAAGAAATTTGTCTACCGAACTCGATGGACGTTGGAACAGGCGTGAATGTACGGAATTACGATGATCGTCTTAGCGGGGGCAGATTGCGATCTACAGATAGGCCGTCGAAGCGTTCGAGCGATTTCCGGGGAGACGAGCAGTGGTCTACGAAGAGGGAGCTTGGCCGGACGCGAAATCCGGAGCCACGATCCTGGCGAGCATCGTACACGACGAACCATGGCATCCTCATCCTCCGCTATCGAAAAGCTAGTATTTATAGCTCCATTAAGGCCGGGACTAAATCATCGGTGCAGCCACAACTTTGTTGTATCCAGCCCGGTACTGCCCATCCAATACCTTCCCAGCCGTGCGGACCTCTTGTCTAATATTTCGTTGCTATGGCGTGGTCTACTATGCGCACGCCTGTATATTTCAAGTACCGATATCGGGAGGTTGGAGGATGAAAATTTTACCGGCGAAAGCAGAAACGGCTGAACAGAGAGGCGAAAAGACGGGGAGAAGAAGGAGGAACTGGGCTGCTGTCGCGTCGCTTTCGCTCGAAACGAATCCCCTTTCTCGTTCCAGCGCCCGCACGGTAAACGTTCCGTCCACCTTTGTCGTACCTTGAAATCGCCTTCGAGAAATAGAAGGGCCGATTCCTTCCATACCGTTGCATACGCTGGCTCACCAGAGCATTCGAACGCTGTTAGAAACCTTTTACGAATATATTATATGCGTTACAGGGAGGAACGTTTCGCGATTTCATTAGCAGCGTAATGTAACGCTACGGCAGCGATTGTATGGATAAGGTTTGAAAGAAATGTAAAAATACGCGTAGAAGCTAAGTGCGAGGTAGTATTAGCTCGCGACGTTCATTTTTCGCGTTATCTAGACGCTTTCAGCTTTCCTTTCGTTTTCAGTTTCTTCTTTTTAAATATCAATGGACCATTGATCTCGAAATCTTGGAGATTTTAAACGCTACTACGTCGATAAAGCTTCTGTTTCGTTCGATAGATCGTCAACTTTTGCCCATGTCTGTTTAAGATGGTCGTAAAGAACGTGACCGATCTTGAAGATCGAAATTCTTTCTCGAAACCTGTCGACCTATTTGTCGAACGATAAAACATCTACCCCCTGACCTGTCAACAACAAGGACGAATATTATTTATAACAATTGTCATTATATCCCTCTCGTGAAACTTGTACAACACGAGCCGCGGGAAATTGCATGGTCTCTGCGAAGAATATGCTTGAAACGGATATCTCGTGATACTTCTATATACATTTTCAGATTGGCTCGTGTCTCATTACAGTCTTAATGAAATATCCAAACGCTACACATACTGGGCTTGGACGAAATAATGCAAACACCTCTTATACGTCATATACGTATATACACCCCCGTATGTATGTATTCGCACACCGACGCATTCGCGGATTTCGCATAAACATCTTGCGAATTTAGCTTCTTTCACGAGCTTAATATGTCGCTCTACAATTTTAACGTTGCTCTTGGACGATATAAGTAATATCTATTAACGAATGAAATTGGACAAATATTAAGATACTGTTCATACTGATCGAGTTATTATTGTTATTAAGTTATGGCCAAGCCTGCTTTCATGTTTGTCAATCTTCAGTGCTTGATATCCGCTCGAAGCTCTAGACCACACCAGATTCTACAAGAAACGAACGTATTAAATAAATTGCGCCGTAGAAAAAGACAAACAGGCGGTAAAATCATCTGAAACGTTTTGCTTATCGTCTTGATATCGTCTTCATTTCACCTCTACACGTACGTTCTGGTTTGCCTATCTTTGTATTACGTGTTAACGAAATATTAGCAAACAGGACAATACGCAAATCCATAAACGAAACTGAAGCGGGATATTCGTGAGATATCCGCAACTACGTAAGTGTCCGGATACCCATGGAAAGCGGTGTATGTATGGATGTATGTATGTATGTATAATATGCACGTGATACATACAAAGGTGTTCCCATTATCTCGTACAAGTCCATTACGTTTGAAAATTTTATATCAAAGTACTTTCGTGAAACACTACGTTCAATTACGTGAATTCCACCTACGAATACGAATACTTTGCGTCGCGTGGAGAACTGTTGGTAGCGGATGGGTCGAAGATGGTTGAAATTCAGCCGATTCCTGGCGGAACAGCGACCGGGAAACCGGCGTTTCATATCGATTCGCGAACGCGGCGAATCGTCGGGAATCGCAAATTCGCGGCTCGATCGCGTTCCTGCGACAACCGCACGAATTCGATCGTGTTCGCTGCACTTGCTACGCTTCGATCCGGTCCGATCCGATCGTGACGCACAGGTAAATCTGTCTCGATGACACGCCGATGCGATGGCGGCGGGATATCGCGGCCCATCGGCTCGTTTAGTATCGTGGAGGGCGTCGAACGTCGAATGTCGAGCATAGAGGATGAGAAGGAGGAGGTGGGAGGCATCGCGTCAACGGCATACATTACGAGTCACATTTACTCGAAGCTGTACACAGCAAACTCCTCGGCAACGAACAGGCAGCGGAATATCCACTGGTATGAGCACCCTCTGCCGTTGACGATACGTTTCACGCTGGACCGATGAAAGTTTATTCTGCCTTTTTTGACAATCTGTTGAAAAACGCCACGTGCAACGTTTGGTCGTATTCGTCGATTCGAGGAAAATTTATTTTAATTTGATTTTATTTCATTTATTCGTTCGTACGGCTAAAGATCCATTTTTTCTTTTCTTTTTTACAAGAATATGATATACGATGGGAGCAAAAGAAACAAGTGTCGGGGTGAGATGCTAGGGGAAACGCGTGTACAAATAGGCTGAACTTGAAACTATCGTAGCGCACGTCGCTCGAGTTACCTAAGACTACGTAGACCTTCTTCCTGAGATCTCTTGTTTCTCTCTTTCTCTCCCGTTAAGGTGGGGAGAAAGTTAATACTATTGCATAAAGTGTGGCCTAACTCGCGTATACGGGCTGTAATATTTGTGTGGCCAAATGTGCAGGAGAAGGACAGAGAGTGGTATAAGAAGACCTAGAGAAATAGGATGCTGTATGGAAGTTGATAACGTTAAGAAGCTGTGGACAGTCGACAAATCCATTTAAGAATTTAAGTAGAAAAATAGCCTCGTCAGCCAATCGCCTGGTAGCAAGTGGATAATATTTTGCCGCGATAGGAGTGTAGTCGTGGTCACGAACATTCATCGGACAGCCGGATTTATAAGCAGGGAACCTTAGAAAAAAGTGCTGGATCCACTCTGGCTGGTTTCTTTGTCTGGTCGTACTGGGGTTGCCAGATGACTGAAGTATAGTCGCTGTGAAGGAACACAAGGCGGGAGGGAGAAAATGGTGAAACGATCCTCTCTCTCAATTCTTAGTCGTCTTCGCGCAAACGGTAATGAAATTTTCACTGCAATTTCTGAAAAATCGTATAACGCTATTAAGAAAAACACTTACCTGTTCGCAAGTATCGTTCACAACCTAATTTGACCCGTGCTTTTGACAGCTATTCTACTATGTATCAGTACAGTAAAAAAAGCTCAAAATTAAATTAATCCAAACAAAATCTTCGTCAAAAATTTGAAAAAAAAAAAAAAAATAAATATGCAACAATTACTTTGATTGCGAATGGACAATCTCTCACGCTTTAGTATTTTATTCCGTATATGAAATAAGATTTCGTGGTATGGACACTTGAGACGCTTCTACGCCTATGCGATCGAAGAGGAGTCGGTCGATCGGTCGATCGGTCGATCGGTCTATCGGTCGATCCTCGTTGCGGTTCGTAGCGGCGTTGTACCACGGTCTGGTCGGCCGCTATCCAAGAGCGGCCCTTGTAACATAAAATGCTGATTTTATTTAAACGCCAGCTCCCCTTTCCTCTTCGTTCTCGTCCAGTTTCGTAGCCACCGGTGTATTTATCGCGGGGCATTCCGGCCGGACGTAAGTATGTCGGTCCCTGGTACGCCCGTTAATAATGTCCTTAATCCTCGAGCTCGGGCTCGAGCCCGAACTCTGCGGCGATCCTCCCACCCTTTGCCCGAGCTTTTTTGCATATATCGCGACCGAACGTACACCGAGAACCGACCGAATTCTCGTTTTTCGAGAAGCTTTTTCGACGATACGCGACCTCTACTTTACGACCGTTTCGATCGTCCCGACGTCGCGACCCCCGTCGCCCCTCCGCGCCGCGAAACTCCCGCAGCCACCAACAAACAGTCGTGCAGATCGCCACGCGTCCAGATTACCATCGGCCGCGATGATATACATACGTTGACGCACAAACGGGAAAAACATCCGTTCGAATTATCGAATATACGCGATATATGACGGGGTGAAAAAAGGTATGGCGTCTGTCGCGCTTCGATCGGTGGAAACACGCTCGAATTTCGGCGCCCTGTGAGCGAGCGGGCGACGCTTAATGCACGAGCGAGTTTTGTCCAAGAGCTCGTCGTTCGGAAGCTATTAGATACGTTTGTGCGTGCTTATCCAAATATCGGTTAAAACTGTTTTACGCGTCGCTTTTAAAACTCCAACTGCGGAAAGTGAGAAATCGATCCTTGCAGATACTTTGTCACGCTGTTGTGCATTCACACGTAGCTGCGGAATTGTCACGCATCTAAGAACGAGCTATTGCAACGCTACGTATGCTCCATCCTCGATAGCGTTGCGTATACGTCTCAACGACGTATCCAAAGGCAAATCGTTCGTTTACGTGGAGAGAATTTACGGAGAATCATCGGCCGACAGATGGAAGGCGACTATCTCGGAAAGAGATATGTTCGGTGAGAATTCCAGTGGACAGAGGTTGAACGGGATGGAGGAAAGTGGATAGAGAGGAATACGCAACGAAGATCGTATACAAATTAATTAAAAGACTGTGCAAAACGAACCGGCTCGTCTAATTACCAAGGTGGGCGAGTAGCCTCGTTTGGTGCAACTACGAAAGTTGGGGAGAGCAAGATAGGGGGTTGAGGGCGGTGATGGTGTTGGCTTCCGCGGAACTGAGAAACGCTCGAGTCTCGGGTAACGGTAAGAAGGAGGTTGCGGAGAAGAGAATTTCAGGCCACATCGAGACAACCGGGGCTAAACAGCCATCTAAATGCATCCGAGGTGGCGCTCGCTGCCATTACGGCTGATGGACGCTTATTGACGCGCGCCCTGCCAGCAACCGAGTTGGAGCCTCCAGGCAAGCCCTCCTGGATCCCTCGATGTAGAATATCTCTCTCTTTCTCCGTTCTACGTTTCCTCTCTTTGTTCTTACCGTTGGCCACTGCTTTACCTTCGTACCGGTACAAACCCTGTTTTACACCCCTGCCCCGAGCGCGAAAACACGTCACGGAGGGGACCATCTTCGTCCCTCCCGGGTAATGTCGGAAAAACGTCGCGTGGCTTTAAAACGTATCCAGTGTTGCACTCTGCAACCTTGTCACGAATTCGCCCGCTATCGACGAACCGTTTCCACGACGAATTCTGACGCGTACTGGGGGCGAGCGTGTCGCTGGAAGCCAGAAAGCTGCGCCGCGGCCACTTCTCACGAATCCTTGTACTTTCGTCGCCGCGACGGGATTATCGCGTTATTTATGCGGTAATAATAACGAGTTAGTATAGCGCGCGGGATGTGCTTTATGTTCTTGCGAGCCATTAGGGTTAATATAGCGTCGGGATCTTTCTCCGCGGTCTCCACGGCTACCGTCCCCCGCGGTTCCTCCATATCCTTCCTTCGTTTCCACGCGAATTCCGGCTTACGAATCGCTCGAGACACGAGTTGCTTCGTATTTCCCGTCGATGCCCCTTAAATTCGATGTAAGACCTGCGTGCGGACGAACAACGGCGCGACGCGATGACGTTGCGATTTTTCAGCATCGTCGTACGATTCGGCGGCATGACGTTTGCTTACGACGTACGACGCGACGCGCTCTACCCTGCTTCTAGCGCTTCGATATCAGAGACGACGAAGGGGAGAAAAGGCGTGGGTCGTGAAACGGTAATAATAGCGCGTCGTTCATCTGCACCGAATCTAAAGCGTGAAGCGATACGTTAAAGGACTTGAAACGGTGACCGACTAAAACACCATTGAGCACGGCAGAACGGTTAAGGGCCCTATGGCTATCTATGGATCGAGGAGGCAAGATGCGCCGCCCCGGGCGTAAAGAACTCGACGAGGAACCTGCTGAGTCCGGCGAGAGAAAGATCGGCTCGGTTGGTCATCGGAAAAGACACGGAGAACCGGCGGCGTCGGTTGATTGGCTCGCATCGATCCGCCGTGCTGGGAGCAATAGATCAACGGAGACACTGACGCCATACTGGTCTCGGCTCCTCTCCTTTTGTCTCTATCTCGCTCTTTCCCATTCTTGCCTCGTTCGCTTCCCCTGCTTTTGTCTCTGTCTGGATCGGTGGCGCGCGCTCGCGAGCAAAAACGACAGAGGGACTGGGACGTCCGAGACACCGAGCCGAACTGAGGACGGGGAGGTGCGTGAAAGCGGCACGAAGGAAGGAGGAGGCGGTCGTGGAAAAACGAGGCGAGGGATAGACGAGAGAGCGTACGGTACGTAGGTGTTGCGACGTCGCATCGGGATCGAACGCGAGGCAGAACGCGAAGGGAGACGCGAAGAAAACGAACGAAGCAGAAAGAAAAAGGGGCAGACGAAGAGGGGAGGGGCCGCGAGCGAAAGAAAGCAAATGGCCGGGGAGAGACTGGGATCAGCAGCGAAGGGGAAACGGGCGAAGAGAGAAGGCAGAGCCAGAGAGCGAGCTCGCGGCCTTCGCGGCGAGCTGTTGTTCGATTCGGGCCGCACGGTTGCGGAGAATACGAACGGCCGAATTATGAAAATGGTCCTGTGTGACGCGGCAACCACCCTTGCTCGGAGAGATAGCTTCCAGCAATAAACATACCACCC